>NC_134484.1:457023216-457363216 GCF_040206685.1 Ascaphus truei | reverse complement strand
TATTATACCTGCCATCACAGTCTCCATGGGTAATGAATTCCACATCTTAACTGTCCTTACTGTAAAGAACCCTTTCCTTTGTTGCTGATTAAATCTCCTTCAACCTTAATGGATGACCCTGAGTCCTTTGTACTGACCTTGGGATGAATAGTTCTTTTGAAAGCTCCTTGTACTGTCCCCGAATATATTTGTATATAGTTATCATATCCCCTCTTAGACGCCTCTTTTCTAATGTAAATAAATCTAATTTAGCTAGCCTCTCCTCATAAGTTAGATTGTTCATCCCCTTTATTAATTTGGTGGCTCTTCTCTGTACTCTCTCTAGTTCCATAATGTCTTTTCTAAGGAGTGGTGCCCAAAATTGTACTCCATATTCAGGGTGTGGTCTTACTAATGCTTTGTAAAGGGGCACAATTATGTTTGCTTCCCTTCCATCCATACCTACCTACACTTAAGGAACAAGTGTGAAATTAGCAGGAGCAGGAAGTCCAAGGGCCGCATTTGGCCTGCTGGCCCCCAGTGGAAGAGCAGGGTGAAGAAATATTTAAATAAAGAAACGTGCATGTCTTATATACATTCCCATTACTTTACGTTAACGTATAGAAAAACGTCATCTACCTACACTTAAGCAACAAGTGTGAAATTAGCAGAAACAGAACGTCCAAGGGCCACATCAAGGGCCGCATTTGGCCTACTGGCCCCCAGTGGAAGAGTAGGGTGAGGAAACATTGAAATAAAGAAACGTGCATGTGGAACTTTTGGCCAGAAATCTTACCTGTGAAAAGCAGCATTTAACACAGGATGGACCACGTGCCACTCCTGTTAGTGGATCATTACAGTATGGAAATGCTTAATGGAGGACATACACTTGTTTCCATGTGGCAGTTATCATGGCTATGGTAAAAGAAAATATATAATTTTTTCAGAAAATAAATTGAGACAGTTCAGAAAGACCCTCAAAAAATTATCAAACTGTTTATGGGACCACAACATGAAACACGTTGTGGTGCCATCGCTGTCCTCTAGGGGCTGAATAGGGCAGCTATAGGACTTTTGGCAGCGCAGAGTCAATTCTTCAAAAAGAAACCATCAGCTGCTAACTAATGAAGCTATTCAGCCTTCTCTGAATAGCCAGGAAGTGCTTTAAAAGGCTGGAAGCTGCAAGGCACACTCCTCAGAGAAGGGGGGAGGGAGACAGAGGTGCTCCCCAGCTAATGGAAGATGGTTAAAGAAGCTGGTAAAGAGGCAAGTTTCTCTGGACTCGTGGGGCCGAGTTCCCCTAAGATGGAAAGGACGACAAGACTGTGCTGAAGCAGGGACGTCTTCTACATAAAGGACTAAGATAAGCAAAACCTTTATTATCATATGCAGACACTGTGTTGCATTGTTACATGTGCCAGGGCATGTTTTGGCTTGGGAACTAGCTTAGCTGGCCATGCAGTTAGTGAGGGCGAAAGCTACGGTATAGTTAGCTTTCCCTAATGGAAATAGGATTTTATTTTATTATTTGGTTTTTCTTAAAGGGACGGTGGGCCCGTTGTTATGTAATCCCTGTAAATAAACCCCTGCTTAGAAGATACAGTGTTTCCAGCCTTAATTTGGGACAAGAGAGACTGCAAAGTGGTGTGGGCATCACAACGTACATTGGTTTTATAATAATATTTTATAACCACTGTAGGATTTCACTGGGAAATAAGTGATCGGGATCTAACGGAGTAATCTCTCTATATTAAAAAAATGTTTTGTCCGTAACTCTATGAGTTTAGCGCATCAGTGACATCATCACGCACATAAGGGTAGATCCTCAGAAGTCTACGTTAACATCACTTAACATATCGTTATGCGCTAATGGTGATCTTCAAAGCTTCTTACCGATGTGTTGTGTGCAGTGTTAAAGTAATTATGGTGTTCTTCTTCTGGGACATCCCAGACATTATATAAGGCCTGTGACATCACACAAGACAAGTCACATGGTACACAACCAATCCTATTGATCGATTCAAAATCAGGCAGATTTTATAGAATCTGTCGTCGGATTCAATCTGAATCCGCTTCCCAGATTCCAAACAACTCAAAATAGGGTCCAGTCAGTCACAGGTTCATGGTTAAGCTATGAAGAGAGAAAACACAGAGTGCACCAAAGGTAGGTAAAAATGTAATATGCTGTACAAATAAGAACAAGTACAAACTTACATACAGTATAATGTAGCTGCAGTTCAGCAAATAAAAATAAACTGTGTCCTCTTTGCCAAATAGCGAGTCCAGATGGGGTCAGGAGCAGGACGGGTGTTGAGTATAGAGCCAAAAATCCTGTGCGCTGGGATAGGCTTCTACTCATTGGCTCTTCCGTGATCAAAGGTCCCACATGCACTTCGTCCGTGCACCTCTCACTTGTTCACTGCTCACTGTTTCTGCCAATCATGGAACTCTCAATGCAAAAACACACGGGACACAGGAAAGGGAGCTGCAACCACAACGCGTTTCACACTTTAAAACAAGAAAAAACACAAAAGCGCACCAAGATGAGAGATAGATATTGTATTAGCAACAAATAATAAAATTAGTAACTTACATATAAAATTTCTTTAATAATCCCCGATTCTGGTGTCTATCACAGGAGTAGGGCATCACATAGGAAGTATGAAGGGTAATCTCAGTTCTGAGAGATCAGACCCGCGCGCTGGGGCTGTCTCTGTTCACTCTCCTGTCCTCCACGTGTGGTAGGAACCGGGGCCTTCAATAGGTGTCCTTAGGATGCCTGTCCGTTTTTGATAGCATAGAAACGATCGGAAATAAGCAGGAACGGTACACTTGAGTGTGTACTGGTGGTGGGTAGTAAAACCGCCAGCCACAACAGTCGCGACGCGTTTCGTTTAACAAAGTAAACTTCTTCAGGCGATATCTGGGACACCTGTTTAAGGGTCCTTTATAGGTCTAATTCTGTGCGTCATTGGTTAATACCTAATGGCCGCATGGCCAATCAGGCTCATATACTGATAGGGGCGGGCCACAATAGGAAGACCTCCCTGTTAGTGCATTTGATCCAGTAATGAATTACACTAATTAAGTGTATATATATAAGTGTAAATAGAAAGGTAAACAGACCTTAAAGGGGAGCCAAAATCATGTGTCCCAAATAGTCAAGTGCAATAAAATATGCATAGTAGTAGCATAAAAAACAAAGTATATGTGCATACTGGATAACAACATTAATAACATTAAATGACATATAAATAACTTTTAAAATATGGGAAATAGAACAAATGGAAAGGTGGGTGGGGAGAGGGGAAGAGTGCTTCATCAGGTGGGCCTCTGGAGAAGGTCTGCGATACTGGCAGCCAGGAGGGGCGGCATAAGGGTACTGGATAGGGAGTATCTTAGGAGGGGTGCCTGATGTACAAGGTGCTGAGACCTCTCCGTTAGAAGAAGCCCAAGGTACTACTAGCTGTAGCCAGACTATGGAACCACAGAGTGCTTATAATGGATGGTAATTGTGTGCAGCATATCGATATGAAGTTTTGCTAGCCTGGGGTTTAAACCTACTCTTGGTAGATCGCAACCATGTGCTGTACAGATCCACAGGAAATGGATTCCTGCCAGAACCACGCAAACCGCGTGACGGAGTTGCAAGCTGCAGAAACTAATGTTGCAAGTATGTTGTGGAGTGGCGCGAAAGTCATTGCCACGCCTTTCCTATGTTGTCTAGGTCTCCTAGTCCCACCCAAGGACGGAGATAATGAGGACATTATGATTACGTATGATGTAGTCAGTGGAACGGTTGCTTCCAAATCTGAGGATTCAGTAATCACTGAATAAGTAAAGTCGCTTGGCGAGAAAGACCGTTGCAAATCTCACCACAAAATCGATGGCACCGGGGTTGCTACTGGTGCAGATACTGTATTGTTGCAGAGTTCTGTATGGGTTTTGAGCGAAAGCCAGGACCCCACCCAATTGATGTGATTGGTTCAGTCAGGAGTCCAGGTCACACCGTGTCACTGTTGCACCCTCCTCTAATCTCCACCAGAGGGAGGGGGCAATGTGACAACCAATGTTCATCGACGGTTGAAGAAATGGGAGGAGACGGAGGAGCTATCCTACCTGTGCTTCTGCCTCCATGCACTTTAGTCAAGTCCACAATGGCCAATTGTGCTACGGGACATTACTCCTTGCCAGGGGATTTCCTAGAGGTAACGATCGGATATATCACCCGCTTGATGTGCCTATGTCCAAATTGTGCTTATCCGGGTCAAGACCTGGAATCGTGACCTACATGCCTGGAGTGTGGCGCGAGCTGCTTCACACCCTGGCCACTAATGCCTATGGCCTGTTCCTCTAAAGAGTTGATCGATCCTGATACCGGGTCAGATGATGGGGAGGCTTCCTTTGTTACCGCCGGTGCCAACTCAGTATCCGACACGGTTCCTCAGTAGGAACCGATCCAAGAGTGCACTGAAAGGCCCAGATCTTTATCCCGCATGAGCAGTGATCCGGCTTCTATGGTACAGCACCCACCGGTCCATATACCTACTGTATTCACCAAATATAACGACCTTACCGGAGAACTTGAACGATGGTGCAGTTCAGTCCTGGAGTCAGTGAAGATTGGCTCTGAGGTGACCGCTTCCAGCAGGTATATGCACCGTACACCATAGTAATGACCACATCTCCCACCGGGTGGGAGAAACACCGTTACATATATGTATGGGTAATTAAGTAATTTTGATGTCACCGGGTGATATACTGGTCTTTCACGAACCACTTTAGCCAGCACTTGGGATATTTGCACACACCTAGTCCTGATTAGGACTTATTACTGCACTTTAATTCGGTATAAGCGCCATAGGTGATGTTTGCTCTGTACTCCCTGCTTAGTACCACTTAGGTAATGTAGCTCTAAATGCCAAGGGCTGAAATGTAGAATAAGTCAGTCAATAAAGCCATCTTACTACAGTATTATTTATGTAAAGGAATATCCCTATGAAACAGAATACACCTGTAGTTGGATAGAGGGGGTTGTGGAACATGATTATCTGGCCCCTTCAACAAACAACCGAGAAACAGGCTAATTGCCCCAATCAGACGCTGTATAACAAAGCATAGCATTTTATGAGAGGTTACATAGTTCAGCATACAGGAAGCAATAAGAATTTACAGCGGTGTTATTTCCTGCCTTGTATTTCCTGTTCCACCAAGTTTGTAGGGAGGTGCAGAGCAAGCCTAGCTTTCTGTTCCTTACAGTAACATAGGCGTTGCCTCATACTTAATATAAGGAAATACACTCACATGCGTTTGCTCTGCAAGGTATTTACACCACTGTCGATGAATACATCTTGTGGATCAGTAAAAGTTATAAGAACCAAAGGCAACAAATCTCCATACATGAAAACAATCCAACTATTACATTTAGGGGATTTGTGTATTCAGATTCATTAGGAAAAAAATAATTGTGTCGAAAGGTCAGTGCTATAAAGTAACACAAACCAAAACATGCATCCTACTGTATGAAGACTTTGTAACATGTATCCTACTGTATGAAGACTTTGTAACATGCATCCTACTGTATGAAGACTTTGTAACGTGCATCCTACTGTATGAAGACTTTGTAACATGCATCCTACTGTATGAAGACTTTGTAACATGTATCCTACTGTATGAAGACTTCGTAACATGCATCCTACTGTATGATGACTTCATACCATGCATCCTACTGTATGATGACTTCATAACATGCATCCTACTGTATGATGACTTCTTAACATGCATCCTACTGTATGATGACTTCGTGACATGCATCCTACTGTATGAAGACTTTGTAACGTGCATCCTACTGTATGAAGACTTTGTAACGTGCAACCTACTGTATGAAGACTTTGTAATGTGCATCCTACTGTATGAAGTCTTTGTAAAATGTATCCTACTGTATGAAGACTTCGTAACATGCATCCTACTGTATGAAGACTTTGTAACATGTATCCTACTGTATGAAGACTTTGTAACGTGCATCCTACTGTATGAAGACTTTGTAACGTGCATCCTACTGTATGAAGACTTTGTAACATGTATCCTACTGTATGAAGACTTCGTAACATGCATCCTACTGTATGATGACTTCATAACATGCATCCTACTGTATGATGACTTCATAACATGCATCCTACTGTATGATGACTTCATAACATGCATCCTACTGTATGATGACTTCGTAACATGCATCCTACTGTATGAAGACTTTGTAACGTGCATCCTACTGTATGAAGACTTTGTAACGTGCATCCTACTGTATGAAGACTTCGTAGCGTGCATCCTACTGTATGAAGACTTTGTAACGTGCATCCTATTGTATAAAGACTTTGTAACGTGTATCCTACTGTATGAAGACTTTGTAACATGTATCCTACTGTATGAAGATTTTGTAACATGTATCCTACTGTAGGAAGACTTTGTAACGTGCATCCTATTGTATGAAGACTTTGTAACGTGTATCCTACTGTATGAAGACTTTGTAACATGTATCCTACAGTATAAAGACTTCGTAACATGTATCCTACTGTATGAAGATTTTGTAACATGTATCCTACTGTATGAAGACTTTGTAACGTGCATCCTACTGTATGAAGACTTTGTAACATGTATCCTACTGTATGAAGACTTTGTAACGTGCATCCTACTGTACTGTATGAAGACTTTGTAACGTGCATCCTACTGTATGAAGACTTTGTAACGTGCATCCTACTGTATGAAGACTTTGTAACGTGCATCCTACTGTATGAAGACTTTGTAACGTGCATCCTACTGTATGAAGACTTTGTAACGTGCATCCTACTGTATGAAGACTTTGTAATGTGCATCCTACTGTATGAAGACTTTGTAACGTGCATCCTACTGTACTGTATGAAGACTTTGTAACGTGCATCCTACTGTATGAAGACTTTGTAACGTGCATCCTACTGTATGAAGACTTTGTAACGTGCATCCTACTGTATGAAGACTTTGTAACGTGCATCCTACTGTATGAAGACACACAGTGTGTGTGTGTGTGTGTGTGTGTGTGTGTGTGTGTGTGTGTGTGTGTGTGTGTGTGTATAGTGATGTGTGTGTGTGTGTATAGTGATGTGTGTGTGTGTGTGTGTGTGTGTGTGTGTGTGTGTGTGTGTGTGTGTGTGTGTGTGTGTGTGTGTGTGTGTGTGTGTGTGTGTGTGTGTGTGTGTGTGTATAGTGATGTGTGTGTGTGTGTGTGTGTGTGTGTGTGTGTGTGTGTGTGTGTGTGTGTGTGTGTGTGTGTGTGTGTGTGTGTGTGTGTGTGTGTGTGTGTGTGTGTGTGTGTGTGTGTGTGTGTATAGTGATATGTGTGTGTGTGTTTATAGTGATGTGTGTGTGTGTGTGTGTGTGTGTGTGTGTGTGTGTGTGTGTGTGTGTGTGTGTGTGTGTGTGTGTGTGTGTGTGTGTGTGTGTGTGTATAGTGATGTGTGTGTATAGTGATGTGTGTGTATAGTGATGTGTGTGTATAGTGATGTGTGTGTATAGTGATGTGTGTGTGTGTGCCCTTCACTCCGCCTCAGGCCAATGAGAGGTGTGCGGGGGCGGGCGGCCCAAGGGAGCAATCTCATTGGCCTGGCCCAAGGTCCAATGAGATTGCCGCTAGGGACACGGGGAGGGGCACAGGGAGACACATACAGACCCGGACACATAGAACACTTTCAGAAATATATGTGTGTGTGTATAGTGGTGTGTGTGTGTGTGTGTGTGTGTGTGTGTGTGTGTGTGTGTGTGTGTGTGTGTGTGTGTGTGTGTATAGTGATGTGTGTGTGTGTGTGTGTGTGTATATAGTGATGTGTGTGTGTGTGTGTGTGTGTGTGTGTGTGTGTGTGTGTGTGTGTGTGTGTGTGTGTGTGTGTGTGTGTGTGTGTGTGTGTGTGTGTGTGTATAGTGATGTGTGTGTGTGTGTATAGTGGTGTGTGTGTGTGTGTGTGTGTGTGTGTGTGTGTGTGTGTGTGTGTGTGTGTGTGTGTGTGTGTGTGTGTGTGTGTGTGTATAGTGATGTGTGTGTGTGTGTGTATAGTGATGTGTGTGTGTGTGTGTGTGTGTGTGTGTGTGTGTGTGTGTGTGTGTGTGTGTGTGTGTGTGTATAGTGATGTGTGTGTGTATAGTGATGTGTGTGTGTGTGTGTGTGTGTGTGTGTGTGTGTGTGTGTATAGTGGTGTGTGTGTGTGTGTGTGTGTGTGTGTGTGTGTGTGTGTGTGTGTGTGTGTGTGTGTGTGTGTGTGTGTGTGTGTGTGTGTGTGTGTGTGTGTGTGTGTGTGTGTGTGTGTGTGTGTGTGTGTATAGTGATGTGTGTGTGTGTGTGTGTGTGTGTGTGTGTGTGTGTGTGTGTGTGTGTGTGTGTGTGTGTGTGTGTGTGTGTGTGTGTGTGTATAGTGATGTGTGTGTGTGTGTGTGTGTGTGTGTGTGTGTGTGTGTGTGTGTGTGTGTGTGTGTGTGTGTGTGTGTGTGTGTGTGTGTGTGTGTGTGTGTGTGTGTGTGTTTATAGTGATGTGTGTGTGTGTGTGTGTGTGTGTGTGTGTGTGTGTGTGTGTGTGTGTGTGTGTGTGTGTGTGTGTGTGTGTGTGTGTGTGTGTGTGTGTGTGTGTGTGTGTGTGTGTGTGTGTGTGTGTGTGTGTGTATAGTGATGTGTGTGTATAGTGATGTGTGTGTATAGTGATGTGTGTGTATAGTGATGTGTGTGTGTGTGTGCCCTTCACTCCGCCTCAGGCCAATGAGAGGTGTGCGGGGGCGGGCGGCCCAAGGGAGCAATCTCATTGGCCTGGCCCAAGGTCCAATGAGATTGCCGCTAGGGACACGGGGAGGGGCACAGGGAGACACATACAGACCCGGACACATAGAACACTTTCAGAAATATATAGTAGATAAAAAAAGCTACAAGTATTTTCTCATAGTACGGAACTGATTATTTTTTTTTAAACACACACAAGAAGGATATTGCTTGGTCTGCGGCTTTAAATGCCGGACAGGTTGTGAATCAGTAATTAAATGCCTGGGTAAAGAGGTAGGTGTTGAGCCGGTGTTTATAGCATCTCCAGAGACGGGGCCTCTCTAACTGTATGAGGCAGACTGTTGCAGAGAAAGGGAGCAGCGCGGCTAAAAGCTCAGGCGCCAGAGGAAGTCACACCATATTCCCAGAATAGCGGTTAGGTGTAATGCGGTGTGTTGATCAAATGGCACTTTTTTCCCCTCACAATGGGTAAATTATTACCACCTTTGTGTAATCAAAATATATTTTTCCTTTTCTAGAGCTGAGTTGCACAGAGAGTTGTGCAGGCGCAGTTACTGGCCCACTAAGCTTACACTCTAACTTTGGGGCCGGAGAAAGGTAAAGGGACTTTGCCCAGGGTCACAAGGAGAGCTGAGAGTGGGATTCCAACCGGATTCACCCACTTCAAAGGTAGTGACCGTACCACTGAGCTCCTTCTTCAGTCCTGTACCGAAGGATTGGTGTCAATGACCAGTGTTTTCCGCTGGCTGCTCCGTGTCCCCTCACCGGATTGTTGTGTGTGTGTGTGTGGTACGTACGGCAGATATATGTTAATTGTTCCCTGTTATCTGCTATTTAGTTGTTTGTCCCATATACAAATCACATGAACACTGTAAAAAAAAAAAACATGCAAGAAAGGAAGACACTTAAAAAAAGTTATTCATGGGCAACATCGAAATCTTTAATCACATCTACTGTATGTAAAGTAGATGAGTTGGATTTAATCATCTTTATACATGGGGATTAAATAGAGGGTCTATAAATACTCGGTGCCATTTTCACCCAAAGTAGCCAAATACCTATGACCTATGACCTATAACAAGGGTGTGCAAACTTTTCAGTGCACCCCCTGTCTGCTGTTACCACCCCCCTCCCCCCATTCGCGCCCCCCGGACTTACCTTGTCTTCAGCGTCAAATGACGCTATGGGGTCACGTGATGTCACGTGACCCCGCAGCATCATTTGACGCCGCGTTGCCGAAGACAAGGTAAGGGAAGTTGCAGAAGCCTCACGAGATCCCCCGACATTTCATTTAAATGCCTCGGGGAAGAGTGCGGGACCCTGCAACCGCCCGCACCCCCCCCCCCTGAAAAATCTTTCACCCCACCCCTGGGGAGCGTGCACCCCTGACCTATAATATAAAACATGACAATATAAAGGTGATGTGTGTGTGTGTGTGCCCTTCACTCCGCCTCAGGCCAATGAGAGGTGTGCGGGGGCGGGCGGCCCAAGGGAGCAATCTCATTGGCCTGGCCCAAGGTCCAATGAGATTGCCGCTAGGGACACGGGGAGGGGCACAGGGAGACACATACAGACCCGGACACATAGAACACTTTCAGAAATATATAGTAGATAAAAAAAGCTACAAGTATTTTCTCATAGTACGGAACTGATTATTTTTTTTTAAACACACACAAGAAGGATATTGCTTGGTCTGCGGCTTTAAATGCCGGAATCAGGTTGTGAATCAGTAATTAAATGCCTGGGTAAAGAGGTAGGTGTTGAGCCGGTGTTTATAGCATCTCCAGAGACGGGGCCTCTCTAACTGTATGAGGCAGACTGTTGCAGAGAAAGGGAGCAGCGCGGCTAAAAGCTCAGGCGCCAGAGGAAGTCACACCATATTCCCAGAATAGCGGTTAGGTGTAATGCGGTGTGTTGATCAAATGGCACTTTTTTCCCCTCACAATGGGTAAATTATTACCACCTTTGTGTAATCAAAATATATTTTTCCTTTTCTAGAGCTGAGTTGCACAGAGAGTTGTGCAGGCGCAGTTACTGGCCCACTAAGCTTACACTCTAACTTTGGGGCCGGAGAAAGGTAAAGGGACTTTGCCCAGGGTCACAAGGAGAGCTGAGAGTGGGATTCCAACCGGATTCACCCACTTCAAAGGTAGTGACCGCACCACTGAGCTCCTTCTTCAGTCCTGTACCGAAGGATTGGTGTCAATGACCAGTGTTTTCCGCTGGCTGCTCCGTGTCCCCTCACCGGATTGTTGTGTGTGTGTGTGTGGTACGTACGGCAGATATATGTTAATTGTTCCCTGTTATCTGCTATTTAGTTGTTTGTCCCATATACAAATCACATGAACACTGTAAAAAAAAAAAACATGCAAGAAAGGAAGACACTTAAAAAAAGTTATTCATGGGCAACATCGAAATCTTTAATCACATCTACTGTATGTAAAGTAGATGAGTTGGATTTAATCATCTTTATACATGGGGATTAAATAGAGGGTCTATAAATACTCGGTGCCATTTTCACCCAAAGTAGCCAAATACCTATGACCTATGACCTATAACAAGGGTGTGCAAACTTTTCAGTGCACCCCCTGTCTGCTGTTACCACCCCCCTCCCCCCATTCGCGCCCCCCGGACTTACCTTGTCTTCAGCGTCAAATGACGCTATGGGGTCACGTGATGTCACGTGACCCCGCAGCATCATTTGACGCCGCGTTGCCGAAGACAAGGTAAGGGAAGTTGCAGAAGCCTCACGAGATCCCCCGACATTTCATTTAAATGCCTCGGGGAAGAGTGCGGGACCCTGCAACCGCCCGCACCCCCCCCCCCCCTGAAAAATCTTTCACCCCACCCCTGGGGAGCGTGCACCCCTGACCTATAATATAAAACATGACAATATAAAGGTTAGGGTGGTTAAATAGGGATAAGAACCATCTCACCCAATAAGGCAAAAATGCCAAAATCCAACTAAAGGCCAAGATCAGTGAGATTTGGTGGTTCTGGAAGATATGGCATTTTAATGGAGGGGGGGGGATGGGGGCAGTGAGAGACTTCAAATGATTGAGGCTCGTCAGTCAGGGTTGGCTGGTCTAACAATGTACTGCACAGCAAATATAAGGAATTCATTGGTGCATTTCCATGTTTACCCATTGTTATTATTGTAAGGGAATTCAAAAGCACTGAGTCCAGGAACTTGTTTTTTTCATGGAACAATAAACTCCACATAGTGACTATGAAAATAGTAAGCATGTGGCTGGAACACTAACTGGGAGTAGATTCGTCCTTTTTCTACCGCATTTATATAATGCTGAATGATTTATTGTAGTCTAGTTCTGAATTACTTGCTCTCTACAAAACCCCCACTGGCTTCGCCCCATTGTCATGTCATGCAGCTGGGCAAACTGCAGATGAGGATTTGGGGTAATGGACTACTTTGTAAGACAATAATGATAAATGTTAAAATGTGCCCAATGTTTTGCTAATTGCCATTACCCTTCAATATTTACAGCTGCTGACTACCATGATGCCCCACAGAACTCACGTACATTAAATACGATGTTATCTGAAACGTATTGATTTGCATTATGTTTGGAATAGTCAATATACTGATACAAATTAAGTAATACACAAAGTGTTCTTGTGAACGATGTTGTGTCTCTGCGCTTGTTTCTGATTGTTTTCACTTCTTGCTTTTCAGGTCTGATGGTCTTTTTCTTTTGTTAATAGGCAGTGGCAATCAGTTTGATGGTGTTGTTGGCAACGGATTTAGATGGATGATGTTGTATGCCGTTTATATCCAGTAGTTCATTTGACCTCCCTGAGCCGGGTGAAATGTAGATGCTGAAACAAATACCGTACATGTAAATATTTTAGTTAGAAAAGACTGATGCAGCCATGCATATTGTTATTGTAAGATTTCGCTCACTAGATGACAACGATAACCCTGAGCAGTCAGGAAGGTGAATTTCGGGATTTCCAGCGGTTGAAATGCAGGAAAAAAGTAGTGGTAATGTGTCTGGGTCTAAGAAAAAGGCAACAGGGGATTTTCAGTCCAGTTTAATATACGTGCACTCCCAGCCAGAGGGCACCACGAGCAGTCCTAGCTCTTCCCTTCTCTTCCCTTACTCCCTGATGGAGTAAGGGGAACAGTCTCCCACCGCTCCCCAAAGGTAGGGCACACAGTGTACAGAGCCCTGCACACTGCAATCGGGTAGACCAGCCTCTCTCAAGGGGAGAGGCAACTCACTAAACACATATCATGCAGTGTGGTAGTCATAACATATGTTCACATGAGGTAGTAATACAACACCGGTTACTCCCAACGTGGAGAACCCTAACAGTAATGCTTCGGATCAGGTTTCCTTACTTTTCTGCCATTGTGATCCGTAATGATCACAAAGAAGGACTGTACCGATCCATGCTATGGCCGATATATTACGCTGTGCATGTATATGCACCGTCCTATACTCCAGATCCGGACCAACTCACTGATCCTATCCTCATTATGGTAAACAGCTTTACCAAATTTTGTTCGTAGATATTCTCGCACGGCCTCTCGGAGCCAACTATCTCTGCTCTCCTCTATTTCCCTCATTATGGGCTCAGGCACATAAGGGTATTCGTATCCATGGGACTGCCTATACCTAGCCACTATGGCTCTGTCTGCTCGGCTCAACTTAGTGAGCTTACGGTGACCCGCCCTGCTTGGCAGTACCCAAAACTCTGGTTGTATAGGAGCAATCTCGTCATACAATATACTGGGGCCTTTTGGCTGAATGAGTTTCTGCTCTATCTCCCGGTACCTGTGATTTATCTCGTCCTCCACCTCCTGGGGAGTAAAGGCACCTGCCGCCCACGAATGATCAAAGATGTTGTTCTTAATGAGCAGGAACCGCGTACGGTCCATACCTTCATGGTACCCAGTGAACAGGGGTGCCCACCACTTGTCACGGTGCTCGTACTCGGTGGAATGGCTAGTGTTCTCTACCTCTGACTCTGCTTGGGATGAGACACCGGACGTCCCCGCCTCTGTAGAGCGCGAGCAATCTCTCCTCCCTTTGGCGTTAAAATACCTTGTGGGGTTCATCTTGTGAACCACCGTACTGACAGACCCAGCCTCTGCTGGAGTGTGGAACCCTCGGGCTCTCCCTCTAGCTCTAGGAGAAAAAGGCACAGGGTTAGGCACACGTATCACGTTGGCATATGGTATTTCCCCATCAGACCCCTCATCGCTCAATTCCCAGTCCCGCCAATCTCTGGAATATTTGGGGTACTTGCTCAATTTATCCCCGCTAGGTCCTGGTGACAACACTCGTGACGGGGCAGGGGCAGTAGCCGGGGCGATGGAGCTAAGGGTTGGGGCAGGGGCAATGTTCAAGTCAGTGTCCAGCAAGCGGGTAATACCGCGACCAAGGGATGCTTTCTTGGGTGCTTTCTCCGCCATACTTCGCGCTTCTCTCGATGGGCCTCGGCTCTTCAGGGTGGCCATTGCAGTGGCCATGGCTACTCTCTGTGGGGAGAACAGCGCTCCCGGGCCTCTCTTCCCGTCGGGCCCGGAAGTGACGTCATCGCCGGTGTCCGCGGAATCTCCATCCGCTCCGTAGTCACGCACCGGAACTGCGTCGAGGACCGGAAGGGGCGGTGGTGGAGCATCCAGTTCACGGACGGACAAGTAGGCCACAAGCCTCTCCTTCTCATCCTCCGTGGTTGCTGTCTTTGCCTGGCGGGAGTAAGGGGGTGGTGGAGTCTCCTTACCGCTCCGCTGCTGTTTGGTGATCTTGGGGTCCTCCGGAGTCGTCTCGGACGCCATCTCCGCCGCACTGGGAGTCAGCACGGCCGTGGGACTTCTACGGGCCTCAGGCCGCACCAGCGCTCACCGTCGGAAGGTGTCCGGACTCGTCTGCTCCTCTTTGTTACCGCTGGGGTGGTTCGCAGGTAGGCGCATCGCCACCGATGGTACGCCAACCTCTTCCTCCGAGGATATTACTATCGGATCCTCCTCAAGGGAGTCACCGGGTTCTTCTGCGATACAACCAGTGGGTATTGGTACGAAACGGGCCCGCTCCGGTACCTCCACTGCGGTCGCGCTCTTCTCCGCCGACGGTTCGCTCGGCTCTGTAGCGGGCTGGGCCTTGGTTCTTCCCGCTTGGTTGCAACGGGGAACTAGGGCAGCCTTGTCTTTCATCTCCGCCACCTCCGTTAGTGTTCCCGGAGAGGCACCCCGTGGGGTCTCGATCAGTGGCCATGGCTCGTTAGGCCTCAGGTAAAATGTGCCGCATTGAGGGCATCGTGCCTTGGTGCTTGGGACCGCTCCGGGTATCCCGCAGTGGACGCACAGACACCGGAGGTACTCGTGGCCCTCTACCTCCACTACCAGTAAGCCTCCTTGTAGTTGGTAGATCGTGGTGCTCATTTCGGACATCTTTAGCTCAGGGGTGGAACAGTTCAGTGTTTCAGCTCCTTGCTCCTCGAATGCCAGGCAGAAGTGAAGCTCCTCGCTCTCGCTTCCTGTCCCTCCCTTTGCTGGGCAGGACGCTTCTGATTGGCTCTCTTTGTGCCCCCTCCCTCTGGTGGAATCCAGAGGCGGGACAATCCTTCTTTCAGTGTGACGTGGTCTGGTTTGTTGGCCAGTCACAACACAGGTTGGTGGGCTGTCGACTTTCGCGCCGCTCCGCTCCTCTTGCAGGGGATCTGGGTTTGGCGCCAAACCCCTGCACATTTCCCGCCACATTTCTCGTACAGTCTCTTTGCAAGATTCACGTGCGCGCTCCAGGATTGGCGGGAATCACCATTTTAGGTCGGCTGCTACCTGCTGGGCGCGTGTCGACATTTTGGATTCTTCTTTGCTCCGCGGAGCACATGTAGTGACGGCCGCCATCTTCGATGAGCCCACCACATGTAAATGTGCACTACGCTCAGTGTCTACGGTGTAACATGATCCTACACACTGGCTGTACCCACTGACACTCTCTGCATCTCTCTGCATGCTTTCTCTGTTGCCCACTAGTTTGAGGTGGCATACCCCAGGCTAGGCAGAGCTCCTTCCTTGTGCACTGTACTCGGTGACTGTTCCGGCAAGTGCTCTGTGGTGCATTTTATGTGGGTGCTAGCTAGTGTACCGGGTATCTCCCTAAGTACGGGCGTCCCTACTTTTGGCCACTCATAGTGCGGGCCCTGGGCCATGGTCCCTGGACACGTTAGCAAGCTAACCCTCCCCCCCCCCAGTTGCCTCACACTATCTGCCTCAAGGGACTCGAACAGCTATAGCTAGGCACCCATCTTACGCCACCTTCTTAGGGCACCCAGGGCGTACTATGCGGGAGCGGAGGTCCACGCTCCCCTGACTACCCCCGGTATGGCATGCCCTACTTTCGTCAGCACTTGCACAGAGAGTGCACATCACTCTTCCCGCTCTGCTTCGCTGCAAGCCTGTCCTGTTCTGGATCTCAGCAGCGCCTCCAAATGTAACCCATATTCCCTCTCCCCCCCCCCCCAGACACAGATGCTATATCTAAGGTGTGTGAGGGCTGGCTACACGTTTTTGAGTGGTGCGTACCTGCCGGTAACAGGAGGGCCTGAGCTTCCCGCGATGATGTTGGGGACACAGGACCAGGCTTCTGGGGTAGTTGCCTAATTCTTTAGTGGTGGTGCAGCGCCTCCATCCTCTATACCTTCCCAGGGATGTGGGGTAGGGCCCGTATAGAAGAAATAACCCTGGTCCCAGGGTGGATGCTCCAGAACAACACACAGTCTCTGGTAAAATCAGCAATGTCTCTTTATTGTCTCTAGCTCGCACACAGCAGCCTTGGCAGCACACAGCAGCAGCAGCACACAAGGCACTCCAAAGGTGTACAGGCCTTCTCCTCTCCTTTCCTCCAAGATGCACTCCGACAGGATGGTCTGTGAGGGGCCTCAATACCCCAATGCCCACCTCAGAGGATATCCTCAGGGTGGGGGTAGATCCTCCCCATCACCCCCTCATCAGGGTTAGAGGCATTGGTCCACCGGAGCTCTGCTCACTCTCCAAATGTATAGGCCAGAGTTCTCTCTCTCTCTCTCCTGCTCCCAGGACAGAGCTCGACCTCCTCCTCTCCTCCAACTCCCAGGACAGACTCGAACAGGACTCGAGCTAGAACTAACTGTCACTACAGGAAATGGCTACTAAATAGAGTCAGCCCCACCTCTCATGATGTCAGCAGGACCTCCCCTCTGTGTCATGCCTGCAGCAGAGTCAGGGACCTGCATCTATCACTCAAGGCAGGGCGTGAAGGGGGAAAACCCATGATTACTACTGGCGCCCGCTCTTAACAGGACTTACCACAGTAGGACAAAGATATGTATAGCCCGTGCTGTTTACAGGGGGCTACATATGCTAAATTTAGATGACAGATACTTATGAGTGAAGGGATCCTTATCTCCTCTGCTTGGTCTGCAGATTTCAAGAAACATGTGTAATTTGTCCTCTGATATATGTTACTGTGGCGTCCAGATCTACATTTGAAACAGTAAATGAAAGTATCTTAAATGATGAGACTGTTAAAAGAACAGCCACTGCCCGCAGCCCAACTCACCCCTGAATACCCCAGGGTGGTAATGCTGCAGAAAGGGGGCATCAATGCACAGCTTATGGACAGAGTTTTAGAGACAGGACCTAGCAGCATGAGCATCTCGGGCTTCCCTGATCTAACGGTCAGCCAGCCATTGCTTCCAGGTCTGGCGGAAGCACTCCGTTACCGGGCACATCTGATCAGTAAGTTCACCTTACCCGCAGCGGGCTCAGACTACGACTTCCATCTTGAGCCGCCGCCGTATCGCTGCACCCCCAGCTCAGCGCTGGTCCGGTCATGTATAAGTCCCTGACACGACAAATGGCCACTTCAAAATCCCACAAGAGAAACCCCGACTAGCGCCGGCAGCGTGGAAATGGCGGTACATGACGGCCTGATTCCTGTATAAAGGGGGGCAGCCCTTCATGGTGGATCCGCTTGCTACGGACGCTCCTCATTCATTCCGGAATGATCTCCCATATTATAGACAATCATTTAATTCATCACTGCGAAAGGGTTAAAGTTTAACTCTGTGTGAGCTGCCCTGTCTGTGTGGATATGACAGGCTTCCTTATCGCAGGGTCCTGGACACAGTTGTGTTTGTTGTGTTCCTGTTCTATGCTGTTTTATAATGTTATAATACAGTATGTTTTCTTAATGTCTCCACATGACTGCTCACCTTGTTGAAACATAAGACTCAGGGAGAAGTTCACTTTATCTGTTTATCGTTCTGTTAAATGTATTATTAAGCCTCACTATATCTCACCGCTCTGGAGACTATTTAACTGTAAAGAATATTTTAGGTTATAGATTCTGAGGATTTAATATTAGTTTTTATTATCCTGACACATCAGGTAACTCAGTATATGGGGACCTTTAACATCTGTTTATCTTGTGAATTGTCTCCAAAAATCTCTACATCTACAACCTCAGCTTACAATTACATTCAGCCTCCAGTCTCCTAACGATGGGATCCAGTTTCCCTAGCGATGGGATCCAGTCTCCCTAACGATGGGATCAAGTCTGTACTCAGATTATTACTATGAGGCTCCGGTTTGCTGGTATTTTAGTAGAAATCTCACACTTTATTTTCATCCCAGCGGCTAAAGTTTAATTTCTTCTCTTCTTATTTACAATATTAATAACACTTTGAAATAACTAGAGAGAGAAAAAAGGGGGGGGGGGTGGGGGGGGACTTTATAGTTTACCTGATGTATGCACACAATAATATATATACCTGATATGTGCATATAATGTGCAATTTATGTTTCTGTGTGGCTATTTTGCACTACTCTGTTATTTGTGTATATATGAAAATGTATCTCACTGTATTGTTACAAAGCCTGTTAATAAATAAATAAATAAAACATTGTGCAATAAAGAGTCTCTGCAATTAAATGCTATACAGAATACAATAATTGCAGTTTCCTTAGTCAGCGGGCGACCCACATATTTCCTTTATATGCAGCAACTTCCTTGGGCGACGTTGTGAGGCCCCTGCACTTTTTCAATAAATTGGTGTAACAAGGATTTCCTTGTTGTTTGATCGAGATTATATATATATATATCAAATAAAAATATTACTTGTGAGCACATTCACGTCTTAGACAGGTCTGCAACCCTGCTTTTCACCATTGTGTAGGTCCCAACATGTGTCTATCCCAGGCTCTAATGCTAATCCCTTGGATATCACCTGCGGTGTCCCGCAAGGCTCTGTTCTGGGGCCCCTACTCTTCTCAGTCTTCATCAATGATCTTCCTACAGCTTGTAAGGAAGCTTCAATACACATGTATGCAGACGACACAATCTTATATGCGCACAGCCATAGCCTTTCCGACCTTCAACACATACTTCAATCTGACTTTTTGAGACTTGAATATTGGATTTCCCAAAACAAACTGTTTTTAAACACTGACAAGACTGTAACAATGGTATTCAGGACCAAGGCTACATTTTTAACGCTTCCAATGACTGAGCTCCAGATCAGAACCAACGCTAATTCAATCCTAGCCCCTGTTACTAGTTTTAAATACTTGGGCATATGTTTTGACTCCCACTTAACATTCGGGATGCACATTGATACCCTGACATCCAAAACCTATGCCAAACTCGGTGTACTTTACAGGAACAAATCCTCCCTAAGTCTGCTGGTCAGAAAGCGTATCGCACAGCAGATGCTAATGCCAATTATCGACTATGGGGACATAGTATACGGCTCGGCACCCCAAACCCACCTTAGCAAACGTGATACCCTCTACAATTCAATATGCCGTTTTGTTCTCCAATGCAACTACAACACACATCACTGCGAAATGCTCAAAGAACTAGATTCTCAAGTGGTCATCACTTGAGTCTAGGCGCAAAGTTCATCTTTCCTGTCTTGCCTTCAAATACTTTCTTTGAAAGCTACCCGTCTATCTGAACAAGCTCCTCACCCTACCACATGCAGCACTTATCATCTGAAATCTGACTCCAAAAGACTGTTCATGGTCCCAAGGTTCAGCAAAGTATCCGGTCGCTCCTCCTCTTACCGTGCACCCCAAAACTGGAACAATCTACTGGAGACTCTCACAGCCACCACCAGTCTAAGTTCTTTCAAAACTAAAGCTGTCTCACATTTTAATCTGGTCTGTAACGGATAATATATATTATCTTTAACTGTGCATGCAATGTCTTGTATATAATGTATATACCCTGTTCACTTATGTAACTATGTATTTGTAACCATGTGTAACAGTGTTTCCCCCACCCACAGGGAGATCTGGCCATTACTGGTCATGTATGGTGCATATACCTGCTGATAACAGGAGGGCTGAGTCGTCCGCCGATGGTAGTGGGGACACAGGACTAGCCTTCTGGGGTTCATACCCTACATATCTTTAGCAGTGCAGCACCTCCATCTGCGGTAGGCTCCAGGGAGCTGAAGATGATCTCCCACGGTAGAACCGATTACCTCTCCCTCCAGTAAAATCACACACCAGGTCGGAGGTATAATAACAGGAACGGTTTATTGTCTGTACACCAACAGCAGCACACGGCAGGCTTCTGCCCAATGCAGTCTCACTCTTGGCAACCCACTGAAGTATGGTCCCTGGACCTTCACTACAGGCCAAGGGCACCCGCAGCAGTCCCAGCGCTTCCCTGCCCCTCTAGCAGAGGCAGGGGTATGGTCCACACTCACACTCCCCCAGAGGGAAGAGGACCCGAGAAGGCCCAATAGTAAGGCTCTTGGCTGTGTGACCTGCCTCTCTCAAGTGGGTAGAGGCACTATCAAATTTAGGGTGGCGATGCCCTTAAGTACATCTTGGAGGAGGGCACCAGGTCTGTCCCATGATTGGATATGCTCAGGCCTGATGTCACCGCCTCCCCTGTCACTCAAGTGCAGCACCAGTGAGTGGGGAAAACCCATGTTGACTACTGACAGGCCTGCTCTTACCAGGGCTCACTGCAAAGAGAAGGGCAGATTAGTAGCCATAGATGGCATGGCTACACGTGTATTATTTGTCATCTTAACTCTATGCCCAGGACATACTTGAAAACGAGAGGTAACTCTCAATGTATTACTTCCTGGTAAAACATTTTATAAATAAATAATCACCTAGCATAGTGCTTCCACTGCAGCAAGGGAAATGCCATGCAAATGAGCACACAGTGCAACCTTTTGCCTCAAATCCATTATTACACAAAACCCTTAAGCCAAAACTCGCAATGTTTTTTTTTCCCAAAAATTTTTATTGGGACAGCGGGTTAAAAACCACATCCATGAACATTGAACAGAGCGATATACCATATAATGCTTTCATATACATACATGTGGGGTTGTAAAAAAAAGCGAGTTGCTTTTCGGTACACCATATAGTATCTTGGTTCTTGTCGTATATTCAGACGTATGTCAGTTCTGGACGTGTGGTTCAGGGTCTTATCTAGTAGCGCTGTCTAGTTGATGTCCTTATAGGAAGGACAAAACGATTAGATAGGAGAAAAGAAGAAAGGAACTGGAGAAGGAAGAAAGGGGGGTGGGGGGGAGTGGATCGGCGGGGGGGAGGTACTGAAACCCCCCCCCATCTCCCTACGTCCGCCAAGGCCAACCCATCTGTCGGTAGGTATAATCCTCTCATTAATTTGAGATTCCACTTTTACTCATTAGCAAATTGTACTTGGGCATTCTCCTTGGTAGACTTTGGGTATAGTTGGGTTCTTAACGGTTTATATGTTGTTTTTATCTTGCTTCTACTGTGGTCTTTGGTTGTCAGGCCTGCTTGGTTTAATTCACTGCTGTATCCATGGTTCCCACGTTCTATAAAATTCATCTGTTGATTGCTTTAGAAAAGCTGTCATTTTTTCCATTAGCATCACCTCGTTTATCCTTCCCTCAACAGCCAGTCTAAATGGGGGGGGGGGGGGCAATCTTTTACCAGGAGGCCACAACGGCGCATCTGGCCGCCGTCAGTATAAATGATATTAGACGTGGTAGATTTGAGATTTCATTTTCTCTTGGACTTGGCCCAGATCTCCCAGGTGCATCTCATCGGACCCAGCTCAAACCCCCTCATCTGTGGGTCTTTTTTGTCCGGGGCCCATAAGGTTGTTAGCAGAGAAGGCGTTCTGGCGTACTGGGATTCAATGGCCAACCAGTAGTATTGGGCTGGGTCAGCGTTCCAAACCAATAATTTGTTTATTGTAATTGGGCAGCTTGGTAATATTTTGAGATATCTGGGACTCCAATGCCCCCTCTTAGTCTTGCGGCCAGCATAACTGGCCTAGGGACTCAGGGTCTCTTGCCCTGCCAGACAAAGTGGAATATTCTATTTTGTATATTTTTAGCTCGGACCCAGGTATCCGGACAGGGAGAGTCTGAAAGTGATAAAGTAACCTTGGGAATATATTCATTTTTTACAGAGACTATTCTCCCTATCCACGATATCTGGAGGCGTGCCACCTTGTCAAGTCTTTTTTGATTTTGTCAAATAGGGATGGGTAGTTGCTCTGGTATAGAGAGTGGTAGTGCCTTGTCACATTTACTCCCAGATATTTAATGTGAGAGGACCTACACATATTATTGAAATTCGATTTTAGTCGCTTAATCTCTGGGTCTAGGAGGCTCAGATTTAGGGCTTCCGATTTATCATTATTAATTTTGTACCCTGAGATTTTCCCAAAGTCTGAGAGGGCTCTTTGGAGATTAGGTATAGAGATTTGGGGCTTTGCTAGCGTTAGAATATCATCTGCAAATAAAGAGATTTTATCATTTGTTTTTCCAATTACTATACCTTGGATATCATTATTCGCTCTGATATTTGCAGCTAGTGGTTCAATTGTTAGGGCAAAGAGAAGAGGGGACAATGGGCAGCCTTGTCGTGTTCTGTTCTTAATTTGAATTGGGTTCGGTCCATTCCCTGGGAGCTTAACCAAGGCCGTCGGGTTTCGGTATAATACTCGGACTCCTTCTAGAAAGGAGTCTTTGAATCCAAATTTCTGTAATGTTTTGTCTAAGAATTCCCAGTCTATTCTGTCGAACGCCTTCTCTGCATCAAGGCTCAGATGTATGGCTGTGTTTCCCGTGAGATGAACATGGTCCACTATATTTATTATTTTCCGGGTGTTACCTGAGGCCCGTCTACCCGACACAAACCCTACTTGATCAATATGGATCAATCTAGGTAGAATAGGGTTTAATCTATTCTCTAGAATTTTACTATATAGTTTCAGGTCATTATTTAATAATGAAATTGGACGGTAGCTACCACAATGCATTGGGTCTCGCCCTTCTTTGTGTATTATGGCCGAGTTTGCGGTTGACATAGCAGGCGGAATTGGTTTTCCCTCCATGAACGAATTGTACATTTCTAGTGGATATGGTGAGGGTATCCTGTAGGATTTTTTTTTGTAATAAACACCGGTAAAGCCACCAGGGCCGGGGGGCTTTGATATTCTTAGTGCCTTAACTGCTTCCGTTAGTTGAGTCTGGGTGATTTTACCGTTTAACGCTTTGGTTTCATCTTCGGTCAGCTGGGGTAAATGACAGCTTTCTAAATAATTAGTGACGGCCTCTGAGTTTGCTCGCTGTTTTAATCACAGCTTTTAAACACATGCTGGGATCAGATGCAAAGCCAGTGAACCCCCTCACAGACTGGTTTTTTTTCCCTCTCTCTCTCCTATTATCTATATAAAGGTGTGTATATATTTGCATACATACAGCAGCCCTATTTCGACATTGTACCACAGTCAGCATGACACAACATAATCCCGGCACTGTCATAATACTACAGACAGGGGTGTGACTGACAGCTACATGGCGGTCTGATCTCCATGGTAACGGCAGTCTGACATCACACTTCCTTCCCGGCACAGGGCAACCACGCGCTGTGCTGCTCTGCACGTACTGTGCACACCCTCACGAGCGCGTCACGGCGAGACAGCTCCTGATTGGCCCTCTACAAACTCCGCCCACTTGGGGAAAATACATTTTGGCCATTGAGGTGGGGGCGGGGCTAGCGTGTTCCGGACGTCACAACCGCAAAGCATCATGGAAGTTGTAGTCCTGGCACTGGTTCAGTGGCGGGGGAAAGGTGGGTAAAACGGCGAGCCATATCTCCGACTGTCCAGACGTAAAATAAAGCGGGGAGGCGCGAGGAACCGGTGTATATAAGCCGTGGTATATAAGCCGTTGTAAGTGATGTTTTCCCTGGAAGGTCACAATGGCCTACGACGTAACCTTGGCGACGCGACGCGCAGGCCACGCCCCCGTGACGTCAGTGTGCCGGTTGGTAAGTACCAGACCCGGCGGCAGTGACGGGAGCATCAGTGACCGCACCAGCCAGGGACACGCATCGTCATATCGGGATACCTGTGTCAGGACAGCGCAACAGGTGAGTCTCCAGGGAGGCTGTGATCACAGTATTGCATGCGTCCCACAGGAGCAGTAATACGGGGGTCTCTGTGTTACTTCTCTGTGCTATGTATGCGCAGCTATAACACTTTATTTTACTTTTGGAGCATGTCTCCCAATAAATGAGTGTTATTGTGTGTATATAATGCAAGTGCCACCCCCCCCCCCCGTGTATATAGCGCCAGATACCTTCTCTCCCCCCCAGTGTATATAGCGCCAGATACCTTCTCTCTCCCCCCGTGTATATAGCGCCAGATACCCTCTCTCCCCCCCCAGTGTATATAGCGCCAGATACCTTCTCTCCCCCCAGTGTATATAGCGCCAGATACCTTCTCTCCCCCCAGTGTATATAGCGCAAGATACCTTCTCTCCCCCCCCCCCAGTGTATATAGCGCCAGATACCTTCTCTCTCCCCCCCCCCCAGTGTATATAGCGCCAGATACCTTCTCTCTCCCCCCCAGTGTATATAGCGCCAGATACCTTCTCTCCCCCCCCCCCAGTGTATATAGCGCCAGATACCGTCTCTCCCCCCCCCCCCAGTGTATATAGCGCCAGATACCTTCTCTCCCTCCCCCCCCCCCCAGTGTATATAGCGCCAGATACCTTCTCTCCCTCCCCCCCAGTGTATATAGCGCCAGATACCTTCTCTCCCTCCCCCCCAGTGTATATAGCGCCAGATGCCTTCTCTCCCTCCCCCCCCAGTGTATATAGCGCCAGATACCTTCTCTCCCCCCCCCCAGTGTATATAGCGCCAGATACCTTCTCTCCCTCCCCCCCAGTGTATATAGCGCCAGATACCTTCTCTCCCTCCCCCCCAGTGTATATAGCGCCAGATGCCTTCTCTCCCTCCCCCCCCAGTGTATATAGCGCCAGATACCTTTTCTCCCTCCCCCCCCAGTGTATATAGCGCCAGATACCTTCTCTCCCCCCCCCCCAGTGTATATAGCGCCAGATACCTTCTCTCCCCCCGTGTATATAGCGCCAGATACCTTCTCTCCCCCCGTGTATATAGCGTCAGATACCTTCTCTCCCCCCCCAGTGTATATAGCGCCAGATACCTTCTCTCCCCCCTCCCCCAGTGTATATAGCGCCAGATACCTTCTCTCCCCCCTCCCCCAGTGTATATAGCGCCAGATACCCTCTCTCCCCCCCAGTGTATATAGCGCCAGATACCTTCTCTCCCCCCGTGTATATAGCGCCAGATACCTTCTCTCCCCCCCCAGTGTATATAGCGCCAGATACCTTCTCTCTCCCCCCCAGTGTATATAGCGCCAGATACCTTCTCTCTCCCCCCCAGTGTATATAGCGCCAGATACCTTCTCTCTCCCCCCCAGTGTATATAGCGCCAGATACCTTCTCTCTCCCCCCCAGTGTATATAGCGCCAGATACCTTCTCTCTCCCCCCCAGTGTATATAGCGCCAGATACCTTCTCTCTCCCCCCCCCAGTGTATATAGCGCCAGATACCTTCTCTCTCCCCCCCCCCCAGTGTATATAGCGCCAGATACCTTCTCTCTCCCCCCCCCAGTGTATATAGCGCCAGATACCTTCTCTCTCCCCCCCCCCCCCAGTGTATATAGCGCCAGATACCTTCTCTCTCCCCCCCCAGTGTATATAGAGCCAGATACCTTCTCTCTCCCCCCCAGTGTATATAGCGCCATATACCTTCTCTCTCCCCCCCAGTGTATATAGCGCCAGATACCTTCTCTCCCCCCCCCCCCAGTGTATATAGCGCCAGATGCCTTCTCTCCCCCCCCCAGTGTATATAGCGCCAGATGCCTTCTCTCCCCCCCCCAGTGTATATAGCGCCAGATGCCTTCTCTCCCCCCCCCCCAGTGTATATAGCGCCAGATGCCTTCTCTCCCCCCCCCCCAGTGTATATAGCGCCAGATGCCTTCTCTCCCCCCCCCCCAGTGTATATAGCGCCAGATACCTTCTCTCTCCCCCCCCCCAGTGTATATAGCGCCAGATACCTTCTCTCTTCCCCCCCAGTGTATATAGCGCCAGATACCTTCTCTCTTCCCCCCCAGTGTATATAGCGCCAGATACCTTCTCTCTCCCCCCCCAGTGTATATAGTGCCAGATACCATCCCCCCGTGTATATAGTGCCAGATACCTCCACCCCAGTGTATATTGTGCCAGATACCTCCCCCGTGTATATTGTGCCAGATACCTCCCCCCCAGTGTATATATAATGCCAGATACCTACCTCCCCCCAGTGTATATAGTGCCAGATACCTACCTACCTTACTTCCCCCCAGTGTATATAGTGCCAGATACCTAACTACCTTACTCCCCCCCAGTGTATATAGTGCCAGATACCTACCTACCTTTCCCCCCAGTGTATATAGTGCCAGATACCTACCTACCTTTCCCCCCAGTGTATATAGTGCCAGATACCTACCTACCTTACTCCCCCATTGTATATAGTGCCAGATACCTACCTCCCCCAGTGTATATAGTGCCAGATACCTACCCTCCCCCCAGTGTATATAGTGCCAGATACCTACCTTCCCCCCAGTGTATATAGTGCCAGATACCTACCTTCCCCCCAGTGTATATAGTGCCAGATACCTACCTTCCCCCTTGTATATAGTGCCAGATACCTACCTCCCCTCAGTGTATATAGTGTCAGATACCTATCTTACCCCCCCCCCCCCAGTGTATATGGTGCCAGATACCTATCTTACCCCCCCCCCCAGTGTATATGGTGCCAGATACCTATCTTACCCCCCCACCCAGTGTATATGGTGCCAGATACCTATCTCACCCCCCCCCCCAGTGTATATAGTGCCAGATACCTACCTACCTTACTCCCCCCAGTGTATATAGTGCCAGATACCTCTACCTTACTCCCCCCAGTGTATATAGTGCCAGATACCTCTACCTTACTCCCCCCAGTGTATATAGTGCTAGATACCTACCTCCCCCCCAGTTTATATAGTGCCAGATACCTACCCTCCCCCCAGTGTATATAGTGCCAGATACCTACCCTCCCCCAGTGTATATAGTGCCAGATACCTACCTTCCCCCCAGTGTATATAGTGCCAGATACCTACCTTCCCCCCCAGTGTATATAGTGCCAGATACCTACCTTCCCCCCAGTGTATATAGCGCCAGATACCTACCTTCCCCCTTGTATATAGTGCCAGATACCTACCTCCCCCCAGTGTATATAGTGTCAGATACCTATCTTACCCCCCCCAGTGTATATGGTGCCAGATACCTATCTTACCCCCCCCCCAGTGTATATGGTGCCAGATACCTATCTTACCCCCCCCCCCCAGTGTATATGGTGCCAGATACCTATCTCACCCCCCCAGTGTATATAGTGCCAGATACCTCTACCTTACTCCCCCCAGTGTATATAGTGCCAGATACCTAACTACCTTACTCCCCCCCAGTGTATATAATGACAGATACCTACCTACCTTTCCCCCCAGTGTATATAGTGCCAGATACCTACCTACCTTACTCCCCCCAGTGTATATAGTGCTAGATACCTACCTCCCCCCAGTTTATATAGTGCCAGATACCTACCCTCCCCCCAGTGTATATAGTGCCAGATACCTACCCTCCCCCCAGTGTATATAGTGCCAGATACCTACCTTCCCCCCAGTGTATATAGTGCCAGATACCTACCTTCCCCCCCAGTGTATATAGCGCCAGATACCTACCTTCCCCCCCAGTGTATATAGCGCCAGATACCTACCTTCCCCCCCAGTGTATATAGCGCCAGATACCTACCTTCCCCCCCAGTGTATATAGCGCCAGATACCTTGCACCCCCCGTGTATATAGTGCCAGATACCTTCCACCGCCCCTCACTGTATATAGTGCCAGATACCATTGTAGTATGATATAGCATACTCCCCTCCCCCCTTGTGGTATGACATAGTATATCTCCCCCACCTCTTGTAATATGATGGTATATTCCCCCCCCTTGTATTATGATGGTATATCCCCCCCCCCTTGTATTATGATGGTATATACACCCCCTCCCCTCCCCCCTATTGTTGTGATATAGTATAATACCTCCCCACCCCCATTGTAGTGTGATATAATCTAATACCCTCCCCCCTGCCACAGTTGTATGAACGTTCAGGGGTTTTAGTGACTCATGAAGTTCAGCGTTTTTAGTGAAACTCTGAAAATGCTGTTAAAGTAAAAGGAAGTATCCGGAACCATCGCACCACTTTTTTATACTCTATTTTTTGTAATAAATCTGAGCTAATATTTGCAAAGCGACTTGGATAATAATAAATATTTTGATATACTGCTGACATTGTGTGCAGTATGTCGAGTTCTTGCAGAAAAACGAGTCTCTGCCCCATAGAGCTTGCAATCTAATGTTTGTGCCTGAGGCACAGGGAGATGCAGTGACTTGCCCAAGGTCACACGTAGATGCTGAGACAGTGGGATATGAACAGGGATTAAAAAAACCTAAGATGGTCACACTCCTGGTATCCAAACGGTCCTCAGACCATTTATTTGTATATACCAGTAGAAGACAATAGCACAACATTTGTGTAATAGAGGTAACCCTTATTGAGGTGCATCTATCGAAAAGGGTTCAAATTCACCCACTTCAACAGGCAGAGCATTTACCACTGAGGATAACTGCACAATTCTAACCCCAGCACCTCCCTGACTGCTAAATGCGGATAGTGCTGTATTTTCCTGAACTATTTTTAAGTAACCAAGATTATTATTTTATTTATCACCTGGATAATAAAATACTAGTTTGTCCCATGAGTCTGTTTCAATTTGTTTCATCACGGGCTGCGTGGGCAGTAATTTCCTCTTGTCTGCTTCCTGGAAAGTTGTGTGTGTGTGTCACCACCATTTCATGGATGAGGACGCAGGATTTGCATGTGCTGGGGAATTCCACAGCTTACTCTTAGAAGGTGGAACTGTGACATTTCTTCATGTCTGACTTCTGCAGCTGTTCCTGGAAGAGGCGTATAGATGGAAATAAAGCTTGTGCTGCAAGCTGTGCTTTATTATATTGTAATGACGTATGCAGTGCACCTTTAGCCCAGGGATTCTTAGTTGTTTATCAGAGGTCACCTTTGAAAGCCCCATTGAATTCAAGAGGAGTTTCCGTGTGGCGCCATCACACTTCATAGAATAAAGGCCAAATAATCCTAAATTCTCCAGGAGTAGACCGCTACCCTGTCTTCCACAGTGAGAGGTAACCCATATACTGCAGCAACACCTTGCCAGCCATGTGCAGTGCCTCAGATCATTCAAATAGCCCAGGCTTCTCATCAGATCTGTTGGAGGTGCCTGCTTTCTAATGTCGCGTCAGAACAAATGTATTGATGCCGTTGCGTCCGCTTATAGTAGGAGCGGTGCGACGGCTTGATCGCTGGAAGTCGCTTCAATTGAATTTTCCCAGTGACGGCACTATAAGCGCGGCCTAATGTGCCAACCGTTCAGACTTCACTCCCCGTTGTCTTAGGCCGCACTTATAGCGACGCTGACGTCACACTGCGGTCGCTGGAAAAATAAAATTGAAGTGACTTCCAGCGACAAAGCCGTCGCGCCGCTCTAACTATACGCACACGCAACGGCGTCAATACATTTGTTTTGACGTGACGTCTCTGTCACTATAACCACAGCCTAATTGTTCGAATGTCATTATCACAGATCCAGTTGGGTGCCTGGAAAGCAAGTTCACTGCATACTAGCGATGCTAAAAGTTCCATGCTTGACCGGTTATACACCTGTACATTTTGTACCTGACGCTGTTTGCTTCTGACAAGGAAAGCTAGAACTGAGCATTATAAAGTTTAGGAATTGATAATATAACAATCAGCACTGGAAGAGATTGGGCCACTTTACCTTCTGCTATAGTTTTATAGTACTTGCCTAACTTGTATTTGAGAACCCTTGGCTGTACTGACACACCGGTGACCTCATTCAGTCGTAACTGTAGTGTGTAAAATCGCACAATAACACTTTACACTTAAATTACACTTTCAGTTATACAACCTCTGAGGCCAGTTCAAGACGCCAGTTTGACTTGATACCCGTTTTCTGTGACTGTAGGTCACAGGCTGTTACCCAAATTAGGTTCTGTGATCCTTGAGACAGGATTCATTATAATCCCATTGTAAAACAATACTTTTCAAAGTACTTCCAGTTAAATGGACAATCTTTCTGACTGCACATTTAAAGGTGCAAGCCCACCGTTGTTGACCTTCTTGAGGGGCCTCTGAATGGGGAAGGGTTTTCATTACCCTTCTCCCACCCTGTCCTTAAAGAGCCAATGAAGTGGAGGGGGACTGGCTGTAAAAGCACTAGTTGAACACTCACATCACACACAAGGGAGTAGCCAGAGAAAAGCAAACCCCTCCCAAGTCTAATTATATTACTATGGGGTCAGCTTGGGTTTAATTACCCAGATGAAACTCCTTGAACATGTCACTGGAATTAGTTCACTTTTGGCGTTAAGGAGGAATTGACACTAAGGGCAGCAAGACATTGAGATTGGTTAGAAGAGCTGTATAAAGGAGATTATTTACTTGGGTATGTTCCCAAGTGCGGAGGTCTGCTGGATCAGAGTAGGACATCAGACCGTTCCATGCTGCAGTTCTGGGAAGCCAGCCTGCACAGTTATTTTTTCCAGGGACAGTTTCTGTGAGATACTGTTACTAAAATGGCTCCCAGTACCCTTCCTTTGCAGAACTGGCACCCACAATTACTTCCTGTAATGTTTTTGTTAAAGCTATTTCACACATCAATAGAACAGATTTTCTCTAAACTAGGGGCAACGCATCATGATGACCACCAATGTTAATTACCTGCAATATACCTATGCCTTTTCTTAGGGTACTGTATATGCCATATTGAAGCTTTTTGAATAAACAAAGGGACACCCTCTAAGTCTGTCTTTCCCCTCATACCATCACACTTTCCAAATTGGAGCTCAAAGTGGCAGATGTTTGGTTTTGGTCATCTGTATTTGTGACCTTGTGTGCATCTCATATAGCGCTGCCAGTATACACCTGGTTTAGTAGCTAATAGATACCGATCACATGCTGACAGTTCATATAAAGCCTGTGTTGCATCATCCTTACCCTTGTAATACATTTTACTCAGTGGCGTGATCCGTATCCCTCAAATGGTCCACACTTGTGGGTCTCAATTACTGAAGGCCACACCTGTATATATTTAAAGCTCTTGGGTTACCTTTGTAACTAGTGTTATTCACCTAATCCCTTTTCTGGGTGTTTTGCATGCAATAGTTTAATACTGTACATGTATTATTACAATAGACCGTAACTGAGCCTTTTGGGAACCTGAAGTCACTTGTTATGTGTAAGCAAATAGTCATTATTTTTCTCTTCCCTTGTTTAGACAAAATGACTTCCAGCACAGGAGACGTTCTGCCTACTTACGAGTTAGCCGACACCCAGACATCAAAGCTGATCAGAAAATCCAAGGAGTCTCCCTTTGTGCCAATAGGTAAATTTATATGTATAATTAAATGTGGATTTTATTTTTTTGCACATTTTAATAACCTTGTGTGGATATGGTATTCATTTGAAAATGGAAGATGGCCAGTGTCTTATACTTAAAGCTATAATAATTGTAACACCTTGACGGCCCCAAAGTAAAGAAATAGTAGGCAGGACATTAGCACTTCCCAACTAGATGTGATATTGGTGCATCTTGTGAGACGTTAGTTGGGTTCCTGTGCCATATATGGAGCAACATCGAAACCTTTTTTTTTTTTACTGACTTTTTTGAGGCCACAAACCGTAGGTTGGTTAATCTTATTTAAATGGCATCGCATTGAGTTCATAGCTCATTTTTGGAGTAACTGCACTTTTTTTTTTTTTTTTTTAATGTCAAGATAAAAACAAGTTTGTTCCACGAAAATGTCACTCCTTACTCACTCAATTCAGCCATATGAGCGAATACCGTTTACCATGATAATGACCAATCCAAAGTCATGACTAGCGATGTAGGTAATAGGAGAGCGAGCGTGTGTGTTAATGGGTATCTCGGCCCTTGCTACGCTATTCACCCATATGCTTTCTTTTGAAGGGCTGGCTGGATTTGCTGCAGTTGTAGGATTTGGACTATACAAACTGAAGAACAGAGGGGATACCAAAATGTCTGTGCATCTGATTCACATGCGAGTGGGAGCCCAGGGATTCATTGTGGGAGCCATGACTTGTGGTGAGTACTGTTGGATCCTTGAAACACACCTGCCGCTTAAACATAATTCTGCCACATCTAGAATGCATCTACAGAATGTTTAACAATAACATATTCCTAAAGTTGCATCAAGCGCTATTTTTATTTTTTTAAATATACAGTCTCAGTGATGTGAAACAAGTGTTAATAAGGCAGGCAAGTTGGTGCATTAAATTTGCAAACAAACTAATCACCAGTGCATCTTGGCACCCAGTACGAAGCCTGAACACACCACTCTGGGCTCCAGTTTATTGCCGATAACTGGTAGGCGTAGGAGCACAGATCTGTGTAGATTTACATTCCATGTAGATAATGAATCAACATGCATTAATCAGATGAAATACCAGTATATAGAAGAGACCTGCAAGGTTTTAAAGCTGTGTACGCCTGTATTTCTATCTATGGAGAACTCCTGATGCCCAATTAAAAGATTTTGCAACCCACTCCTCTTCCACACTACCAATACGGACATGGGCTTTGCACTGCACAGAGGCCTGTCGATGTGAATACAACAGTCATCCAGTCAATACCCCTGTGTTAGAGTAACAAAGTTAAATAAGTGGACTGGACATTGACATCTAGTTGGAATTACAGAAAAGGAGCCCTGAATCTACTGAAACATCCTTTAACACGGAGTGACTGTTCTTTTCTTCTGTTACAGGTGTGCTGTATTCCATGTACAAGGAATATTTTGCAAAGCCCAAACAGTAAAGGAAGATGGCCTAAAACACGTCGGCATAAATATCACATGGACCTCACATTGGGGTGTCTTATAATGTTATTGCTTATAGCCCCTTTTCTGCCCGAGTACCCTGCAATTGCATCGCAGACTTCTCCAGCAGCTTAGGGGACAAGAGTTCCTTTTTATTGTATTATAAACTTGTATCCAACTGCGGAGTGCATGCAGTTGCGCGATATACCTATTTATAATTATTTGTGCCTTAAGCTTTTAAAGACACTTAAAATTGTATTTTTTTTAGGAATTGTGTGAAGATAACTCCAGGCTACAGAATCTAGATTAATTTATTGCGGTGAGGATTTTTTTTTTAATGTTCTGGTAACTGCTCAGACTGGAAAGTTATGAAAGTTGGAATACCACTGAGTTTTCAGGCTCGTTCACAAGATGAATCATTAAGACACTGAAAATGTTGACAACTCAATTACTGCTCTATTCCCTGTATAAAAAAAAGACCATCATTTGCACACTTCACATTCCGATGTACCTGGTTTCCCGTGACAACTGGTGATGTAAACTTCAGAAATAAATAATTTAAACCTTAGTTGTGTTGGCTGCTGTATTTGGATCAGAAAATATAATATAAAATGTAATTAATATAGTTTGTGCACATTTTAAATTTAGCTACGTACAGGGGTGGGCATCCATGCAATAGGTGGAAGGTGTGGAATATATGTTGACACAACCTGCCAAAGACCAAATGTATCTCTCAGCAACTTTAACCCTGACATCCGTGGCCATTGTCGTTTTTGTTCGGTTTTTTTTTTTGTTTTTGTTTTTGTTTTTTTTAAAGCTGGAGAAAAATGGTGCGTATTGCACACGTGGTAGAAAGTACTTTTTCCATGGTAAATCTATCTACATACTTTATGGTTACCAGTTTCCTAAAACTTTTAAAGGGACACTTGCAAACTGAACAAATGTGCGCTTCTATATGGAGGTCTCTAAACAGTTGTGTTATGACTAGATGGATAGACTTCCTTCTACTGTAATTTACATATGGCCTTTTAAGTGTCTGAGGCATGTGATGGCCTTCGGCGTGTAATATAGTGTGCGTGCGTCAATTACAAGTGGCTGTGGGAGGCTGACGTTATTAGTCGAGACGCACGCGAGATCACAGCAAATGCATGAGAATTTATATTTTCGCGCTGCTGCCGCGCCACGTGACACTGCCAAGCCAATCAGTGTGGCTATCGGCGTGACGTCTATAGGCACGCCCCCTAGCCGCACACGTCACTGCTTACAACATGAAATGCGTGCATGCGCAACGCCAGGCACGCACACCAGCGCCTACTATACAGCAAGCCTTACCCGGGGCCCTGTTATTAGATTGCAGATGTGACCGTCCATTTGTTGGCAATGTTAGGAGCTAGCACATGAAAATGTTCACACTTTATCTTGTTGCGCTTTATGCTTATATTGTTTATGCTTAAGAACATTTTAAACTCCTTAATGTACAACTAAAAAAAAAATCTTAATGTTTGAATTGTGAGCAATTCTGTGTAGCGGAGTCATCACCAATCTTTGTCACTACTGTTGGCCTTGGAGCAATCCCTAAATCTGTCTGCCACGTGAGACTAAAGTGTCACAACTCACAAGCCTTCATTTTTAAAAAAAAGTTGTTAGAAAACTACCAGTTTTATGACGTATCTCATGCTTCTTTATCATTATTGTGACGTTGCAAACAAGTTTCTCTTTACAAGTCTGAGTCGCCCACGCTACTTCTGGACAAACTGGACTGCTCCCTGCCTTTTTATATTCTCACTACAATGCCATTTGCCCCATTCTCAGTTGTTGTGTGTTTTGACTTCATGGAAGAATATCTATGAGGAGTAGCTCAGAGCCACTGACCAGCGTCACAAATGCCACCACGTCCCTAAACTGGTAGGTAAAGTTAAAAATAGCAAGTCAAATAAAACTATCTCAAAGGATCCTTGTATGTACTGTAAGGGGTGTGCTCTGGTGGGTGGTTTAAACGAAAACAACTTCATAAGTAATTTAAACATGAAAATTAGAATTGCTAAAATAAAGGAATAAACCCTTTAATCTCATTCTTAGATCAGGCTCTGAAAATATAGCAACTTACTGTGTGTATATAGGGAGGTATATGCCTGTACGTTTTATTTTGCGGAACAATATCAAGAGCAGACCATTACAATTGGCTACAAATCAATGGCTGGTCAGCTACACACGGTGAGAAAGATCTAGTGACGTCACACCTGTGACAGTGACCGGCTACCTGTGATCCTGAGAAACACTGTTGTATCAGTAATTTCCTCCCCAGTGGTTTCAGCCATTATGGTTTCTAAGTCACACTTACTACACGCAGAGTAAACATACGAATACCATTATACTACGGTCCCATATCCCGATCTATATGGGGATCTCTATATGTACATCCGGGATATCTATCCCATTGATTTGTATGTACCATCATTTATAGCTACTTTTGACTTCATGTGATAGGGATGGTTTCTGCGTGCATATGTATCTGTGCAATTGTAATGATCTTTATACTTTGGTCTTTGACAGACATGATCTGATGTCCTCTATCGTATAGAGAATTCGGTTCCGTCTAGCCCTAGAAATACACTGTTGGTTTCCTCATCTGTGATTTATACATATTGATGTATGGTAATAGCATATAGTTCAGGTTAGCACATAAGCCACACACACTATATTGTATTGTATGTCTTTATTTATATAGCGCCATTAATGTACATAGCGCTTCACAGTAGTAATACATGGGGTAATCAAATAAATAACAGATAATATAAATAACAGATCATGGGAATAAGTGCTTTAGACATAAAAGTAACATTTCGGAAGAGGAGTCCCTGCCCCGAGGAGCTTACAGTCTAATTGGTAGGTAGAACGTACAGAGACAGTAGGAGGGAGTTCTGGTAAGTGCGTCTGCAGGGGGCCAAGCTTTATGTATCGTGTTCAGAATATCCACAGTGCTATTCATATGCTTCTTTAAGCAAGTGTGTCTTAAGGTGGGTCTTAAAGGTGGATAGAGAGGGTGCTAGTCGGGTACTGAGGGGAAGGGCATTCCAGAGGTGTGGGGCAGAAAGTGAGAAAGGTTTAAGGCGGGAGAGGGCTTTAGATACAAAGGGGGTAGAAAGAAGACATCCTTGAGCAGAACGCAAGAGTCGGGGTGGTGCATAGCGAGAAATTAGGGATGAGATGTAAGGAGGGGCAGAAGAATGTAAAGCTTTAAAAGTGAGGAGAAGAATGGAATGTGAGATGCGGGATTTGATCGGAAGCCAGGAGAGGGTTTTCATGAGGGGAGATGCTGAGACAGATCTAGGAAAGAGTAAAGTGATTCTGGCAGCAGCGTTTAGGATAGATTGTAGGGGAGACAGGTGAGAGGCAGGAAGGCCGGACAGCAGGAGGTTACAGTAATCAAGACGGGAGAGAATGAGGGCCTGAGTCAGAGTTTTAGCAGTCGAGCAACAGAGGAAAGGGCGTATCTTTGTTATATTGCGGAGGAAAAAGCGACAAGTTTTAGAAATGTTTTGAATGTGAGGGGCGAATGTGAGAGAGGAGTCGAGTGTGACCCCTAGGCAGCGTGCTTGGGCTACTGGGTGAATGATTGTAGTTCCAACAGTAATGTGGAAGGAGGTAGTAGGGCCAGGTTTGGGAGGAACTATGAGGAGCTCTGTTTTAGCCATGTTGAGTTTAAGGCGGCAGAGGGCCATCCAGGATGATATAGCAGAGAGACATTCAGAAACTTTGGTTTGTACAGCAGGTGTAAGGACAGGTGTTGAAAAGTATATTTGTGTGTCGTCGGCATAGAGGTGATATTTAAACCCAAAAGATGTTATTAGGTCACCTAGAGAGAGTGTGTACAGAGAAAAGAGAAGAGGTCCCAGGACAGAGCCCTGGGGTACCCCCACAGAGAGATCAATAGAGGAGGAGGAGGTGTTAGCAGAAGAGACACTGAAAGTACGATGGGAGAGGTAGGATGAGATCCAGGATAGAGCTTTGTTCCGAATACCTAGAGTATGGAGAATGTGGAGGAGAAGAGGGTGGTCCACTGTGTCAAAAACTGCAGAGAGGTCGAGTAATATGAGCAGAGTGTAATGACCTCTGTCTTTGGCAGCATGGAGGTCGTCAGTTATTTTAGTGAGGGCTGTTTCCGTGGAGTGAGCAGAGCGGAAGCCAGATTGTAGAGGGTCTAGGAGAGAATAGGTGTTGAGAAAATGGAGCAAGCGAGAGAATACAAGACGTTCAAGGAGTTTAGAGGCAAAAGGCAGGATATATATACTATACATACTATACATAATATATATACTATATATTATGACACGTCTTTCATCGGTTGTTAAAGTGATTAAAAGTTTATTTTCTGTTTTGTGTCTAGTGGTCTCAAGGGACCCTTATTGGTCTGTTCCCATTAGGGTTGTGTGGTAGCAGTAAATTTTACTACTACTTTTGTGTGTGTATTTCATTTTGGATCAAGAGTGCAGCTAATAGGGACTTTAGTGACCCCTTGTGGTCACTTATCTGTGTCCGTTTTATTTACATAGCCCATTATGTCATATTTCTAGGTAGTCGCCGCGCTGTCCTGCGCTGGGGATTTTATCCACTTATTTGTATGTTTGGCAATTCCCTGTATTTATTACCACGCCTCTCTGCGTTCCTGTTGCATATGTTTAATAACATTTTGTTTTCTTTTAACATTATGGAATGCCTCGTTCTGCTAACTAACTATATGAATAAGTTGCTATGTTCAGCCTTCTGGGGGTATTAGCACCTCACTATTTACATTACCCCTTCTAATTTTGGACTTGGAGTGCAACCATTAGGGACTACCGTGACCTTCTGGTCACTTACAATGTGTCTTAAATTATTTAAAACAAGATCGAGTTCCAAGAGACCTTAGAGACAATTTAACACCCTTCTCAAATCACATCTAAGGAATTTTTTAAAATCCCGGGAAACTATACTTTATTTTCAAAAGGATTTAATGAAACAAGACGGTTGCCAATGATTATTTACATGAACTATTTGTACAGGTTACTAAATGGAGGGGGCACCCTGGTTTTAATGAACTGAAATTACAAAATGATTTCGCTACATTTGCAAGACCTACAATAACCTCTAGATAAATTAAATGATGGTAGAAAGGTACAAATGTACTTTTAATAAATATAATAAAATGGGAGAGGACTTAAACAACAATTAAATAAAGCATTACAATACTTAAACAGCCTAATGTATAAAAAGTGATCATACAAAAACCTCCAGTGGGTAGCAAATAGTTGCTACTGTTGGCTGTGGTCTCCTATAGACTTTGAATTCACCAAACCTTTTTCTAACGTATCACTGTAATCAGGGTTGTGATAGCTATAGAGCATATGTTGCTGGTGAGATATTACTGAGCCTACAATTATATATCGCTCAGAACTGCTAATCAGTAACGATCCTAGGAAAACTTCCTAGAATATAATTGGTATCACTAGAAATCAAGGTCTATGGAGATCTGTAGCACAATCCATAGCTATTTAGTAACCTGCTAAACATGTAATCAGGTGCGACTCAGTAATGGGTAATGAGCAGAAAATCCCAATAGACCTCGGTAACAGGCTCCCTAGAGTAGATACAAATGAATCTGCCCTGAACATGAAAAGGTAGCAGACTCCTTATGCTTTGAAGGTGTTTGAACAAAGCAATAATAGTGTAAATGGAGAGCTCTTTATAATGGGTAACGGTATCTACCCAGATCTAGAATGTGACAGGATAGCGTTAAGACCAGAAATGGCTGATATTTCAAACAACCGCTCGCTCCTGTTTAGCATACACCCGGTATAAGAGATGCACTCAGGTCTGACACTAGAACACACGCGCTGGTAAAACCCGCGGCGCTCGCTATTCTAAGATCGCGGCTGGACCTAGGTACCTAAACCAGAAGTGGTCTAGGACATTTGATTGGGGCCGTCTCGCCACAACCAAATGGCCGCCCGTGAAGGTAAGTGCTTTACCCCAACCGCTAAAAAACCCCTATATTAAGATACCGGTATATATAAAACGGTAGGCTCAGTAATATATCTCACCAGCAACATATGCTCTATAGCTGTCAAGACCCTGATCACAGGGATACGTTTGAATTCACAAGACCTCTTCCTAGGTCTATAGGAGGCCACAACCAACACTAGCAACTATTTACTACCCACTAACCTTATTGTGTTATCACGTTATACTGACTGCAATAGTTTAACTGTGTGTACTGTGCGGCATGGCTCTCTGGAGTGCATATATTCACTCGGGCAACTAAAGCTGCAGTTCAAGCAATATCCTGCATGTGTGGGTTTTTTTTAATAAATCAATTCTGTAGTAAGAAAAAATACTTTTAGCATTTTCGGTTTTAAAAAAACAACAACTTTGAAAGACCAATTTTCTTGTATTCTATTTTAACAAGCATGCTTGTTCCTATAGCAACCATTTACATTCCCCAGATCTAAAGATGTCGCCACACTTCGCCGATCAATAGACGGAGAACGAATTGACCAGCAGCTATGCAGTTCTTTAGGTAAGTAGAGATTGCCCGCATGAAACTATTGAAGTAAAAAAAAAAAACGGCAGCTTGAACTGCAGCTTTAATTAGGGTGTTTAAGTATTTTTATGTTTTATTTAATCATTGTTTAAAGTCCTCTCCCATTATTTTATTATAATTCTTCAAAGTAAATGTGTACCTTTCTACCACCAAATCACACTATATAAATGGCAAAGGGGAAGGGGGAGAATTACCCGCATCAGCCTAATTAATACTGGAAGAATAGTGAGGATACACTGTAGTGCAAAATAGGGACAATATATTTATACAAAGTAACAGAGCAAGTTCCCCTACTGAATGCACTCACTGTATGAAATATGTAAAGGTGTAGTAAATAAAACCCTTTTAATGTATATTTAAAACGTCATTGTAAAGAGGGATTTGGTATATAAGTCCATGACCAGTCCCTAAAACCACTTCCTACTAAGCTCCTAACAACGTGGATAGTGCTGTAGCGGATAGTAGCTTAGCATATTTCATATGGAACCCTGTCTTGTCAAATTAGGGCTACTGTCAGCGATGCTAAATAGCATGTATTTGTATATAGCTCACTTAGTATAACATCTACTGCAATTGTATGAAGCAGAGAAAATTACTTTACTAAAACATCAAGCATGGAAGATGTATACCCCCAGCTCAATGCACAAAATCACTATAAAGTGACAGAGCTACATTAAATGACCGAAAATAGATAGCTACAGCTCAGATAAAAAATATATAGACAGCTTCTAGCTAAGGACGTGTATATCCGCGAAGCACACAACAGTAACATGAGCATACGTCATACTCTGCTGGACAAATGATAATATTCAATAAGGTAGAGGATAAACCCTCTTATGAATCACAAGGATGATACTTATTTTCACCCTAATGCACTCCAATAACTCCTTGTAAGTATATAACCACCGAATGCGACTAGGGTGAGACAATTATTCCTGTATATACATAGAGAGAAGTAAACACAGATATCCTCCACTTATATACAAGTTGCTGTAACTGGGGTACTTATACACTGTATTCCGAGGCACATTCTAAGAATGTATTTAAGCCTCGAAGCGCGGTTCACAGACCGCATCCAGTTATAGCCCCAGGTGGTAAGAATAACAGTGTAAAATTAGCTGAAAAAATGTCTAGTAGAACTCACAAACATCTTACCCATTCATGTTCCTGCTGTAGGCAACAGTAACAGAAAAAATACACAGTACTCGTTGTTCAACATTCATTGTAGCCGATGACACAATGGCTACAAGTTGCTAGCATACTGTACCTAGCTAATTGTTAGTATTTGCACAGTATTCGCTTGTTCTAAAAGAAACCAGCCTAATAATGTATAAGTATACACATGTCCGTCACCTATATAGTTGTAGCAGAGGTACAAAAGCTACTTGTGTTAGAGTCTACACACGTAGCATAATAGCTGTTATAAGCGACGGAAAAGCTAGCATTCAGCTGAAATGTATGGCCATATAAGCATAGCTATACTCACCTGTACTAGTTTTCCCATATGTGTTTGTTCCGTCGCTCGATCTAAACAGCCTGTGTCCCGCAGGTACTTCGGCATTACCCCTCCTTTTTTTCTTAGTGGATATCTATTTTCTTGGTAGTTTGCCTATAAGCGAGTATCAATATGGCCTTAATCATCTTTACAGGTTTTGGTTACACTAATACCTATTGACCTTTAGGGACTTAACTTTGGTTATACTGACACTTACTGATCTCAAAGGAAAATACTGAGTTTGCAATACCGATTCTTATCGTGCCTGTGTTTACACAGGCTAAATACAGCACTGTTCAAGTTATCTGATTTTCCCTCCCTCTATAATTGTATGACTGAGTGACTGTGGACGAATCTGCTACCAGTAGGGGTTAATTGTTTAGCAGTTACCATGACTACTACTTGCCTATATATACTCCCCACTGACTCAAGAGACTTACCTTTGAAAAAGCACAACATAGCGTGAAACGTACGTCGGGTGACTGACGTCACCATGCGGAAGTACCTGCGGGACACGGCTGTTTAGACCGTGTGACGGAACACTCCAGCGAATCGCTCCATCAAAAGGCGCGATCGAGGCCATGCACTCCGTCACGTGCCCACTATATCCGAGGCCTTACGAGGCGAGGCTAGTAAAATTAGAAACTGCACGCAGTCATCCCTTAAGGTTGGAGGAAAGGAGACTTCATCAGCAACAAAAGAAAAGGTTCTTTACAGTAAGGGCAGTTAAAATGTGGAATTCATTTGCCATGGAGATATCTTTAAGAAAAGGTCAGACATCAGTTTTAGAAAGGAAAGGTATACAAGGATATACCAAATGAGCATGGGAAGGATGTTGATCCAGGGAGGAATATACATGAAGGGCCGCCAACAGGGGGTGTCTGCCGGGGTTAGCGTCCCGGGCCCCGTGAGTCAGTAGGCCTAGCATATTTAAAAAAAAAAAAAAAAATGTAAATGGCGGCGATTTTTCATGCGCAGAGCCGAAGTTTCGGCGCGCATGGCAAGCAGGGTGTCAGGCCTGCTGCCTGTGGACCTGCTCCCCTCCCGCTCCCAACGTGGGGCGAAGGGGAAGCGCCGTTGCGAGCCCACGCGCCAATTGAGCTACCCCCTGCGCATACCAACCCAGCTTCCCCCGCGCACGCGTCCTGCCCGGGAAGCAGCCGCAGAATTAACCCGCCAGTCTCAACAGCAGATGTAAACCTCTAGGAGTTTTTTTTTTTTTTTGCATCGTTGTGTAAACTGGTGCCCTTTCTCAAAATTTTGATTTGTTAATTTTAGAAATGTGTTTAAAGCAGTTGTGAATGTTGGTGATTGACCCAGTATTTATATTTACTTTAATCCGTAGAGAAAATCTGTCCCGTCATACAGTTTACACTGTGGAGTCTGCGCCAGGAGTCTGAAGGACTAGTGTCCGAACTATGAAGGGAACTCCGATAAGAAAGTACAGTACAAATAGCTCAAAACACCCACTCACAAATGCCACCAAATCTCCCACAATGGAGCGGGGAGATGCAACCAGGTCGGTAAAGATACAAATGGCAAGTACAAAGAAAGGATCAAGAGCAGGGCAGCACACTTACGTATTCTTAAGTACACTTACTCCTATAGCAAAGCGATTATAATTCCACTTTTCTTAATTTTTAATATAAATATTTTTCTCATTTTTATTTGTAGTAAGTTTCAAGATTTTTCTTTCAGTTTTCTCTTGGATATCATGCCACTTTGGATAAGCAGTAAGAGCATCTAAAAAAGGTATTCACAATTGGGTGCTGAGGAGCTGGGTTCACCATATACTGACAAAGGCAATTGCATCACTGAACGAAATGGAGCATCCATCCCAAGCTGCTACAGGGATTCTAGAGCAAAATAAGCCTGACCCCTTTTAACCCCACCAGATCAGCTGGTGTGTTATTAACATGAAGACACACGTCACATTCTCCTGCTAAACATCAGAAAGCATCTGCTCATTAGGGATTGAAGCCCTGGCTGGAAGTGACTGCTTTATCCATCATTCCTGCTTCACCCACCTCATAAGCAAGTAATGAAACACAATCATCATTAACTGCTGCTGCCCCCGGGAGGCCAGGCACGCTCTGCCCTGTGTATAAAGAGACTAATCACACGGGACACGGACACTATAGCGAGAAGCTCCACTTTAATAAGGTGCCTTCAAGGCCCCGACGCTGTGGATCCCCCACCCACGGACTCTGCGCGCCGCTTCCTGCTCACCCACGTGTGCCCTATGGGGAAAAAGCCAGGCATCCGGCTAGTGCGCGCGCTTTGATGACGTCCCACGCGTGGTTTCCATGGTAACCGTTGCCTTAGCGACAAGGCGTCTCTCCACTTCCCCCCCCCCCCCCTGCCCAGGACACAATAACCCGCAGCACCGAGCAGAGCCCGGCCGGGGCCACGCAGAGGGGAGCCCGGGGGTGAGCGGGGGAGCACAGGCCTCACTGGCATTATAATTATCAGTATTATTAGAATGGTTATCATCATTAATATTATCATTATTAGTATAAATATTATTAGTATTATCAGTATTATTAGAATGGTTATCATCATTAATATTATCATTATTAGTATAAATATTATTAGTATTATCATTATTATTATCATTGTTACTACCCACAGTGGTAGGAAGGGGGTGGGGGGCTTTCCTTCCCTGTGATAGCGCGCTGCGCACTGTCATTCATATGTTTATTTTGCTGGCTACATTTCATCCTCATTTCCTGCAACTTCAACTACTGTATTTCAAACCTTTATTTCAAGTTTATTTAAAGGGGGGGGAGGGGGGTCGCAAATCCCACCCAAATAATTAAAATGCTTAAAACAAATGCAAAAAAATCTATTACGTTCATGTTACACTATAACAAAATATAAATATATTTAAAGTATTTATATGGTATGCCCATTGTTTTTTGTTGCTCTTTGTTCCTAATTGCTATATATATATATATATATATATATATATATATATATATATATATAAACATTTTAAAAGAAAAAAAGGGGGAGGGGCTCTCTAAAAGAAATCCATTTTTATTAAAGAAGAAAAAAAGTGGAATTGTAAGCGTGTCCCTGTTACTAATAATGTAATAAAAGTGAACTTAAAGTGATTTGTTACCGGCGCTAACCACACCCAATCTGTGATAAAATAGTGCACAAAATTAAAATTCAAAATAAAATGTGTCAAGGTGATCACTGATCAAATTCTCAACCTTCCAGGAATGTGTACAGATTCCTTTCAATAGTAGCTTGTCCGGGATGGGAAGGGAGCGAAGATAGCAGGGATACACCATGAAAAATAAAAAATAAATGCATACAATAGTGTAATAAGTTCTTTTCAATCTGGATAAAACATGTATGTCTTGGCTCTATAGCAATGCCTACTTACAGCAGGTCAAAAGGTAAAAAGCATTGATCTACACAGCAGGTAGAAAGGTGTCAGGATCTTCAGGAACAACAGCCCAGGTTTACAGCATAAGAAATCAGCACCTCAGCTCAGACGTCAGTAGATGTGAGTGGATCAGAGACATGCAAAAGAAAGGCAGACCATAGTGTCGATCGTGCATAAAATTTATATAAACAAACAACAAATTTTAGGAATTGTACTCACATTGTGTACATAATCATAGTTCACATAAGGCTTTACTTGAGGCAAATGGAGTGCTGGTTCAGTGTGGAGCAGCTCACCGGGGATCTTCTCCTTAGACTCACAACAGACCGGGTGGGAGATGGCGTCTGACGTCACATCCGCTGTTGGGGTGACGGCATCCGGTCTTGGAGGCAAACGGTGGGGGAACTCAGCAACTCTGAAGCCTTCAGTAGAAAGAGCAGCTGCAGCAATGAAAGTGGCTCTACGCGTTTCGTCGTACTAGACAACTTCCTCAGGAGCAATGAATCGCACACCTCATGCTCCACACTGAACCAGCACTCCATTTGCCTCAAGTAAAGCCTTATGTGAACTATGATTATGTACACAATGTGAGTACAATTCCTAAAATTTGTTGTTTGTTTATATAAATTTTATGCACGATCGACACTATGGTCTGCCTTTCTTTTGCATGTCTCTGATCCACTCACATCTACTGACGTCTGAGCTGAGGTGCTGATTTCTTATGCTGTAAACCTGGGCTGTTGTTCCTGAAGATCCTGACACCTTTCTACCTGCTGTGTAGATCAATGCTTTTTACCTTTTGACCTGCTGTAAGTAGGCATTGCTATAGAGCCAAGACATACATGTTTTATCCAGATTGAAAAGAACTTATTACACTATTGTATGCATTTATTTTTTATTTTTCATGGTGTATCCCTGCTATCTTCGCTCCCTTCCCATCCCGGACAAACTAATAATGTAATAAGCAGCGGTGCTCTGAGTGCGCACATAACAAAGGCCGCGCTTCTCCGTGCTCTCTAGTCCCATTCACACTTTGATAAATGATTACCTAAAATAATAATAATGTTGATAGTAATATTGATGCCACCTGCAGCAACAATTCTATTAATTTTATAGAGATGTCCACCTCCAAAGGCCAAAATCTGTGAGATTTGGGACTTCCGGACTCCCAAAGATTGCAATTTTATGGAAAAGTGTGGATTTTATTTGTTAGTCCAAGACTGAGTCACTGAATGACCCACCTGTGCTGAAGCGGGGATATCTTGAAAACCTGACCTGTTGGTGGTAGCCCTTGAGGACTGGAGTTGGCCATCCATGTACTAAGGGGCAGTGCTGGCTTCTAAGGAGAGACCGTAAAAATTAGTTTTTCCGGTGCGATGGCATGTCACGTGACTGGGTAAGAGCCAATGAGAGCACAGCAGTCACAACCAATTAGATGAGGATGTGACATCACGCCCCACTCCACTCTGACACGCGCCCTCCTGTCTGTGGCACGCCCCCCGCGCTCCCTACTGCAGCAGGACACTAAAAGCTCCGTGGCAGCCCTTATTGGGCCGAGGATATAGGTTTTGCTACCTGCGGGTTATCCACGTTCCCATATTAAGTAAAACCTCTCTGTCGCGTGCTTGAGAAATGCTGTCAATTTTTCCATTAGCATTACCTCGTTGAGTCTCTTTTTTACCATTTGCTCTGTGGGGGGTGGTATCTTCTTCCAAGATGACGCAACTGAACATCTTGCCGCCGTTAATATGAAGGAGATTAATTTCCATACTGGGCGCTCGATTTCCTCTATCGGCCTGCCCAGTATGTAGGTCAGTGGACCTATAGGGATTGTGAGGTCCGAGACCTCTTTTATTAGATTTTGAATTTTGAGCCAATATTTCTGAATTTCTGGGCATAGCCACCATATATGGGCCATGTCCCCCTTTTGTTCAGTACACTTATTATCATTTATTTATAACGCGCCAACATATTCCGTAGCGCTGTACAATAGGGTTGGAGGAGGAAAGCAATAAAATAACAACCATTAACATGCATTGTTACAGTAGGTGAGGTGGGCCCTGTCCCAGGGAGCTTACACTCTATAAGGAAGGGTAAGTGGAAAGGTAGACACACATTGCAGTAAGTTATGGTAAACCTGATGCCAACTTCATGGGACAAGAATCGGTTAGATTTCATTGTTCTGGACAAAAAAATGGCACCTTTAAAGCAGTAATCCCCTCCAAAACCCCCGTTTGTACCTGAACCAAGGGATCCCCCGGGGAAATAAAAGCTGTTTGTAGTTTTTTTTTAGTGCTATATGAATACTAAAAACTACAAATATGGCCCCAAATAGAAAGTCGCTATGTCCTGTCCTGATGATGTCGCAGCTTTCTGTGGCCGCGGGAGTAAGCACTGACCTCACAGCCAGTGTCCAGTGAGCAAATGTTCCCTCTCAGTGCCGGTACGCGTCAACCAGGGGACTCCAGGCGTAAGGGGGATCATGGAACAGCTCCAGTCCGGCTTTAATGACCGTGCTAACTTTTATTAGTGAGCTCCTGTAGGGCCTATTCATTAAACTGGTATGTTGTTCATGCAAAATTGCCTGTATTCCGGAGGAATAATCTATGCATAAACTAGTGAAATAAAAATATTGATCTCTCTTTTTCCTCTGCTCTCACTCTCCTCAAATTGGCTTGCCTGGGAGAGACGAGATTTCTGTCCGTGACTGTCCATGGGAAATGCATTCTCAAAGTTTACTGAATAGTCCATGAATACCCAATTTTGTAAGATTTCGTCATCTGCATAGAAAATTAGCAAACTGCGCTATTTTGCGCAGCCAGAACCAAGTCACCACCTCAAACGCCGTTTTCTCACTGCTTGGCCATACAAGAACTGTTATTATTATTATTATTATTATTATTATTATGGTAGGGGTGTTTCAGTGCACAAACACAATCACAACTTAATGTATTGTGGTCCTATGCATGTGGAAAAAAGTCACCCGTCAAATCTGTGGAATGAATCATGCAGCCTTTTATTGGCAAATATCAAACTAGGTAAATCCAAACACAGTTAATATATTTCCTTTGTCACCATAAACATTATTCTTCCTCTTATTTCTTTCTTTTGATTATAACCATTTCTGCAGATCAGTTGTGTTAATGTTGAGGTAATTAGGACACAATTTGCCTTATTTGCATCACAATATATTCAGAACCCTTAAATCTGACACAAACATTATACATCAATTCATTGAAGTACAAGAGGTTACGGGTTTGTGGTAGCTGATACATGACTGTGGGTTGGTTAAAGTCTTCTAGTTTTGCACCGTCCTCTTTTTATGGTTGTCCCCATTGTTCTTTCTTTGACCCTTCTTCAGTATGCTGCGAAGCCACTTCCCTTTGCTGGGGAAGATTTTCGTCCCGTTCATTTTAATGGAGTTGATCTCATCTCCATCATTTAGCTGGAGGATGTTAGGTTCAATGTACATTAAATAGGTTTCTTCGATTCATTGTACCAACAATGTCTCTCTCTGCTGCCCTGGGATTAACACTCTCCCTTCTTGGGACCAAGGGACCTTCTCACTAGGCAGCTAAAACAACAACACCTCCACGCCTCTCTCTCCAAGAACAGCAGATAGGGGTGGAAGGAGGAATACAGGGACACAAGTCAACACATTAAAGGAGCTGTTCAGGTCTAGCAGTCCCACCCAGTCCAAAATCAATGATACCTGATACAACTATGTTTTTCCAACCAACAAGCATACTTAAGTGTAGAGTAAGAAGATGCTAACAGCGTTCGTGGGTAACAGCCATAATTACAACTGGCCTCCTCTAATGCCCTAAAGCCACTTCCTTGTACCAATCAATGATCTCTAGTTGGGAAGTAACTCTTCCGTTGCCGATTACTGTGCATTGTAGATGGGGGAAAGTAGTCAACACTTATGAGTCTGGTGAACCTGGCAAGTGAATGCATACTGCAGGTGGTTTAGGTTATATTTTGTTTTGTAGCTGTGTAAATAAAGATATAGTGATACTAATGATACGATTATATAGACATGTTTAAAGGTTCACTGTGAATATTTATGTATTTCAGCAGTGTTACATACAGTATTCATTGCGATTCATGCAATGATTCAATTGAAGCTGCAGTTCAAGCTGCTGTTTTAAAAAAAATCCATTCAATATGTGCATCAATACAATCCGCGCGCGCTGCCAAGTGATTAGCTAAATTGCAGATTGGTCTGTTCTCCTGTAATCGATTTTTTGTTTCTATAGAAACCATTTACAAAGTCACATACCCTTCCTCTTCTGAAACAGGCTCTGCCACACCTCTTTTTGAGCCCTGCCCTCTCTCTTGCAGTACACCAATTGTATCTCGTGACTGCCTGGTCACATGATTGTCCTCACACAACTTTGCATCTTTGGTCCTCTTCTGCTGCATTGACAGCCATTTAGTGAACCCCCGAGCCCAATCTTCGCCGATCAATCTCAGGAGAACGGATCGATCGGCAACTTAGCTAATTACTTATCATTGTGTGGATTGTATTAATGCGCATATTAAAGGGGGGGGGGGGGGTGCGTGGAGAGAACGGCCGCATGGACTGCTGCTTTAAAGTGTCTGCGTAGCTTAGCTTAGAAAATATATGTGCCAATATGTTGAGTGCTTCCATTCTAAGTGTCACACAAGGGACATGTTTCTGGAGAATATAGGGACAGATTAATCAGATGCCGGTACACATAAGCACATGAAATCCAGCGTGATCTTCCATTGACTTGAATCCATAATGCATTGTTAAAGGGCAGGATTGACGGAACAGCCCCCGCCTGATGGAACGGCTCAGAATAAGCCCCCGAGTAACGTACACGGCATGTCACTTGTATTCCAGCTCATCATGGAGTCAGACGAAGTAGTGAATGAAAACTTACGTGTCCAGTTCAGGGCTCTGCAGGAACAGCAGGAGAGACGTCTTCAGAGGCTGAGGGAAAGAAAGAAAGAAAAACACCAAGAGAAAATTCACAAGGACGAGAGTCACAGCAAGACGGACACTTTTGGCATACAGGATGAGCTAAATCTGTTTGAAGTGCAAGGAGAAGCTTCCAATGATGTCGGCAAAAGGTATTTAAAGCAGGAACTGTAAGATAAGCTGTTCCCTGTGTAGCTGGTTTTCAGAAGAACGAAAGCACAAACTGTAGGCGGGACTGCAGCTTTAAGCATTAAAATGTATTCAACATCGTTTGTTATTCAGTAGGATGCTAGCACCATCTTGTGGCAAATAGTGTGCCAGGGAGGGGTGCTCAACTCCAGTCCTTAAGCGCCTCCAACAGGTCAGGTTTTCAGGATAGTCCAGCTTCAGCACAGGTGGCTCAGAGGCTAAGTCAAAGACTGAGCATCTGATTGAGCCACCTGTGCTGAAGCAGGGATCTCCTGAAAACCTGACCTGTTGGCGGGTGGGGCTTGAGGACTGGAGCTGAGCTACGATCCACACAGGCAACATCTCCGCTCAGTGTCGGGGTTAAAAAAAAAACCGCCACCTTTAGGCACTAACCTGGTGCCGCCCTGCTCCTCCAGCGCTGCGCCGTTCTGTTGCCATGGCGACGCCGTGTGACGTCACATTGCTGCGCATGCGCACGAGTGGCTGGCAAGCGCCCCCCAAATTCTGCCGCCCTAGGCCCGAGCCTATCGAGTCTAATGGGATATCCGCCACAGTCTCCGCTCCTTCTGCACTGAAGAGAGGGAGACAGCGGGCTGCTAGGGCAGCCAGTGGCAGGGGGGTGGGGGGGGGGCGCAGGTTTATCCCACCAATGGTCTGTGGTAATGAAGGGGAACAACATTCCAGCAATTATATTGTAGGTAGAACCATTTGACCTTTTAAATAAATAACATCAGAACTCACTAATATCTTGTCCTGCTTTTTGAAGGCATGATCATTTTGCACACAAAAATACAAAAAACACAGCGCACGACGCTCATAGTGCATTAAATGATAATTTTAGTAACCAAGTAAGAAGGTAAGTAATGTGCGTACATTTAAACAAAATTAAACAAGCATTTCAGGGTTATTGTTACCCAAACACCAACGGACGCTCGTGATGGTCTCGTGGCTCTCTCCTTCTCACTCCAAAACAGTCTCGGTGTAGGGCCTGGATAGTCTCCACTCCAGTCACTGGTGTGCCAGCCCCATGCCTCAGGGTAGGTCTTAAGCAGTCTCAAGTCTTTCAGTAAGCAGCAGTCCCGATTAATGTGCGCAATGCCCGCTACTGCACAGATCCAGCTGGCAATCGAGCAGCAGAGCGCACGCTGTTTGGCGTCCTGCTCAAACACTTCCTGGTCTATGACGTCATGCGATCGCGAGAGTTCGCCGCGAGTCTGCAAATCACCGGACCGGTTCTCTGGGAGTGCTGTCTTGATGATTTATTTTGAAAAAAAAGCACGAACTAAAAACTATGAGTACATTAAAAAAGCATAAAATTCCATATTTCAAAAAGTAAAATAGAATAAAATTTAAATGTTTTCAAAATAAATCATGTCAGTGGTCATATGTTTGTACCACCACTGGTATTTGAATATAGCTGTTCATTTAAAGTGTGTACTAATTCTTTTTTCTTTATTTTAGAGACACCGTTTATGTTATTGTTCGTTCAAATGTTTATTAATAAAGTTGATTTTAGCTTTTTTTCTAGATGCATTCTCGGTTGCTATGGAGTGTTTGACTCCTCCCCGCTGCCATGTGATTGGCTTAAACTCCTCAATTAGGTAGCCAATCGGTGACATGCGAGGGGTATTTAAATGCCAATAGATTGTTTAGCCTTTATTCCCTGATGAAGAGACCCATGTGGTCTCGAAACGCGTTGGATTAAAGAACTGTAAGACCTTTGCGAGCCACCTACAAGACAGCACTCCCAGAGAACCGGTCCGGTGATTTGCAGACTCGCGGCGAACTCTCGCGATCGCATGACGTCATAGACCAGGAAGTGTTTGAGCAGGACGCCAAACAGCGTGCGCTCTGCTGCTCGATTGCCAGCTGGATCTGTGCAGTAGCGGGCATTGCGCACATTAATCGGGACTGCTGCTTACTGAAAGACTTGAGACTGCTTAAGACCTACCCTGAGGCATGGGGCTGGCACACCAGTGACTGGAGTGGAGACTATCCAGGCCCTACACCGAGACTGTTTTGGAGTGAGAAGGAGAGAGCCACGAGACCATCACGAGCGTCCGTTGGTGTTTGGGTAACAATAACCCTGAAATGCTTGTTTAATTTTGTTTAAATGTACGCACATTACTTACCTTCTTACTTGGTTACTAAAATTATCATTTAATGCACTATGAGCGTCGTGCGCTGTGTTTTTTGTATGCTTATAGGGGGGACCAGAGCCATCCCTGGTGTCACAGCTGCAGACGCTCCCTACATTTCAATTTAAATTAAGGTCACCCATTTATTATACATCACACCTATCACGTCACTTATAGTATTGTAGTTGCGCACCTATACTTTGTTCACCTTTTTCACATGATCATTTTGCATAGCCGGCACCCTCAACGGACATGTGTTTGTGAGGCGAAACATATTGCTGAGCCTGAACCGGTGAGGCGATTCTAAATTGGGTTTTAGTTCGGCGGTTTCGTCCGTACAGGTAACAATCTCTCCTAGTTTTCCCACGTAGAAGTTTTAGGAAACCAATGTCCTAATGCAGACCTCAGTCTCTGAAAGATGAGAAATGGAGGTACGTAGTGAGCAGAGGCGTGCGAGTTTCCCAGTGATTAGGTGCAGAGGGATTGAGGCACTTTTCAGGAAAAGCTATTAGAGAACGATATTGTTTCTGCATGTGTGTTTAACCCACGGAGTGCCAGAGGCTTTCTAGAGCAGGGGTGTTCAACTCCCGTCCTCAAGACCTCCCCAACAGGTCAGGTTTTAAAGATATCCCAGCTTCTGTACAACTGTCTCAATCTTTGACTGCACCACGTGTGCTGAAGCAGGGATATTCTTAAAACCTGACCTGTTGGGTGGTCCTGCGGACTGGATTTGAGCGCCCCAGCTCTAGAGAGCTAATGGGAGTGGCCATTAGTGGAGGGGTGCTCAACTCCAGTGCTTTGGCTATACAGGTCTAAAGGTCAGGGGGAAAAAACCCCCAAAAAAAACCATTTAAATGAAACGCACCGAAATAAAATAGACACTGACCTATTTTTGACCCTTTAAGACTGTCTTTGTTTTTTTTGTTTTTAAATAATAGAGATAGAAGCAGTCATTATTTCCCTATTAATATCGCATTGAATATCCGTAGGAGTTGGGTGATAATCAGTGGTCTTCACCAGGGGTGCGCAAAAATTTGACCCTGCACCCCCCTGCCTTCTCACCTCCCAGCTCGCGCCCCCCTGCTGCAAGGCTCCGGCATCAAATGACGCTGCAGGGTCATGTGACGTCACGTTGCCACAGCAACGTGACTTCACGTGACCCCGCTGCGTCATTTGACGCCGGTTACCATGGCGACGCGTCACCGAAGATCAGGTATGAAACGCTGCAGAGGCCTCACGTGGTCCCCACGGCACTTAATTTAAGTGCCTCGGGGGAGATCGCGGAACCTCTGTAGCCGCCGCGCTCCCCCCCCCCTGGAAATTCTCCCGCCCCCTACTTTGCTCACCCCAGGTCTCACTCCTATGAATATTAAACCCCTAGATATCATCCCATCATATTATCCATCTAACGAGAGGAACTGTTTCACATTGCAGGCTTCTCGAAGATGAAAATGAGCAGCTTCAGGGCCAGTTACGGGAAGTGAAGGATGAGAACGGCAGGTTGTACAAACTCTTACAGGAGAAGGAGTTTGAAGTCAGACACCTCAGGAAGAGAGTGGAAGAAGGCAAGCTGGCGCTGGCAGGTAAACGGGGCACTCTCCTGCACAGCAGCAACCTGTCATCGTCACCCTCCGCTGTGCCTCGGGGGGAGAGCGTGTGGGCGGCGTGTCGGGCCCGTGCTCCCATGTGGGGGAATGGGTTCGGAAGCACACAGCACAAGGGGAAAGAAATTAGGATGGCGGTGGGCTGGACATATCACAAGAAGACAGAACTTTTCCTCCCCAATTCAATGTCTTGCACAATTCTTCTAGTGTCGATGGGGAAAAACGTTGGTGACATGGTGTCACCCTGTTGCACTCCCTTGTTGATCCTTATCTAGGGTGACCGTATTTGTCCTAGGGCAAAAAAAACGGCCCAAATTTTGTGTGAACTGCGAGCGCGCATGTGCGGCCGACACCGATTAAAAAACCGGGACAGTGGCCAAAATAGTTGGGACAAAAGCCTAAAAACCGGGACTGACCCGGCTAAACAGGGCCACCATCAGGCCGGGTATTAGGAATATCCCTGCTTCAGCACAGGTGGCTCAATCTATGGCTCAGTCAGAGTGACTGAGCCATGGATTGAGCCACCTGTGCTGAAGCAGGGATACCCTTAAAACCTGGCCTTGAGGACTGGAGTTGGCTACTCCTGCTTAACCCTTTGAGTGCCGGAGGGGGGGCAGATTGCCACAGACCCTCTCCGGCACTAGCGATGACGTGACCACTTCGCTCCATCACTGGGATGAAACGGAAGTCGGGGAGTCGCCCCCCTTCCGATCCTCACCAGTTGCCTTTGAAAATGAGGATTTTCCTTTCTACTTCGCTACTACTGTACGTCACGGGCCCCCTGAGTGCCCTGACCTTGTGAAGTAAAAGCTTTGTCTCAGGGCACTCAAATGTTTAAGGGAGAGCAAGAGACAATGATTGATAGAGATAGAGATTGAGATATATATCAATCAATCAAACAAATCACGAAAGTGATCCAATACACCAGCACAACACAGCAACTGAAGAAAAAGGTTGTTGGTCAATGATGCAGATAAAAAAGCCAGATGTTTCGGTCCCCAGGGGAACCTCTCTCACGGCTTTTTTTTTCTAACTCATGGACCGGTAAATAACCTTTTTCTTCAGTTTTATATTTCTCCCCCTTTACCTTGCACCACAAACTCCATTTTTTGGGGCATTTTACCCTGTGTGTAGCTATGTGCCATTAAGATAACAATGGATATCTTGTTCACGACCCTTCCCATCTGCTCCTAAAAAATGCTGTAGTACATTGCTGTAGTAAACCTGATTACACTGTTCCTACCCTCTATAGCCCCTTATTGTTAAAGAAGAGTGACTTGTACAATGGTTTTTGGAGGGCTCCAGTAAAGAGCTGGGAACCTCACTTACAGTTGCTGCATTTTGCAAAGAGGAGACATAGCATTGGGGCGAGGGGGAGTGGGGGTAACGTCTGCAGGCATATAATAATAATAATATTATAATGTGCAGTATATGTCTTTGCTAGGGGCAGCTGGATATTCCCCTCCCTGCCTTGCATTGGTATATGGCGGAGCGCTCTCAGTGACTGCGCCATGTTACAAGGAATGTGCGGTTATAGGTGTTTGCTTTCTGTCCTCGGCCGCAGGGACCGCAGGTTTGGCGGGAGATGTTGCAGCCACTAAAATTGTCGAGTTGTCCAAAAGAAATCGGGAACTGACTGCTGAGATGGAGAGTGAGAGGACCAAAGTAAAACAGCTGAACAACAAGGTGAAGGAGCTGGAGAAAGAGGTGAGTACGTCCAACACCCGGTGTAAAAACCACCCTAAGAAGAATTTAGGGACATATTTACTAAGTGGTGCTATGCCATAAGACACCTTTGAGAGCAGGAAGACACCCTTCGGCCCATTCATTTGAATAGTACCATCGCTTAGTAAATATGACCCGTCGTAGCATAAATACAATACTGGTGTAAGAAACAGCGCCACATTTATCGCATGGGAAAGTCTCATTGCTTTCAGTTGGGATTTGTCTGTGATAAGCCAGGTGGGTTTTCGCCCAGATATTGCATCCGTTTTGCAGCTCTGAGTCTTTGATAAGAAAGTGAAAGAAAGGAACAGCGCCTCTTACTGGAACACGTTCAGGGTAACATGCCCGCAGCAGCTTCACATGGGAATCCAGCAGGGGTCACAGAGAACACTCCTGTGGCTTTGCGTGTATCTGCAGCGTGGCTTTGTGTGTGTGTGTGTATCTGCGGCGTGGGTTTGTGTGTGTATGTATCTGCGGCGTGGCTTTGTGTGTGTATCTGCGGTGTGACTTTGTGTGTGTGTGTGTATCTGCGGCGTAGCTGTGTGTGTGTGTATCTGCGGCGTAGCTGTGTGTGTATCTGCGGCGTGGCTTTGTGTGTATCTGCGGCGTGGCTTTGTGTGTGTGTCTGTATCTGCGACGTAGCGGTGTGTGTGTGTGTGTATCTGCGGCGTGGCTTTGTGTGTGTATCTGCGGCGTGGCTTTGTGTGTGTGTCTATCTGCGGCGTGGCTTTGTGTGTGTGTCTGTATCTGCGGAGTAGCTGTGTGTGTATCTGCGGCGTGGCTTTGTGTGTCTGTATCTGCGGTGTGGCTTTGTGTGTGTGTCTGTATCTGCGGCATGGCTTTGTGTGTGTGTCTGTATCTGCGGCGTAGCTGTGTGTGTGTGTGTGTATCTGTGGCGTGGCTTTGTGTGTGTGTATCTGCGGCGTGGCTTTGTGTGTGTGTCTGTATCTGCGGCGTAGCTGTGTGTGTGTGTGTGTATCTGTGGCGTGGCTTTGTGTGTGTGTCTGTATCTGTGGCGTGGCTTTGTGTGTGTGTATCTGCGGCGTGGCTTTGTGTGTATCTGCGGCGTGGCTTTGTGTGTATCTGCGGCGTGGCTTTGTGTGTGTGTCTGTATCTGCGGCGTAGCTGTGTGTGTGTGTGTGTATCTGTGGCGTGGCTTTGTGTGTGTGTCTGTATCTGCGGCGTGGCTTTGTGTGTGTGTGTGTGTGTGTATCTGCGGCGTAGCTGTGTGTGTGTGTATCTGCGGCGTAGCTTTGTGTGTGTGTATCTGCGGCGTGGCTTTGTGTGTGTGTCTGTATCTGCGGCGTGGCTTTGTGTGTGTGTGTGTGTGTGTATCTGCTGCATGCCAGTCCTTTCTAACTGTTTTAATTGGTAAATAATGAGTATAACAGTTTTATAAGGGCTTCTCAGCACTAGTGATGTACCAAGCACCAGGTAATTACCCGGTATCCGGCACTTTTCCAGCTACCCGGACATTACCTGGACCTGGCAGCAGGGGGCTGGGCCCGGCACCGGGTAGGAACTGGGTAATGTCACTGTAAATGAAAATAATTCATCACTTACCTGCAGCCGGCAACAGAAGCTGAGGAAGACCGGTGAGGAAGACCGCAGCGACATCTGGGAGCAGCAGCAGAGATCCTGGGGGTGGTGGCAGCAACAGAAGTCCGTGTTCAGCCGGCGGGAGCAGCAGGAATACAGCACACAGCTGATACCAGGTGTGATCGGGGAACCATGTGACCGGAGCAGGAGCGTTCCTATTGGACAGCTGGCTCCTCCCTGGCTCACACTGGTATCAGCTGTGTGCTGTATGCCTGCTGCTCCCGCCGGCTGAACACGGACTTCTGTTGCTGCCACCGCCGCCAGGACCTCTGCTGCTGCTCCCAGATGTCGCCGCGGTCTTCCTCACCCTGCAGGTAAGTGCCATCCGGGTGACCGGGTACCTGGCTGGGTAAAATGATTCATTTTGCCCAGGTACCCGTTACCCAGTTTTCAGAAAATGTAGAACCCGGTACAACACTACTCCGCACAGTAATGCCCCTCTGCACAGTAACGCCCCTCTGCACAGTAACGCAGTAACGCCCCTCTGCACAGTAATGCCCCTCTGCACAGTAACGCAGTAACGCCCCTCTGCACAATAACACCCCTCTGCACAGTAACGCCCCTCTGCACAGTAACGCCCCTCTGCACAGTAACGCCCCTCTGCACAGTAACGCCCCTCTGCACAGTAACGCAGTAACGCCCCTCTGCACAGTAATGCCCCTCTGCACAGTAACGCAGTAACGCCCCTCTGCACAGTAATGCCCCTCTGCACAGTAACGCCCCTCTGCACAGTAACGCCCCTCTGCACAGTAACGCAGTAACGCCCCTCTGCACAGTAATGCCCCTCTGCACAGTAACGCAGTAACGCCCCTCTGCACAGTAATGCCCCTCTGCACAATAACGCCCCTCTGCACAGTAACGCCCCTCTGCACAGTAACGCCCCTCTGCACAGTAACGCCCCTCTGCACAGTAACGCCCCTCTGCACAGTAACGCAGTAACGCCCCTCTGCACAGTAATGCCCCTCTGCACAGTAACGCAGTAACGCCCCTCTGCACAGTAACGCAGTAACGCCCCTCTGCACAGTAACGCCCCTCTGCACAGTAACGCAGTAATGCCCCTCTGCACAGTAACACAGTAACGCCCCTCTGCACAGTAACGCAGTAACGCCCCTCTGCACAGTAACGCAGTAACGCCCCTCTGCACAGTAACGCAGTAACGCCCCTCTGCACAGTAACGCAGTAACGCCCCTCTGCACAGTAATGCAGTAACGCCCCTCTGCACAGTAATGCAGTAACGCCCCTCTGCACAGTAACGCAGTAACGCCCCTCTGCACAGTAACGCAGTAACGCCCCTCTGCACAGTAACGCAGTAACGCCCCTCTGCACAGTAACGCAGTAACGCCCCTCTGCACAGTAATGCAGTAACGCCCCTCTGCACAGTAACGCAGTAACGCCCCTCTGCACAGTAACGCAGTAACGCCCCTCTGCACAGTAACGCAGTAACGCCCCTCTGCACAGTAACGCAGTAACGCCCCTCTGCACAGCAACGCCCCTCTGCACAGCAACGCCCCCCTGCACAGCAACGCCCCCCTGCACAGCAACGCCCCCCTGCACAGCAACGCCCCTCTGCACAGCAACGCCCCTCTGCACAGCAACGCGCCTCAGACTTGGCTATTCTGTCTCTGTTTGCTCTTTGGCTACAAATGAATTACAGACACTGGGCAAATTGCTCTAATCCTGAATATCCCGACTCTGACTAGGGATGAAATAATTCTCTTTTATTCCTTTTGATAAAGTTCAATGTCTATTTTTGGACATTTCTTACCGAATGTCAAAGTAAAATTGCTTATTTTTTTATGGCTGTAATTTCATGCAAATTGAAAAGATAAAACACTGCTGGGGGCATCTTTCGTCGTCCGAAGTAACCGCTCAGCGCTTTTCGGGCACAGTTCATTGAAAATACGCTGTGCTTAGGTTATTAATATTTGGCATCCGCTCAGAAAACCTGTTCAATATGCGTTGGAAGCCACTTCTCCGTCACAGGGAATCCCTGGGCTCCATTCACATGAGGGAGCGGCGTCACGGCATAGTGACTAGGGGCAGGGGGTGGAAACCAGGGGTGGCCAACTCCAGTCCTCAAGGGCCACCAACAAGTCAGGTTTGCAGGATATCCCTGCTTCAGCACAGGTGACTCAATCTTTGACTGAGCCACCTGTGCTGAAGCAGGGATATCCTGCAAACCTGACTTGTTGGTGGCCCTTAGAGGACTGGAGTTGGCCACCCCTGGTGTAGACGGTGCAGAGCTAAGGATTTCTCATGCTTGTATGGATTGTTTCTTTTAAATAGAGGTGTATGTGTTTTGGACCCTGATATACGGGATGTGACGTGCTGTGCTTTCTTACATTAAGTTTCAGAACACAGCGGCAAAGCTTCAGTCTTTTGCTGCGAAGGACTCTGGAAGTGGGCAGCCCGTGAGCCGGGCAGGAGAAGGAGCCACGGTAAATGTCTTACATTGTTGAATCGTGCCGTATACATGGCTTTATCTCTGTGTTTTGACTCAGATTCTGCTATAACCATGCTCTGCATTTTGCACAGGCCCTTCTGGCTGCGGCCCAGATTAACCATACAGAGCTGCTCCTCGGGACCGGGCTCTAAAGGGGCCTCCCAGATTAACCATACAGTGCTGCTCCTCAGGACTGGGCTCTAATGGGACTCCCAGATTAACCATACAGTGCTGCTCCTCAGGACTGGGCTCTAATGGGACTCCCAGATTAACCATACAGTGCTGCTCCTCGGGACTGGGCTCTAATGGGACTCCCAGATTAACCATACAGTGCTGCTCCTCAGGACTGGGCTCTAATGGGACTCCCAGATTAACCATACAGTGCTGCTCCTCAGGACTGGGCTCTAAAGGGGCTCCCAGATTAACCATACAGTGCTGCTCCTCAGGACCGGGCTCTAAAGGGACTCCCAGATTAACCATACAGTGATGCTCCTCAGGACCAGGCTCTAAAGGGGCTCCCAGATTAACCATACAGTGCTGCTCCTCGGGACTGGCTCTAATGGGACTCCCAGATTAACCATACAGTGCTGCTCCTCGGGACCGGGCTCTAAAGGGGCCTCCCAGATTAACCATACAGTGCTGCTCCTCAGGACTGGGCTCTAATGGGACTCCCAGATTAACCATACAGTGCTGCTCCTCAGGACTGGGCTCTAATGGGACTCCCAGATTAACCATACAATGCTGCTCCTCGGGACTGGGCTCTAATGGGACTCCCAGATTAACCATACAGTGCTGCTCCTCAGGACTGGGCTCTAATGGGACTCCCAGATTAACCATACAGTGCTGCTCCTCAGGACTGGGCTCTAAAGGGGCTCCCAGATTAACCATACAGTGCTGCTCCTCAGGACCGGGCTCTAAAGGGACTCCCAGATTAACCATACAGTGCTGCTCCTCAGGACCAGGCTCTAAAGGGGCTCCCAGATTAACCATACAGTGCTGCTCCTCGGGACTGGCTCTAATGGGACTCCCAGATTAACCATACAGTGCTGCTCCTCCGGACTGGGCTCTAAAGGGACTCCCAGATTAACCATACAGTGCTGCTCCTCGGGACTGGGATCTAATGGGACTCCCAGATTAACCATACAGTGCTGCTCCTCCAGACTGGGCTCTAAAGGGACTCCCAGATTAACCATACAGTGCTGCTCCTCAGTACTGGGCTCTAAAGGGGCTCCCAGATTAACCATACAGTGCTGCTCCTCGGGACTGGGCTCTAATGGGACTCCCAGATTAACCATACAGTGCTGCTCCTCGGGACTGGGCTCTAATGGGACTCCCAGATTAACCATACAGTGCTGCTTCTCGGTACTGGGCTCTAATGGGACTCCCAGATTAACCATACAGTGCTGCTCCTCAGGACCGGGCTCTAATGGGACTCCCAGATTAACCATACAGTGCTGCTCCTCGGGACTGGGCTCTAAAGGGGCTCCCAGATTAACCATACAGTGCTGCTCCTCGGGACCGGGCTCTAAAGGGGCTCCCAGATTAACCATACAGTGCTGCTCCTCGGGACTGGGCTCTAATGGGACTCCCAGATTAACCATACAGTGCTGCTCCTCGGGACTGGCTCTAATGGGACTCCCAGATTAACCATACAGTGCTGCTCCTCGGGACTGGCTCTAAAGGGAGTCCCAGATTAACCATACAGTGCTGCTCCTCGGGACTGGCTCTAGTGGGACTCCCAGATTAACCATACAGTGCTGCTCCTGGGGACCGGGCTCTAATGGGACTCCCAGATTAACCATACAGTGCTGCTCCTCAGGACTGGGCTCTAATGGGATTCCCAGATTAACCATACAGTGCTGCTCCTGGGGACCGGGCTCTAATGGGACTCCCAGATTAACCATACAGTGCTGCTCCTCAGGACTGGGCTCTAATGGGATTCCCAGATTAACCATACAGAGCTGCTCCTCAGGACTGGCTCTAATGGGACTCCCACATTAACCATACAGTGCTGCTCCTCGGGACTGGCTCTAATGGGAGTCCCAGATTAACCATACAGTGCTGCTCCTCAGGACTGGGCTCTAATGGGATTCCCAAATTAACCATACCATGCTGCTCCTCAGGACTGGGATCTAAAGGGACTTGGTGCTGTTTAGTAAATTTGGGTCCCTACATCTTTCCAAGAATTCTTTATGCCTTTGTGACGGAGCGGCCTGTAGGCGAGGTCAAATGAGTTCACACATGCATTTTTAGGGTAAACAAAATGTTGAGTGGTTTTATTTCTCCACAAAACAGCAACCAAAACATTGGGGCTACTGCCCCTTTAAATAAAAACACAAAATCATAAAACAAATACCTACTCCATGTTAGGAGACTAAATAAACATTACTCTGGCCCTAGCTAAACTGGTTAACAACACCAAAACATATGAACCAAGATTAGGGAACAATATATAGTCTTATCTGACTGATGCTGGTCCAGTGTCTCCGATTTCTCAGGCTGCAAGATTTGAAGTTCTGCAGCTCCCAGGAACGTCTTTTGCCCTATCCGTGCAGGCTTCTCTGCTGTGTAGGGCTTTGGGTTCCCCACTGTTGCCATGCAAAATCCTCTGGCCAAAATGCCTGGATACCTGCGGGCGGGAGCTCTGCTGTCTGTGTTTCTTCTAACAGACTCCAACAGGGACACTGACAGGTTCTCATTTCCTGCCTTTTATCCTCTGTTCAATCAGGAGTTACTATATCACCTGCAGGAAACCCGACACCTAGTTCAGTCTCCTGCCCTGTAAAGGGAGTTTAACTCCTTGACACCCTTACAGCCTTTAATTCCCTTTTTATGGCTGCAGCTATAGTATAGACTATGGGTGGCCAACTCCAGACCTTAAGGGCCACCACCAGGTCAGGTTTTCAGGATATCCGTGCTTCAGCACAGGTAGCTCAGTCAAAGACTGAGCCACTGATTGAGCCACCTGTGCTGAAGCAGGGATATCCTGAAAACCTGACCTGTTGGTGGCCCTTAGGTACTGGACTGAACTGGCCCTTGGGCTGGAGTTGGCCACCCTGGCTTTAAACCCCCTTACTCACCATCTTGAAGTCGCATGTAAAGGAGACTTTTATCGTTCCCATCTTGTTAGCATTTTTAATTAGCCGATTAAAAAAAATTTACCCTCAGTTGCAGATTGTAAGAATTTAAACGGACGAATCCCCTCATCATATGTTACAAGTCCTGCCCCGTGTCTTGACTGGCACCATATCCCTGTATTGTGTGTACTATTAAATGGTGTATAGGGCTGTGTATTATTTCCGCTCTCTTGAGAATGAATAATAACATAAAGGATGACCAAATAAATTCTGGCCCCCGAATTCCACAATTGCGGCTTATTTTATAGCAATCTGTCCCTTTGGTTCTACTTGGTACAGAAAGTATTTTATATTTTGAAGTCATAAATAAAGCATTTGGTGTCACGTACATATTTGTCACAATCTTTATTACGTGTGGATTTCCTACCTGTAGCTTGCCTTGTGGGGTGATGGTTACAGAATGATAATGTCATGTGATCATTTTCTTGACTTCCTGTGCTAGAAATAGGCATTATAAACCCTCATGTATTTTAGGAACCCCATTAAAACAATACTCGAGTAGTGTCAGGTTTGGATATCGATGCATTTGCACCAGGCATGACTCTTGCAACATCAAACGTTTAACCACAGAAACATGGCATCCTCTGTTGGATATAAAATTGAAGCTAGAGCTCATTTCTAGCCTTAGTTACTTTGTTGAAAGCTGCTATAACTTTGTTTCTTCTTTTCTTCTTCTTACAGACTGAAAACGCAGAGCTAAGAGCCTTACAAGAGAAATTGTCAGCAGCTAATTTCAAAATGACGGAATATCGCAACCAAATCCAATCCATAAAACAGGAGCTGAAAATAGCACACAAGGTACCCTACTGTAAACCAAGACACCAGCAGTGTGTACTCACCTGCTTGTCCACACTCCAGAAAATGTGCACGTTGTACACTACAGTATATGATGTTTTACAGACTGAAGCAGTCTTGGGAACCCTGTATAAGGCATGTGGATGCACTCTTGATTGTCTATATCTTTATAAAGTGAAAGCAGTGATTCAATGGTGGGGCATTTTCCAAGGACTAAGTATTGTAAGGCAGGAAGACTTGCTTTTGAGCCTGAGCTAATATCTTTATGAAACTAAAATAATAGAATTTTGGAGTTTTGTAATAGGTTTAACAATTTGGAGTTGATCCAGAATGTAAGTGATGTATGAATGTTGAATAGGAAATATGTTTGCTTTCCATTAAAGGTGTCAAACGTATTTGTTATTACTGTTAATTAGGTGGCATTTGCTTTTCACAGGATGTGAAATGGGCAGCTCTTCCTCATTTTAATTAACTACAACAATCGCTCATACTGTAAATCTTTATATAGGGTCACTTTCTCTAGTGAATTTGTCTTGCTGGAGAAAATTCTAAATAATACAAAACACTACCACAATAAAAATAATCTTCCCTACGTAAAGATACATTTTTTTTTATTTAAACGTACAGTATAGCAAACTTCTGTTTTTTAGCCTTCTTACAAATCTCTGAGCTGCTTTAGTGTATAACAAACAGTCTGAACCAATAGCCCTTCAAATACATGTTGCTTGATTTATCACATGTTGCCTCGAGCCACGGTTTATCATATGGGGACTTCATCCATTGATTATCTGACAAATTCTGGATTGTTGCAGTTGTTAGTGCTACATGTTAGGACAAGGAAACCTAAACATGTCATCCTCTGATCTGGTTACGACAGTCACATGTTCTCTCGCCATGTGTAGCACGCCACTTGGAAGTTTCCAGGGCTTGATTTTTAGCATTCTCGTTGTTTTGATCGTAGGCCCATATCTGGCCAACACTGAATGTTGAAAGGCTGTCTTTATATAGTGATCCACTTGCTTGTAGGTTTTAGCCAATGAAGTTGGTGAAGATGTGAACATTTCTCAGTTGGTCACCTCATCTGGAAGCTGGCGAGGACGTGCACAGCAGATTCTTGCTTTGCAAGGCAGGGTGAGTAACCACCAAGCAGGACCGAAGATGTCTATGGTTACGGATTGTTGGATCTTACCATACTGTTGTCACCTGTTTGTTGATACCACATTGAAATGGGTCTTATGGAGTACTAAGGCTTATTTAGAAAATATAGATCGCAGCCCTTTCACATCTGCAGCTTTTCTAAAACCACACGGACATTACGTTTCATGACTTGACCGGAGTTGCATGTGGTTTTTTTTTTTTTATGTCTATAGACTCGTGAGCTAGAAAATCAGCTGGGTCAGGGAAGAAGTACTATCACTGAGCTCAGTCTGGAAGAGGAGATGTTGGGCATCTCGGTGCCAAAGAGGTTTGCCGCTCAAGAAAAAAATCTGTTTCGCATCCGTACCTTGGAAAAAGAGAGGAAGGAAATTGTGGAGGTAAAATATCTGCAGCAAATATGACTTTAGAGATCTAGCATCATACAAACGCTGGGCAGAAAATAGTGATTCAACCTCTAACATTATGTATGTATGTGTGTCTTTATATAGCGCCATTAATGTACATAGCGCTTCACAGTACAGCAGTAATACACGTGACAATCATATAAATAACAAATAATACAAATAACAGGTCACGGGAATAAGTGCTTCAGACATAAAAGTAACATTTAGGAAGAGGAGTCCCTGCTGCGAGGAGCTTACAATCTAATTGGTAGGAGGAACATACAGATACAGTAGGAGGGCATTCTGGTAAGTACGTCTGCGAGGGGCCAAGCTTTATGTATTGTGTATAGTGTTAGCCACAGAGCTACTCATATGCTTCCTTAAGCAGGAGGGTCTTAAAGGTGGAGCGAGGGCTGCTAGTCGGGTACTGAGGGAAGGGCATTCCAGAGGTCTGGGGCAGTCAGTGAAAAAGGTTTAAGGCGGGAGAGGGCAAAAGGGGTAGAGAGAAGACATCCTTGAGCAGAACACAAGAGTCGGGATGGTGCATAGCGAGATATTAGGGCTAAGATGTAAGGTGGGGCAGAAGAGTGTAAAGCTTTAAAAGTGAGGAGGAGAATTGAGTGCAAGTTGCAGGTTTTGATAGGAAGCCAGGAGAGTGATTTCAGCAGGGGAGGCGCTGAGACAGATTTAGGAAAAAATTGAGTGATTCTGGTAGCAGCATTTAGGATAGATTGTAGGGGAGACAGGTGAGAGGCAGGAAGGCCGGACAGCAGGAGGTTACAGTAATCGAGACAGGAGAGAATGAGGGCCTGTGTCAGAGTTTTAGCAGGTCGAGCAACAGAGGAAAGGGCGTATCTTTGTGATATTGCGGAGGAAAAAGCGACAGGTTTTTGATACATTTTGAATGTGAGAGGAGAAAGTGAGAGAGGAGTCGAGTGTGACCCCTAGGCAGTGTGCTTGGGCTACTGGGTGTATGACTGAACAGTAATGTGGAAGGAGATAGTGGGGCCAGGTTTGGGAGGAAGTATGAAGAGCTCTGTTTTTAAGTTTGTTAAGTTTGTCTGTGGAGGGCCATTTAGGATGATATCGCAGAGAGACATTCAGAAACTTTGATCTGTACAGCAGGTGTAAGGTCAGGGGTCGAAATGTAAATTTGTGTGTCGTCAGCATAGAGGTGATATTTGAACCCAAGAGATGTGATTTAGGTCACCTAGAGAGAGTTAACAAATGACACAGATAAAACACAGACAATAATTCCCTGGCGCACTATCAGATAATAAACCTGACGAATCGGAGTAGTCCCATGAATCAAAAGATGGTATAAAGAAGATCCACAGTCCACAATGTCCCGTTCTTTTACACAGAATGCTGGTCTGTGTAAAAGAACGGGACATTGTGGACTGTGGATCTTCTTTATACCATCTTTTGATTCATGGGACTACTCCGATTCGTCAGGTTTATTATCTGATAGTGCGCCAGGGAATTATTGTCTGTGTTTTATCTGTGTCATTTGTTATCTCTCTGTGTATGTTATACAGCCCTTGTGGATAGGGTTGTTATATTCCCAAGGCAGCCATTCCCCAACCTGCCACAACAGGTTGTGAGGAATTCACATTAGATTTTTCCTTATAGGGGACACTTTAAATATTCATTTTATTATTGTTAAGCACCTGGTTATTTTAGTTAATATTTAGGTATAGTTATATAGGTTTGAGCGCTGATCACATGCTTTTAGTTTAAATTTTCCTCACACCTAGAGAGAGTGTTTACAGAGAAAATAGGAGAGGTCCTAGGACAGAGCCCTGGGGTACCCCCACAGAGAGGTCGATGGAGGAGGAGGAGGAGGTGTTAGCAGAAGAGACACTGAAAGTACGATGGGAGAGGTAAGAGGAGAACCAGGATAGAGCTTTGTTACGAATACCAAGAGTATGGAGAATGTAAAGGAGAAGAGGGTGGTCCATGGTGTCAAATGCTGCAGAGAGGTCAAGTAATATGAGCAGAGTGTCTTTGGCAGTATGGAGGTCATTTGTTATTTTAGTGAGGGCTATTACAGTGGAGTGAGCAGTGCGGAAGCCAGATTGTAGAGTGTCTAGGAGAGAATAGGTATTGAGAAAATGGAGCTAGCGAGAGAATATAAGACGTTCAAGGAGTTTACAGGCAAAAGGCAGGAGGGAGACAGGCCGATAGTTAGAAAGACAGGTAGGATCAAGCTTGCTGTTTTTGAGCAATGGTATGACTGTTGCATGTTTGAAGAAGGAGAGAAAGGTACCAGAGTAGAGGTAGGAGTTAAAAATGTGAGTGAGCATAGGGATTATAGTAGGAGCAAGAGGTTTTAAGAGATGGGAGGGAATGGGGTCATGAGGGCAAGTGGTAGAGGTAGAAGAGGAGATCAGCAGTGACACATTCTCCTCTGTGACAGCGAAAAAAGACTCAAAGACGGCAGGAGGAGAGTTAGGAAGCGGTGTAGAATGGGAGGAGGATACAGAGGGGATGTCCTGACATATGGATTCCACCTTTTCCTTGAAATAATCAGCAAAGTCCTGACGTGAGATAGAGGAGGAAGAAGAGGCAGCTGAGGGTGGTCTGAGTAGGGAGTCAAAGACAGAGAAGAGTCGGCGTGGGTTAGACTTGTGCGTGTTGATTAGTGAAGAAAAGTAGGTTTGATTAGCCTGAGAGAGGGCAGAGTTGAAACAGGATAGCATAAATTTCTAATGAAGGAAGTCTGCTAGGTTAATAGAGCGCAGGTTTCTGTAGAACCGAGGGGTAGATGGAGAAGGGGAGAAGCGAGAGAGTGAAAATGAGATAAGATGATGGTCAGAGAGAGGAAGGAGGGAAATGGAGAAATCAGAGAGAGAAAAGTTTTTAGTGAAAACCACATCTAAATAGTGGCCATCCTTGTGGGTGCTGGCTGCAGTCCACTGTTGAAGGCCAAAAGAAGTGGTTAGAGAGAGAAAGCTGGAGGCCCAAGAGAGAGAGGGGTCATCAATATGGCAGTTGAAGTCCCCAAGGAGAAGAACAGGGGAGTTAGTGGAAGGAAAGGAGAGCCAGGATTCAAAGTCAGAGAGAAAGACAGAAGGGGGATGAGTAGAGGTAGGTGGGCGATAGATGACCACCATGTGGACAGGGAAAGGAGTGAAGATCTGGACAGTGTGAGCCTCAAAGGAGGGAAAAGCAAGAGAGGGAGGAGTAGGAAGTAACGGCAGAGAGAAGAGAACAGGAGCCCCACTCCTCCACCCCCGCCATCAGGGCAAGGAGTGTGGAAAAATGAGTGGCCACCATAAGAGAGGGCAGCTTCCAGAGCAGAGTCAGACTGAGTTTAGGAAGTATCACATGTCTATGGTTCATCTAAAGAGGACCATGTATTTTCGATCTCAAAACTTTAAAGGTGAATTTGCTCCCCTGACCAAAATGAAACAATGGCAGTGACCAGTGGGTGATTTCTTTTTTTTTAAATACTTTCATTAGCATGGCAAGTTGAAGGAGTTTGAATTTCTTTATCCCCTCCCTTTTGCTGTGTTATGTTTGGTAATGATTAGGACAGTGGTTTCCAACCTTTTTTTGGTTAAAGAACTCTAAGTGAAATTCTGAGGAACCCCCAAACATCTCTAATAGCAGCTCTGTGATCAGATGCATTGTAAGGATCCCCAACCATGTATAATAGCAACTCTGTGATCAGATGCATTGTAAATCCTTCTGTATTTGATAACATTTTCAAATGACCAGAAACATGCAGGGAACCCTTGAGGGATGCCCAGGGAGCCCAAAGGTTCCCGGGAACCCTGGTTGAAAGGCACTTGATTAGGGGATAAGAATGGATATATTCCCATGTAGCAGGTATCTGCTGTGGTTGCTTATATACAAAGATAGGTGTTGGTATTAACATTGTCCTGACAATCCCCAGAAATGTGCTACAATGATATCCATGTTTTTCAGTCACTGCTGTTGTAGGTGTGCAGTTGCATGTGCTTACACAATTTGTTTTGCAGAGGACCATAAGTGAACATGACACTCTCAAGAAAGATCACGAGGAACTGAAAAAAAAGCTGGAGGCCTCAAAAACCAGAAACCGAGTGTTATCTAATGACATAAAAACAATGAAGACCCAAATCGCAACACAGGTGGACAAAGGCAAACATGATGATGAGCTAATAGACGCCTTGCTGGTACCTTCTTATTTTACTTTCCGAGAACGTACGGTATAAACGGGCCATTCTGACCTCCCCCTTTGAAAGAGCTATGTGCTATATTAGGTTTTCCATCAAACAAGACATGTAAAATGAATGAAATAATCACATCTTGTTGCTTTCAACAGGAAATGTTATCTTTCGTAGAGTCGGTTCTGTTGTTGGAAGAATCTCTTGAGATGCGGTTTCCTTCTTTTTATCATATGGGAAGATTCACTGATCACCGCGCAGCCACGTCTGCGTCAGCCAACGAGCGATCGTGCTGCGATCCCGGTTATATAGAAGTTCGGTGCATCTTCCATATCGGCCATATAAAGTTTAGGAAGATCATTTTCTTTTTAAAGATATGGCCCATATTTACTAAGCAGTCTTCTGTCAATGAGACACTGTCCGGCACCGGAAGACCCATTGATGGTTTATTTACTAAAATCTCCCGGTTGCAAAACTGGGGCAAAGTCTCAGCAAAAGAATTGCACAGATTTATTAAAGGAAAAAACTCATTGCTTTCAAGGGGATTCCTTTTCTTTGATGAATACGGCTCTGCTTTTTGCTCTGGTTTTGCCTTACTTTTGCAGCCGGGAGACATTAGTAAATCGACCCCATTGGCTTGAATGAGCTGTAAGGTGTCTTCCGGCACCAGAAGATGTGTTATGGCAGAAGGCTGCTTAGTATATGAGGCCCGTAATTTTAAGACAGATTAGGAAGTATCCGGTATACCATAATTGCCGTCCTAGAAGCAGGCGTTGCGATCGGTTGCATCAGAACATATTAAATAACACCCTTAATCAATAGACACTGGGATGTATTTTCCGAAAGAGGAGTACAGGCATACCCCGCTTTAAGTACACTCACTTTAAGCACACTCGCGAGTAAGTACATATCGCCCAATAGGCAAACGGCAGCTCACGCATGCGCCTATCATCACATCCTGAACAGCAATACCGGCTCCCTACCTGTACCGAAGCTGTGCGCAAGCGGGGAGACTATAGAGCCTGTTACACATGCGTTATTTACATCAGTTATGCACGTATATAACGAATGCAGTACAGTACATGCATCGATAAGTGGGAAAAGGTAGTGCTTCACTTTAAGTACATTTTCGCTTTACATACATGCTCCGGTCCCATTGCGTACGTTAATGCGGGGTATGCCTGTATTCTAGGGCTAGGGCCCTAATATTTTCAGTTGTTCAATGAAGACGGTAATATTTTCCAGGTAACATCCAGAATGCACATCTTACTGTAGTATTGCAGGAACCCAGTGTTCCAAGCAGGAATTACTGGGAGATCACTTCCAACAGCTGCTGCCCACTGTATCAACTTCAAAGGGTCGGCAACATGTGGCACACTAGGCTTGTGAATTCATATATACTTTCTTTTATTAAGATATCAATGTTTCGGCGTAGGGTTACACTGTCACGCCGACCTGATGAAGGTGTAACCCTACACTGAACTGTGGGTATCGCAATAAAAGAAAGTATATTTTAATATTTAAGGCTGGGGTGACACATGGTGCCTCTCCTTTTAAGTATTGGCCCAGAGCAGCACGAATTGGTGGTCCCCACAGTGTGTTCTTAAAACATGTTAATTATAATGTATGCATTTACAGAGCCAACAGAAGAGCATGCAAGAGGTTGTAAGCCGTTTGAGCCAGCAGGACCAAAAGAATAAGGATTCCCAGCATAACATTGACTTGCATTTATACAGTGAGACACAGAAGCACAACTCTCTGATTGGACAGCTTAAGCAAATGGTGGCTGAAAGAGAGGCTAAGGTCAAAGAGCTAGAGAATGAGATCAAACAATTAACACTTAAGGTAAGATGGCTGTGTAAAGGTACAGTGCACTGTAAATCTAATATTTACAACAGAGTTAGTGAAGTGGTAGATTCAGATCTAGACTTTGAATCCACTTCGCTTGGACCTTAAACCCCAAAGAAGATCAACTTCCTGCTCTTCCCCTCTCCAAACCTCAGAAGTGGAGGGAACGGGCTAGCCATACTCACTAGCCTGAACCCTATTCAACGTAAGTTGATAAATAGTGGACCTGGCTTATTGAATATCCTGGTTCATAGAAACATAGACTTTGACAGCAGATAAGAACCACGTATCCCACCCATTCTGCCCATTTTCCTGTTGTAAAATCTCAGACCCTTTTATTGGCTTTATTTCATATTTCTGATGGCCTTATGTACTGATGCAGCCACGAGTATCCGAACACTTGCCTTGGAAAATCTGGGGCAATCTCCCAGTAATGCTGCAACATTTCTGTGACATTTCTGCAGTCAGACTAATGGCCCATCGGATTAACACAGCAAGGATCACTGTACAGTTTGAATGGGACTGCCAGGGACCCCCGCTGTGTTAATCCGATGGGCCTTTAGTCTGACTGCAGAAATGTCACTGAAATGTTGCAGCATTACTGGGAGATTGCCCCAGATTTTCCAAGGCAAGTATTCGGATACTCGTGGTTGCATCTGTATATCTAAAGCATTTGGGAATTCCTTTCCTGTATTAGGCTAGGCCGCCCCTGTTGGGAGGCTATTCATAAATTCACCGCCCCTTCTATGAAGACAGACTCTCACATGTCCCCTGAGCCTCCCACCCTCCTGTTTCAGAGCATGAAACACTTCTGGTTTGAGAAATATACTTCGCTCCTGTATCTTGTTTGAAAGTTTCAATGATGTCCCTCTTTCCTCCAAGCTCTACATGTTGCGATCCTTTAATCTTTCCTGATAGATTTTATGCACCATTTCCGTTGCCCTTATTTGCACAATCTCTCATTTATGTCCTGTTGGAGATATGGTCTCTAGAACTATACAACCATGAATCCTGCTGGCTTTCACCGTTACTTTGTTACGTGGGCCGCCTATTTTTAAGTCAGCTGAAATAATGACTCCCAGGTCCCCTTTCTCTATAGTGCTCGACATTATTCTCCTTGGTGCATAATTAACCTGATACGTGACCCCGATTCTGCGCTTGTTTATTTCCAAACAGAGTTCTTATAAGTCTATGATACCCATGCCCCACTACGCAGAATAAGAGTATGGGGCCCCGTGTTCCGCGGGTTACATCCGACATTATCGCGCTTTACCGTTTTAGGGATGTCTTGTGAAAAAGATACAAAGTAACTGGCACTACCAAGGATCAATTTGTCCCAGTATCTGAAGAGGAGATTACACAGGCGCTCCTAACATTAAAACGAATCAACCTGTGGGCCTGACCTACTGCAATCACAGTTCTTATGACTCAGTGCCCCAGTCATTGCCATACCGCTTACCTTCCTAATCAACTCTATCCTGTCTTCGGGCCATATCCCACAGACCTGGAAACAAACCAGAGATGTCCCAGTCTACAAAAGTGGAGACAAAGACACTGTCTCCAACTACAGGCCAAGCTCTCTTCTCCCAATACTATCCAAAGTCAGGGGAAAAGGTGTCCACTCCCAATTAAGCGATTACTATAGCAAGACAAATTTCCCTAGCCAATTCCAATCTGGCTTTCGCCCAAAACACTCCACGGTAATTACCCTCCTAAAGTTTGCAATGAAATCCAGTGTGGAATGGAACGGGGACAACTCACTGGTGCAGTATTCCTAGATTTTGCAAAGGCTTTTGATACTGTTGATCTAGCAAGGCCCAGAGCCCCAAGGGCACAGGGCAACATGACTGCCTGACGAGTGCGGGCGGGGGAACTTATTGTTGCAAGTTGGGGTTTTGTGGGAGGATTAAGGAGGGGACAGAGGCATAACTATGGCCTCCCTTTGGGCTCTTAACACCCCAAGGGGGTTTCAGAGGCCCGGCGCTCTTCCCCACAGCAATGAAACTAATTGCTGGGGAGAGAGCGGGGTCTCTGTAACAGAGTTGCCCTCCTCCATGACTTCGCAGCGGCATTACACAAGTGCTGGATATAGGATTTGCATACCTCTTTGAATCCATACCTGTGAAAAGTAGCAGCAGCTCCAGAGCAGCCCAGATCCAGTAGCATGGCCCAGCGGAAAACCAGCAGAAGGAGATTGGGGGTTTCAGCAGCTGAGGCAATCGTGGAGGAGACCTGACTCGTGGACCTGAAGGCGGAAGCAGAGAGAAGAGGTGCAGCCGGGGACCAGGAGTGGTGGCCATGGAGGCAGGCCTGGAAGGAAGAGCCTTGGTGGGAGGAGCAGGGAAGAGCTTTGGTGGGAGGAGCAACTGAGGCAGGCCTGGAGGGAATGGCCTTGGTGGGAGGAGCGACGGAGGCAGGCCAGGAAGGAAGATACTTGGTGGGAGGAGCAGGGAAAAGTCTTGGTGGGAGGAGCGACGGAGGCAGGCCTGGTGAGAGCCGTAGCGAGAAGAGTGACGGATGCAGGCCAAGAGGCGTGGACGTCGAATGCAGCGGGTGCGGCAGCCATCGAGGTGGGCCAGAGCACGGATGGCATCGGGGGAGCGGTGGCGGAAGTCCCTGGCAGAGATGAGGTGGAGCGGAGGATTGGAGCACTCATCCGCATGGGGGGCATGGTGGAAGATGGCGGGGTCGGCCTGCCGTCTCTGAGTATGCTAAGAGGTGGGACTTGCCTGCTGGAGGGAAACTAGGGGGCCTACCCCAGCAACAGGAGTAAAAGAGGGCCAGAAATGGGGGGCCCAGAGCACTGTCCCCTGGGTATAGATCTGGAGGAAGGGGGACCAGTGCTAGGCAGGAGAATAGGGCTAGTGTTAGGATGGGGGGAAGGGCTCAGGGCCAGGCTTGTATATTACTGGCCATTACAGCGAGGATCTTCCAGGGAAAGGCAGGGCACTTCACCAGCTGCACGGGCCAGGAGCGGCAGATACAAGAGCTGGAGTTGCAGCGGCATCAGGTAGGTCAGGGGTGAAGGTAGTGGTGGGGGGTGCGTATAGTGCAAAGGGAGCGGGATCCAGAGGGTGGGGAATGTATTGGGCGCACATGGTGGTGAGGCCTTCATGGGAGCATTATGGGAGCTCATGTCGAAATGAGGCGATTGGGGCAAGGCGAATCTTCAACTTACATGGGGTGTGGAGGGGGTTAGGGCGGGTGCTGTTGGTGGGTGGTGCAGAGGGTGTAGGGCAGGACATTTTGTTGGTATTGGTGGAAAAGGATAAGGAGAATGAAGGGAAGGTGGCAGACAGCAGTCATTAAGATGTGTATTTTTGTATAACAAGCCCTCTGTGGGCTTTTAACCCAGGTGGTAAACAATAGTGGGGAAGGGGGATTATGTGGATATTTTAACATTGCTCCCTGATTATAAAGAACCCGCTAAGGCAGATAAGACGGGTGAGAGGGATGAGAAGGTTGAGGAAGAGGAAAGGAAGAGGAGGCAGGCTCCCAAGTCTTTTGGAGAATAGTTAAGGTCATTCTCCATTTTTGCTAGCTTGATTGGGGAATAAGCGCAGGAGAAGTGCTGCGCTATTTAAGTATGTAGACACAATCTGGGGGGGGGGGGTTGGGAGAAGTATGGGGCTCATCATGGTGGAAATATGACAGGGACTTTCGCCAGAGGATGGCGGTGCAGAAACAGTGGCGGTGGGATGTAAAGGACATGGACCTGTGGATGTCGTTGATGATACCACGGACTTCATCTTCCTTTCGAGGGGGGCGGGCAGCCGCAGCACTCAGGGCAGTCTGCCGTTGTGGGTAAGTGAGTGTATTGGTAGTTCAACGAGGCACAGTGTAAGTGGGGCCTCAGCTGTTGTTTTCGGCATGAGTGTAGTGGTTGCAGAGGAAGTAATCCATCAAATAAGTGCTTCAAGAAGGGGAAGGCAGGTTTTAGAAAGGTTGCAGTCGGTGAGGCTATGGCAAGACGCCGGTGAGTGTAGGAAGTATGGAAGCGTGGCTTGCTCGCTACCCCAACAAGGTATAGACAGGCATTATTAAAGAAGGTTTTTTACGGTGGGATTCTGGATCCCCCATGAGGAGGCGGGAACGCCCCCTTGTGGAAGAAACCTTGTATCACTAGAGGATCATCTGAAGGTGGCGAGAGAAAAGCTGAGGAAAGAGGTAGGATTGGGTAGGATGATGGGGCCATTCCAATTTTCCGCAAAGAAGGTTTGTGAATATCCCTGCTGGGGATAGTTCCCAAAAAGGAGGCAGGGTCATTTTTTCTTATTTACCCTTCCCAGAGGGTCAGTCAGTAAATGACGGAATTAATAAGGAATTATGCAGCGTGCAGTACGCGGGAGATGATCAGGGATGCAGGGGTAGGGGCATTGCTGGTGAAGGTAGACATTGAGGGGTCTATGCTAGTAGCCTTCATAACCCACTTATCAAGGCTTTTTAGCTGTTATCGGACAAAAATACCTACAGCAATTCAGTAAGTCTCGATAAGTGGGTTTAATCGCCAATTTTTTCAGCCGTCATAAACAAATCGCCAAGTGAGCAGCGAAAAGCCACTTATCACCAGTTTTGAAACTCTTGCAATTCTACTAGCGAGGCTCTGGAATGGCGCGTTTCTCCCAAATTCCTCACGCCAAGAAAAGTTGACGTGAAGCTGCCAAGAAGCTTCAGAGGCGGCGGCATTTTTCCTGCATCAAATTGATGCCGGGGGTCTCCGAAGCTGATACACATTAATATTTGTTTTGTCAGTAATTTGTTGATTTGTCAGTAATATATCTGACTGTTATTTCTATTTGTTTTTTTGCGCGCCCCCCGTCCCCCCCACCCCGCTCTTTCTCTTTCATATCTCACTACAAGGATCGTGGGAAAATCCCCCCTGGGGCTGAGCAGCAATCTCATATTTTGTGCCAGTATTGTGTGTCGGCCTTGTATATTTGATATTTTAGATATATATATTTTTATTAGTTCATATTACTGTGTATGTGCTGTTGAAAGGGAGCGCCCCAGTTTGCCTACAGTATACCAGGAAAGTGGGGTTGGCATGAGGGATATAATGACTGTGAACCAGCCTATCCCTAAGATTAGGGGATCGTCTGCTGGTCAAGTTGACTCTTTCACCCAGGACGGATTTAAGGTCAGGGTAAGTCATGAGAATTTTCCAGTGTTTTTGCAATATATTCCTCAACTGAGGCCATTGCTGGTTGTACGTCCCAATAAATCTTATTTTCTTTGGCAGGACACTGGCCTTACATTTAGGTTTAAGTAGAGAAATGCTATTATATTCGAGGCTCCGTTTGTACGCTTGATTAATACTGGTTTGACTATAACCCATAGACCTGAATCTTGATTTAATTTCTTGGGCTCTAAGTTTAAAAACCTCATCAGTGGAGCAGCTCCGTTTTAGCCGTATAAATTCACTAGTCGAAATACCTTTCATTTGTATTCTTGTATGTACATATATGTTTCTAGAATGGTGCATAGCATGTGGTAATGGTTAGAAAACAGAGAGAGAGAGATCACTGCTCTTATTGCACCCAGAGCCCTAGTCAAATAATGAAGTGATGCTATTAATGAAAAAAATTAAATGTGGCGAAACGCGCATTGGGGCAGGCTTTAGCAATGTCCTCTCTGACCTTGATTATGCATGATGCATTTCGGCGTGCATGGTTGCACTTTATCCCAAACTGTCTCTGTCTGTTCCAGTCCATGGCATCAAACTTGTTTTCATTAGGAAATCAAGCCTCAACTGATGCTTTATGCATTGCAGGACATCTCTGTACCTATGTGTTCTAAAGTTTGTATTCTTTGTATGGAAACACATATTTTTTGTACATTGTGTACATCTGTATACATCTACTAAGCATTAACCTGTGCATATTTAATACAGATATTTATGTCTTTATACATGTGTGTTTTGGTATCTAGCCTTCTGTAGACCGGACGGTCAAGATTTCTGCAGGGGAATTTTTTGCCCTGCAGAGGTCTTATATATTTTTATAGAGAGAGATAATATTTTTTTCCATTGCATTTTCTCCATGGATTAGGAATGTTATAGCAGCTGACTTCATTTTGTGGCTATTCTGTTTTTCTATATTGTGTCATTTAGAGGACGTCATTTTTATTAAGTGTTTTTTATTTTAGTTTGTCTAATAAACTTTTTGTATTTTTTGGTATATACCCAGAGTGCTTTTTTGTGATTTTATATATATGTATATATAATACACCTGTATGTTGCACACATGTTTTAAAATCACTTTTTTAAAGATTCATATGTTCTAATACTATTACAGCCTGTTGTAATTTTTACAGAACAAATACTGCTAGTATTGTTCAATGCTACAAAAATGAAATGCAGTATTTGGAGACTACCCATTTTGATCAGTTAATACATTAAAAAATAATCGAGTTTGTGTCGTGATCTCCACAGAATCATCTAAAAAACCTTCAGTCCAATGGAAAATGTTCAGATGTTCAGGAGGCGACAGAAGCATTGAAACCAGAGGAACTGGGTCCCATCAGACCACTATCAAGTGGAGCGGATCATGCCGGGAGGACTGGGTCAGTCAGGTGAGAACTTACTCTTCTGTATTATATATTGATTGCTAGTTTACTTTTATTAGCTATGCGTGGTATTAAAACAGACCCATTGTGTAAGGAAGGGGGGGGAAGGCACAGAGTTATTCAAAACATTGGGTGTGTATTATAGTTAATCTTCTCCCTGCCAGAGGTAACTGCAAATATCTTGCAGTCCCCTCTGTCAGCGAATATGTTTAAAGCAGCTTCCTCCTATCCAGCTTCCTTTTTAATTCTAACGTAGCCAAGTAAGGGTCTGCCTGGTAGAATTGCAGTGGGAGCCCACCGAAGAATACATTATATTTGATAAGCATTTGCCCTCACCCGAGATAGAAAAAAAATGAGTTTCTGAGCCATGGGAGCAGTCAACCTCCGGAGTAGTACTGATGAGTTCCATCATCAAAGGATGGCCCTACTGCTTTAAATAGTAAGGACTATATGGATGTCCCCAAGCAGAACAAGTCATTTACTTCTCGAGTGCATGGATCATCTTTGTGTTGACGGTCAACAACAAAAATAATGTTGTCTTGTAGTTAGTAACAAATATGCAGAGATGCTAATTATATTGTAATGTAGATTAAAGGTTTCTGGACCACTGAAGGACATATGTGGAGAAAGGAACTGAGCTGTACTATTAGCTTCAATCTTTCATATAATGTATCCCATATACTGTAGATATATCCAATATTTACTCAGCCGTTTTGGCATTTACTTGTGTAAGGGATGTTATTCCAGTTTCCATACAAACATGCAGTGGGGTTTTAACTAATTGTCTATGCATTCAGAAAGCCGTTAAATATAGGTATGTTCCTAATGTCTTTAACTTTATTTTACAAAGTAGGACTATTTCTAAGCTGGGGCATGAACTAATCGAGCCTGCAGCTGCTCAGGCTTCCTTTGGAAATATCAGTGTCTCACCTCGGAGGTACAGTATGTGTATTATCTCTATCCAAGGTATCAAGCTAGATGGAAATGGTCAGAATTATTTCCTGTTTGTTAAAGAGATACATGCAGCACCATGTATACCAAAAAAAAACAAATTCCTTAAAAAATGCATAGGGATTTTTTCCTTTGATAGATTCAGTGCAATTTGTTTGCACGGTTTTTGCCCCAGCTTTGCACCCGGGAGACTTTACTAAATAATCACCTTGGTGTAACTTGGAAACGGTAGAGTTGGCATTGAACTTGTCCAATCCAACGGCAGGCGTATCGTACAAAGAAACAGAATCAGGGTATGTTACCGGGGAACGTTGGGTGACCAGGAAAGACATGTACAAGTACATAACATGTATGGTAAACCATCAGTAGCCACAATGCCCGAAATCCAAGCATGTTTGCTCACATCTACAGTAGTTCTCACTATTAGATGTTAAACGTCTTTATATTTATTAATTGTCCCATGTTATCTTGCAAGCTCCTCTACCACTAAAGGCTAAGCAACACAGAGTTACAGTTATCAATGTGGTCTGTAAGCTCAAAATGCTTTAGCCAAAGAATTTACCTAAATGACCCTCACTTATGAAAGGAAAACAAATAAGTATTGAACTATCTAGATTAGATGTTAGATTATTATTTAACTATCATTAGTCCTATTGGATGTAGCACTGAGGCTGTTTGTCTTGTTTATTTATGTATACAATTTTTACCAGGAAGTAATACGTTGAGAGTTACCTCTCGTTTTCATGTATGTCCTGGGCACAGAGTTATGATGACAAATACATTTTGACATTACATATGTTTATATTACCTTGGTCACAATCTCTCTAGCACTACTTTTTGACAGAAATATATATGGTGTGGTGGTTTGGGTTTTGAGCTTACAAGGGCTGTGTGTGGTTATATATTTCTATCTGTTTACAATAGGACCTGTTTCCTAACCTGTAAACACAATGTAATTGTATATCGTTGAAATTATATAGTTAAATTACATTTATATAGTTATATTAAAATTCCCAGTAATGCACAATAGTGATGATGTTTGACCCTTGTTGTATTTTGCTGGCAGTTCAGAGCTGCGTGTGCTGCAGGCGCAGAACACCGAATACCGAGCACTGTGCCAAGCAACAGAGGTGGAGAGAGACCGGCTAATGGAACTGGTCACTGTCCTGCAGAAGAGGTACAAACCTGTGCGCCTCATTTATATAAGGGATCTACAAGTAGAGAGTACAGACAACACAAGCTATGCACACTCCTTACATCTTCTTTTAACTCCTATTCATTTTAAAATCTGCTTTGTAAAATGGTTAGAAATAAATCCTCGTTGTTTGTGTCAGGTGGTTGCATTTTAATGTGTCCTTTTTGAGGTTGCACCATGCAATGTTGGGACATTACTGGGAAAGATGATTTTATTTAGCGTCAGCTCCAGCAAGAAAATAAACTAATTTTCACAGAGAATACATAAAAGCAATTGTAACAAGTAACAAGCAGCTTTGACCAGAAAGTCTAAGAGCAGTCACTAATTTGAATTCTGATGAAGGGGTATATCTGAGGCCCGGGAACGTTATGGGCAGTGTACTGATGTAAAAGATACTTGCTGTTCGAGGGATGTGGTAGCTAACTAACCCTGGATCGGATATCGTATTTTCAGGTGTGAAATACAATTTGGAAAGGCTCCTAATGAAGGCAAAAAGGGGACAGCTAACCACCAAAAATTAATCAGGCTAGAGAAGCTGTGGATATATAAAATACTTTATTTAAGCCATCTAAAATAGGAGGCACACAGACCTCCAATGCGTTTCGCATTATGATTATTTCAACACCAATATATGTTCAGTGTGACTGCTTATTGACAGATAACATCATTATGCCTTACTTCCCGATGCACTAACCACTTCTCATATACTGTTACATTTATTTTTTGGAGTTGATGGTACCGCATATTTGCATCCAAAATTGCTTTTGATTTCACTTGTGTGGCAGGTGCACTTATCACTTCTTTCTAGTAATCCTTAGTGGTGAAAATACTGTACTTTTATTTGGATTCTTCGAATCACTTTGTGGAACATAGATGACCCCAGCCTGTACTTATTCTGCTATAATTCTTGTAAACATATTTGTAAGTCTGAATACAAAAGGTGTATTGTTACTAATGAAGCACGTGATCATTTTTGCTCAGACCAGTGACAAAGTTGGGAATATGATGCAAGGATGGAGGTGGGGGGGTCTGATGTAAACAGCACTGGGATCTGAGCAGCCATTTTAAGTCAGCATCCATCTAAGGTGCCTGATATTGTCATCCATTTTGTTCATTGTCTGTATGACTGTTGGGGTAGTATGAAAGAGATTTTTTTCTTTTCTGCTCCTTAGTTTTTAGTGATAATAAGCCTTTCAGCTAACCACAAGACCTTGGAGATGGGAGAAATGCGCCACTGTTATGAAAATAAAATGTAGATAACAGGCGCATCTCGCATTCAGGGGGAGGTTCTCATGGTCAAATACACCCTTTCGCATAAATCACGTATATAGAGGAAAGGTTAGCTGACTCAATTCATTTTAGTATGAATCTTACAGTTATGTTATTAACGCAATGTTCTCATATTCATATTTTGTTTATCTTATACGCTTATGTAATGACGCACACGCCACCTCATACAGGGGGCGTGGGCTTAGTATTTTGGTATAAATATGGCTTGTAGGCCAATATTTCGATGGGGAAGTTTTATTTTGAAACTTCCTTCTATGTCTGCACATGTACACAAAATAAACTTATTTGTTATTCTGCAATAATCCTCAGATGTGTTTACTTTATTCACGCTTTTCAAACCAGGAAAGCTGACTGCTGGGTTGTGTTTTTATTGAACTTCCAGGTCGCAGGAAAGCAGCGAAAAGGTCCTGAACGCAGAGAAGAAACTTCAGGAGGAGAGGAGACGCTCTGTTCTTCTGGAGCAGAAACTTGAAAAGATACAAATGGACACAGCGAAGAATGCAGGCACACACAAAGTGTCTGCACGTGGCAAGGCAGGTACATCCTGAACATATTAGCACAATTGTCATCTGTTTTCTTGTTACACAGTGACCTTATAAACTAGTATAATAAGAAGATAAACTGTCCTATCAACCAACACTTACAAGTGGTAAGAATTAATTATTGTAACATTAAACAAATGAATCCTACCTAAATATTTAGCTGTTTTTGGTGTCTTTCTAGAAATTAAGAGATTTTCTTTTTACTGAGGCCTCAAAATTGGGGGGAGCTTGTCGATCAAGTGTTTATGGCCCCCACCCCCATCAAAAGGGCCTGTCAATAAAAGGGATGATGTGAAGGCCTGTTCAGCTTATGGAGACCGCACACAGAAGGAAGTAACAAGAGGAAGGGAAATCCCTCCCACATCTGAGGTTTACAATCTGTACAAACAAAAAATATATATTTTAGAAAACATTGAAGTGAATGATTTTTGTTCATTTTTTTTTTTTATCAATCACCTATATTTTTCACTCTTTAAACATGTCACAAACGATTGGTTCATTTTGATCGAGGGAGTGACGGCTCCGTTAACACACGCATTACAGGGGAGGCCGCAGGCCCTGTGACAAGTTCAGAGTATAGAATTGCTCCTCAGTGTTCGCAACGTGACCACAGTGACACATGGGAGGGACCAAGCCCAAAAAAGCATGATGGTCACTGAATGTTAGACGGGCCACCTGTGAGCACCCAAGCGGTTCAAAGGCGTAGTTCCCTCTTCATTAGCAGTTTCACCCCCACCCCAATCTTTTACAATTGACATTTTTGTTTCGGATAATAATTCTGTTTTTCAGTGGAATTCTGTTTTGAATTTGCCTAACATGACATTTGTAGGTTTTTCGTTCCTTACTGCGTGATAAATATAGGGTCTCGCTGCTTACAAATCTCAGTAAGCATTTTAGCAAGTGGAATCACATTATCACACATTTAACACGCTGGTTACTACAGCCATGGATTAAAATGTAATTCATCCCTCACGAACCTGAAGGATTCCATTTCATGCAGTGGGTGGAAGCAGCGGCTCAGTGAGTCATCGCACGGACTGGTGACCATTCCTTGTGACCTTGGACAAGTCACTTTTCTCCCTGTGCCTCAGGCATCGACATTAGCTGCAAGGGGCAGTGGCTTGTTGTGCCTTCACAGCTCTATATACAGCCCTGCATACATTTTCCGTGATATATGAGAGAACAGTATTATTATACTTAAAAAAGGAACACACACACACAGAGACAGACCTTTCAAATGGTGTTACATAGGTCACTTGTTTCAGTGTATTACAATGCTATTACTGTATACCGTGACTAAACTTTTAACGTAACAAGGTAGCCCATAACGTTGTTATCCAGCAAGTGCTAAATAGCCTGCTCGAAAAATACTGCTCCTTAAGTTTCTACCAATATACAACCATTTATGTCCATTACTTTACACGATAATAATACTTTTCTCTTATATATCACTGAAAATTGATGGAGGGCTGTATATAGAACTGAATGAAAAAGGGGAGGGAAGCGGACCACTACCAATGCATGGACTAAATAGCAAAAAGAGAGATGCGTATCCCAAAGTAGTGAGAAATGAAACATTTATTGGATCATGGCATGATACAGGCTGGTAGCGCACACCTACGCGTTTCACACCGAGGCGCTTTATCAAGGTGAATCTTAACTGCAGTGAACTGTGAGATCTATCCAGTTAGGCGTGCTTATGGGGATGAAAACAAAAAGAGAGACAGCGCAAAACCTCATAGTGTAGTATTAAAATATATATTGGATTTGTGACAGCAGGTGAGTGCCACACGTACATCAAATTAGATGGTTAAAAGCATGGCATGTTATGGACATGTTACCATATCAGCGAACTGCACCAGTTCGTGACGGTCGAGCCGATAGAAGAGGCAGATCTCTTTCTCTCCCAGATGGCCGTCTCCAGGACCTCAGCTGTTGTGTGTATCGTCAAACAGGGAAGTGCTGTTTACTTCAGTTAGTAGCGACACCGATTCCTCGCTGCGTCTGTGTATCGAGCTGACGGTCAGATCACAGGTCTGCCTCTTCTATCGGCTTGACCGTCGCGAACTGGTGCAGTTCGCTGATGTGGTAACATGTCCATAACATGCCATGCTTTTAACCATCTTATTTGATGTACGTGTGTCACTCACCTGCTGTCACAAATCCAATATATATTTTAATACTACACTATGAGGTTTTGCGCTGTCTCTCTTTTTGTTTTCATCTAGTTATATGGTTTGTGGAGCCAATCCATGGAAAACAGCAGCAGTAGCCTCACAGCTTTTCACTGAATTCAACAAGTTTTGTCTATATACTTGTTGTTATTTTATAAACACAGCACCCATATGGTTTAAATATATAGAATATTCACTTATGGTTGTACATTGGTATATATATATATATATATATTCACCTATGTAACTACCAGGCTAGAAGGAAATCTTTTCTGGCGCTGAGGTGAGGTTGAGATGAGTGGGTTTATGATTTCTTCTGATGAACAGTGACCTCAGGAAAAGGAGAAAGAAAAAGACAAGACATGCAGGGGACCTGCAATAGTGTATTACCCAAGGGATGACCGGATGTTTACAAAGAAGGAGCAATTTATTATTAAAATAAAGTGATTAAAAAACCATGGATTGCAATTAATAAACATACATTGATTACAATAAAATAATTAAAATAATTAATGAACTGGTGCCAAGGCACTATCCACACTTATATAGTTTGGAACAATGTCCAGCAGTCCTGTTCTTTGCTCCGCCTGATCTAAAATTGGAAACCTACTCACCACAGGTAAGTAGTATATAAGCAGTGTATAAGCACTTGGTGCTGGTGGTCTTGGCCTCTGATGTCGCCGTCCGCCTGGTGATATGGTCGCATCTGCTGCCGGGGATCTGTTTCTGTGTTCCTGTGAGCACTGCTTCCTCCTTAGGTCTGGTGGTACCGCTGAGCCACCGTAGCCGAGTACCAATACAGGTGACGTCATCACGCCGAGGGGATCGGGTGTATTCCAGGAAGCAGCGCTCACAGGAACACAGAAACAGATCCCCGGCAGCAGATGCGACCATATCACCAGGTGGACGGCGACATCAGAGGCCAAGACCACCAGCACCAAGTGCTTATACACTGCTTATATACTACTTACCTGTGGTGAGTAGGTTTCCAATTTTAGATCAGGCGGAGCAAAGAACAGGACTGCTGGACATTGTTCCAAACTATATAAGTGTGGATAGTGCCTTGGCACCAGTTCATTAATTATTTTATTGTAATCAATGTATGTTTATTAATTGCAATCCATGGTTTTTTAACCACTTTATTTTAATAATAAATTGCTCCTTCTTTGTAAACATCCGGTCATCCCTTGGGTAATACACTATTGCAGGTCCCCTGCATGTCTTGTCTTTTTCTTTCTCCTTTTCCTGAGGTCACTGTTCATCAGAAGAAATTATAAACCCACTCATCTCAACCTCACCTCAGCGCCAGAAAAGATTTCCTTCTAGCCTTCACTCCATCTCTGGGTAGAAGATACCAGAAATATCTTTTAAAGGCAGCTCCTGGACTACCTATTGGACTCTTTATCAAAGGTTTTTAATATCCATTATTGTTATTGCACCAGCGCTGAGTACACACCTATTATTTTACCTACATATGTAACTACCAGGTCACTGTCTTGAGCACGGTTTATTTTCACTTTTCTCTGTCATGTGTTTATGGGGATATTTACCTGCTCACACAATTATATACCAGTTACTGGAAAGGTACTATGCACCGATCCCATCAAGTTGTATTAGATTTACCTAGTCTGTCATCAGTTCTCTGAGCACCGAACAGTTTTTTGAATCCTGTATATAGAACTGTGCAGACACAATAATCCACTGCCCATGGGAGCTTACAATCTAATGCTAATGCCTGAGGCACAGGGAGAAAAGTGACTTGTCCAAGGTCACAAGGAGACAGTCAGGAAGTGTGGGATGGGACTCATTTAACTATACTTTACATAGCGATTAGCATATCTCCCAGTCAGGTACCTTAGATGTGCTCCTTTTTCAGCACACGCATCTCTCCCTAAATTATATAGGGGCACGCTTGAGGGGATAAATATACAAGTGGCGAAACTTATTACATTCGAAAACTCTCTCAATCTCTCTCTCTCTCGTCATTAAATAAGCTCTTTGCATGGAATCGATTCTTCGGAAGTAGTTAGGGAATAGGGGTAGAATAGTTAGGGAAGAGCATTCAGTGAGTTATTTGATTGTATTATGACTATGATATATCTTGCTTAGTGACATGCTTTTAATATGAGAGATTGGTGCATTAACATAATGATCTGAAAATGAGCACACAATAATACAGTGCGTGTGAATCCAGTGGCACTTCATTCAGTTTGGTGTCTTCCGTGTGTTAATTGGTATTGACATTCATATGGCATTTTATGGGTATTTCTACAGGGCAATCTCTAACTAATGCCAGACCTTTACTGAATCTCAGTGAGAGACGACATTTGTCCTTGACACAGTCCTCGGATGTACCATTGGAATCACAGATAGAGGAGCTCAATACAAAGTAAGTTTGTTTTCTATTATATTCCGAGCTGCAATACTTTGAATACTATTCCTTTAATACACTGCACAATGTTAACCGTGCCTTATGTTTTGTATCAGTAATAAAGCCAATGTTAAAGCTGCAGCACATGGCATGTGACAAACCAGCTTCACTGCTCTGAAGGGAGCTCTGGACGGTGGTCTGCATTCATTATGCTGTAAAGCAGGCAAGCCTCGGAGTCACATTCATTTTATAACGCACCAACATATCCCGTAGCGCAGTACGATAGGGATGGAGAAAGGAGAGACGCAAAAAGCTGCTGGGCCGCAACAGCAAGACATTGAAGGGAGAGAGAGAGGGTGATTAAAGGAAAAAAATCTTCCATTTATTTTGTCATCGTAAAAAACGGAGAACAGAGAGTCACACGGACATGGGGATGGAGGACAAAAAAACAATAATATATGAAACATTACCATACAATGTAAGGCGGGCCCTGCCCCAAGGAGCTTACTATCTATAAGGAAGGGTAAGTGGAGACATACAGTAGGGGACGGGGACAACAAGGTTGGTGTGTTTCGGATAGCTGCTTGTTAATTGAAGGAGTTGGTGTTGGGGAAGCAGTAAGTGGAAGTGTGCGGAGGTAGAGCTGTGAGAGCAGGTAATGTGTGAGGGAGTTGGTGTTGGGGAAGCAGTAAGTGGGATTATGCGGAGGTAGAGCTGTGAGAGCAGGTAATGTGTGAGGGAGTTGGTGTTGGGGAAGCAGTAAGTGGGATTATGCGGAGGTAGAACTGTGAGAGCAGGTAATGTGTGAGGGAGTTGGTGTTGGGGAAGCAGTAAGTGGGATTGTGCGGAGGTAGAGCTGTGAGAGCAGGTAATGTGTGAGGGAGTTGGTGTTGGGGAAGCAGTAAGTGGAAGTGTGCGGAGGTAGAGCTGTGAGAGCAGGTAATGTGTGAGGGAGTTGGTGTTGGGGAAGCAGTAAGTGGGAGTCTGCGGAGGTAGAGCTGTGAGAGCAGGTAATGTGTGAGGGAGTTGGTGTTGGGGAAGCAGTAAGTGTGAGTGTGCGGAGGTAGAGCTGTGAGAGCAGGTAATGTGTGAGGGAGTTGGTGTTGGGGAAGCAGTAAGTGGGAGTGTGCGGAGGTAGAGCTGTGAGAGCAGGTAATGTGTGAGGGTGTTGGGGAAGCAGTAAGTGGGATTATGCAGAAGTAGAGCTGTGAGAGCAGGTAATGTGTGAGGGAGTTGGCGTTGGGGAAGCAGTAAGTGTGAGTGTGCGGAGGTAGAGCTGTGAGAGCAGGTAATGAGTGAGGGAGTTGGTGTTGGGGAAGCAGTAAGTGGGAGTGTGCGGAGGTAGAGCTGTGAGAGCAGGTAATGTGTGAGGGAGTTGGTGTTGGGGAAGCAGTAAGTGGGATTATGCGGAGGTAGAGCTGTGAGAGCAGGTAATGTGTGAGGGAGTTGGTGTTGGGGAAGCAGTAAGTGGGATTATGCGGAGGTAGAACTGTGAGAGCAGGTAATGTGTGAGGGAGTTGGTGTTGGGGAAGCAGTAAGTGGGATTGTGCGGAGGTAGAGCTGTGAGAGCAGGTAATGTGTGAGGGAGTTGGTGCTGGGGAAGCAGTAAGTGGAAGTGTGCGGAGGTAGAGCTGTGAGAGCAGGTAATGTGTGAGGGATTTGGTGTTGGGGAAGCAGTAAGTGGGAGTGTGCGGAGGTAGAGCTGTGAGAGCAGGTAATGTGTGAGGGAGTTGGTGTTGGGGAAGCAGTAAGTGTGAGTGTGCGGAGGTAGAGCTGTGAGAGCAGGTAATGTGTGAGGGAGTTGGTGTTGTGGAAGCAGTAAGTGGGAGTGTGCGGAGGTAGAGCTGTGAGAGCAGGTAATGTGTGAGGGTGTTGGGGAAGCAGTAAGTGGGATTATGCAGAAGTAGAGCTGTGAGAGCAGGTAATGTGTGAGGGAGTTGGTGTTGGGGAAGCAGTAAGTGGAAGTGTGCGGAGGTAGAGCTGTGAGAGCAGGTAATGTGTGAGGGAGTTGGTGTTGGGGAAGCAGTAAGTGGGATTGTGCGGAGGTAGAGCTGTGAGAGCAGGTAATGTGTGAGGGAGTTGGTGTTGGGGAAGCAGTAAGTGGGATTGTGTGCAGGTAGAGCTGTGAGAGCAGGTAATGTGTGAGGGAGTTGGTGTTGGGGAAGCAGTAAGTGGGAGTGTGCGGAGGTAGAGCTGTGAGAGCAGGTAATGTGTGAGGGAGTTGGTGTTGGGGAAGCAGTAAGTGTGAGTGTGTGGAGGTAGAGCTGTGAGAGCTGGTAATGTGTGAGGGAGTTGGTGTTGGGGAAGCAGTAAGTGGGATTGTGCGGAGGTAGAGCTGTGAGAGCAGGTAATGTGTGAGGGAGTTGGTGTTGGGGAAGCAGTAAGTGGGATTGTGTGCAGGTAGAGCTGTGAGAGCAGGTAATGTGTGAGGGAGTTGGTGTTGGGGAAGCAGTAAGTGGGAGTGTGCGGAGGTAGAGCTGTGAGAGCAGGTAATGTGTGAGGGAGTTGGTGTTGGGGAAGCAGTAAGTGGGATTATGCGGAGGTAGAGCTGTGAGAGCAGGTAATGTGTGAGGGAGTTGGTGTTGGGGAAGCAGTAAGTGGGATTATGCGGAGGTAGAACTGTGAGAGCAGGTAATGTGTGAGGGAGTTGGTGTTGGGGAAGCAGTAAGTGGGATTGTGCGGAGGTAGAGCTGTGAGAGCAGGTAATGTGTGAGGGAGTTGGTGTTGGGGAAGCAGTAAGTGGAAGTGTGCGGAGGTAGAGCTGTGAGAGCAGGTAATGTGTGAGGGAGTTGGTGTTGGGGAAGCAGTAAGTGGGAGTGTGCGGAGGTAGAGCTGTGAGAGCAGGTAATGTGTGAGGGAGTTGGTGTTGGGGAAGCAGTAAGTGTGAGTGTGCGGAGGTAGAGCTGTGAGAGCAGGTAATGTGTGAGGGAGTTGGTGTTGGGGAAGCAGTAAGTGGGAGTGTGCGGAGGTAGAGCTGTGAGAGCAGGTAATGTGTGAGGGTGTTGGGGAAGCAGTAAGTGGGATTATGCAGAAGTAGAGCTGTGAGAGCAGGTAATGTGTGAGGGAGTTGGCGTTGGGGAAGCAGTAAGTGTGAGTGTGCGGAGGTAGAGCTGTGAGAGCAGGTAATGAGTGAGGGAGTTGGTGTTGGGGAAGCAGTAAGTGGGAGTGTGCGGAGGTAGAGCTGTGAGAGCAGGTAATGTGTGAGGGAGTTGGTGTTGGGGAAGCAGTAAGTGGGATTATGCGGAGGTAGAGCTGTGAGAGCAGGTAATGTGTGAGGGAGTTGGTGTTGGGGAAGCAGTAAGTGGGATTATGCGGAGGTAGAACTGTGAGAGCAGGTAATGTGTGAGGGAGTTGGTGTTGGGGAAGCAGTAAGTGGGATTGTGCGGAGGTAGAGCTGTGAGAGCAGGTAATGTGTGAGGGAGTTGGTGTTGGGGAAGCAGTAAGTGGAAGTGTGCGGAGGTAGAGCTGTGAGAGCAGGTAATGTGTGAGGGAGTTGGTGTTGGGGAAGCAGTAAGTGGGAGTGTGCGGAGGTAGAGCTGTGAGAGCAGGTAATGTGTGAGGGAGTTGGTGTTGGGGAAGCAGTAAGTGTGAGTGTGCGGAGGTAGAGCTGTGAGAGCAGGTAATGTGTGAGGGAGTTGGTGTTGGGGAAGCAGTAAGTTGGAGTGTGCAGAGGAAGAGCTGTGAGAGCAGGTAATGTGTGAGGGAGTTGGTGTTGGGGAAGCAGTAAGTGGGATTATGCGGAGATAGAGCTGTGAGAGCAGGTAATGTGTGAGGGAGTTGGTGTTGGGGAAGCAGTAAGTGGGATTATGCGGAGGTAGAGCTGTGAGAGCAGGTAATGTGTGAGGGAGTTGGTGTTGGGGAAGCAGTAAGTGGGATTATGCGGAGGTAGAGCTGTGAGAGCAGGTAATGTGTGAGGGTGTTGGGGAAGCAGTAAGTGGGATTATGCAGAAGTAGAGCTGTGAGAGCAGGTAATGTGTGAGGGAGTTGGCGTTGGGGAAGCAGTAAGTGGGATTATGCAGAAGTAGAGCTGTGAGAGCAGGTAATGTGTGAGGGAGTTGGCGTTGGGGAAGCAGTAAGTGGGTTATGCGGAGGTAGAGCTGTGAGAGCAGGTAATGTGTAAGGCCTGGGACATAGTGAATAGCCCTCCAGCCGATCGATGGTACACTCCCCCGCATGAACGGGGCTCAGAAGGAGTTCACCTTCCTCGCTCAAGCAGCGGGGACGGTCACCCGGTATACAAAGGACCAGCTGATGGTAGTAGAGACCTGTAAAAACAGAGCCTCCCGCCGTCTAACCGGGTGCCTGCTGATCCTCCCGCGATGTTGCTGCTGAGATGATGGAGCAGGTGGTGGCTGTAGGGGAACCGGCCGGCGATCTACGCCTCCGTGGTAGTCGCCTCCGTCAGATGCATCTTCTCCTGGAGTGCAGGTAAGAGGCTGAAGCACCGACCCCACACTGGCTAGGAACCGGAACCACTGGGCAGCTCTGGAGAAAATCCTCGGGATGAAACAGCTGCTCTGCGTCTGCGTGTACCGGATGGGCATGCTGCTATACCAATTAGTGATATATAGAAAATAGGGGTAGAAGGTAGAGCACTGCCATAAAAAGGGCAAAGGGCTGGGGCAAAAAAAACTATTTATTAGGCATATAAGCCGAAAAGACAAACACACAGATTAAAACTCTGACGCGTTTCCCGCCGTGGAGGCGCTTTATTAATTTATTTAAGTTTTTTTTGCCCCAGCCCTTTGCCTTTTTTTTGGCAGTGCTCTACCTTCTACCCCTACTTTCTATACATTGAGGTATGGTATGTCTGGTGCACTGATGGTTTGGCACTGAAAATGTTAATGGAGCATGCATGTTACTCAACTTAAACAAGCAGCCCATTTGTATGCAAAGGTTGTCTTGTAACAAGCATGTGATGTGGTCTGCAGTGTGTAAAATGCCTGCTGTGTCCCGTTCATGAGAAGCAATAGTACTGTATTTCTGTCTAATGAATACTTCATTTTAGATACTGATTATATCATTTTCATATTAAGGAACACTGTGTGTATTTGTACTGTATGAGTGCGGCCATTACCTGGGTTTATCTCAGAACACGTGCGCTGAGCTGCATTGTGTCGGTTGTATGTATTTAGTCAATTCTTCTTTTTATCCCAATTGCAGACTTGCTATACAGTTGGATGAAAACGAAGCCTTGAAAACTGCACTAAAAAGCACTCTTAAGACAAAGGAGGATGATCTCAGACTGTACCACGAGATGATGGGGGAGGTGAAACAGATCTTTCTGCAGGCTCTGCGGCAGCACAAGCAAGAGAGAAACCTACTCTAGTCTAACAGGAGCGAATAGAGCAGGAGTGGCCAACTCCAGTCCTCAGCGGCCACCAACAAGTCAGGTTTTAAGGATATCCCTGCTTCAGCACAGATGGCTCAATCAGTGGCTCAGTTTTCGACCTAGCCACTGATTGAGTCACCTGTTCTGAAGCAGGGATATCCTGGAAACCTGTCCTGTTGTTGGCCCTTGAGGACTGGAGTTGGCCACTCCTGTAATCGAGCGACAGTGCAACCCGGAAGACATGGCAGGTTCATTTGTTTTGTCCATGCTAAATTACCTGCCTTTTCTAACAATTCCCGGACTACGAGATATTGTCCAAAAACTCTATTTTACCAATACAATGATGCTGAAACTAGCGACAATATCAAAAACTTGCAATAAATCCCAGCCCTTTCGGTTTAGGCCAGTTTATCAGGTATCCACCAGTTTCCATTACATGCTTCATGTGCATCGCAATACTTTCAGCCTTTTGCCTCGTCCTGCAAACTGCAATAGTCCCATGTAGGGCCATACAGAATGAATGGCAGTGATATGATTATAATAGAGTAAAAGCATTGCAAAGCATTTGTGACCCATTTTCGACAGTTTGAAAACACCCCGGTTGCTATTTACGACCGTCACTGGGGACTAGATTTCCTGTCTTGTCTGGTCCCTCCTGTGAGAAGAAAAAGGGGACACGCAGAAAACTTAACTAGGCCGAGTGACAGGATAAGGGTGAGAGCTGTAAAAGCCACTTATATTTCAGGTTACAATGTTTAAACATTTCCATGATAAACTATTAAATTAGTATATACATACTGACACTTACCAGCAGTGGTTGAAGTAGAAATACAGTGGTACAGTAATTGACCTCAGCAAGGTCTAATTAATGTATTAAAATGAAGGGACATTGGTTTGTAATTAGAACACATTAAAACAGAGTGGTGTTTAACATTCATGTAACATGACATTTCTATCACTATTTGTCTGGGTTTGCAAAAGGCATCAATCACTGAATTGATTCCCTGTTCAATCACCAATCACCTGTTAAAGATCACTGTCCTTATTTCCATGTGACCCCACATGGCACTGCACCAGCGCTCTCCCAATTGCGGCCAAATCCAGGCTGCAGCGGTCCTTACAGTGGCCCTTTGACTATCTGCGCCTGCTCATGTCATTGCTGGTACTCAGGTATCTTAGCGCAATCTTACGCGCCGAGACTCGCTAAGTACAAATAAATCTACGTTGTTACAAAGGCTACAGCACGTTGAAGTATAATAATGTATGTTTCTCTTTAAATGTGTCTAAAATGACGTTACACTATTCTTGTGGTACGCTTAATATTTTTTTTCTTATCCCGCCGTTAATGAAACTAGTTGAAGACTTTTAATAGCAATTAATAAGTGGTAAATCAGCACATGGGTGTGGGAGTCAGGGAAACTCTGAATCTGTACTTATTTCCAGAACAATGTGACAACAGATAACTGTGTTGTCAATCCAATATCTTGAGTTGAATTGCTATTTAATTGATGCTGTTGTGCCGCTTCAAGTTCCAAACGTCATACATTTGGAGGCTGCCGACTTTACAGATCCACTACAGGCAGTCCTCGGTTATCCGACACAATGCGTTACTCAAAATGGCGTTGTAAAGCGAAACGCGTTTTCCCATAGGAACACTGTTTAAATGGAAGGTTCCGTTCCTGAAGGCATTTTTAACACTAAAATACACCAAATATTTTATGCCGGCAATAAGTTATGCAGCACACACATAAATTATATAGTGTATATACTGTATTATATATATATAATATAACATAATAAATAATATATTATACTGTATAGTATAATATAATATTATATAGTATAATATTATATATATATATATACGCTCTTACGACGCTTTGCAACGTTGTTTATGTGTATATATATATACACACATACACAACGTTGCAAAGCGTCGTAAGAGCGTTGGATAAGCCGTTTTGGTGTTGTATAAATGAACATAGGTATACATTGCACAGCGTTGGATAAGCCATTCGTTGTAAAACGAGGACTGCCTGTATTCATGTAAAAATACAAACCATGTCGTAGCTACGCTGCCCCGTACAAGACACATCAGGTGGACACTTACAGCTTCTAATGGCATCAAAGACCTTTAGCAAACTGAATGATTCGCAAATCCCGTCATGAAGTCCCATGACATTGTTTGCAACCGACCTCTGCTTAGTGATATTGACGATGTCTTGTTTGCTGCAGCCCACGCTCCTACTTATCAGCGATTGTGCTAATGTTCCAAATATGTTTGTTTTTTTCATGTGCATCTGTGCTCAGTTGTACGCCTGTTAATTAATACGTGTTACTAAATCTGAACAGAATGATGTATATGCAGTATAAATGATGTATATATCATGCAGCCTGTAACTAGTAAGCGTCTTATATTTGGAATACTTTTATGTACTGTATGTAATATGTTTTTTTTAACAATAGTTTTGCGTCTGTATACGGTATGTTTTTTTGTTTTTTTTAATTGTAAAATGCTGTAGATTATTTTTTTTAGAGATTTTTATTTTGTAATACAAAATAAAATATAAACAAAATGGACTAATCAAAGCCAGTAGCGAATGCTTTTATAACAAAAGTATTTAATTATTATTTATATTCTTTGAACAGGAACATCATGTGTAACTATAGAGCAGCATTCGATAATCAAGACACCCTCTTCAGGGATTGATGAACTGTAATTAATTCATAAGTAGTGGACACGCCTATTACACTACACACGCCCAACCTATATTGTACTTTATTTCACTTAAAGCAGGAACCAGCATGTGACACTTCCTTTGTATTTGAGTTTTATATCCACTGCCTATATTTCTTCATTTTGTTTAAAAACATTAGTGCTAGCAGTCGCTTCAGCTTGTGTTGCCAAAACGGTTAGGCTTTGGTGTAATAATCTAAACCAGGAGTGGCCAACTCCAGTCCTCAAGGGCCACCAACAGGCCAGGCATTAGGGATATCCCTACTCCAGCACAGGTGATGCAGTCAGAGACTGAGCCTGGCCTGTTGGTGGCCCTTGAACATTGGAGTTGTCCACCCCTGATTTAGAAGAAGATATAGCAACTGGCACATCTACAGTAGGCAAAGAATCCTGAAAGATTCTGCTAACCACACGGATATCCTTGATTTCCTCTGTGACCACTCATTAGGTAGCACTAAACTTCTTGCAAGATCATCAGCTCAGTCAGTTTCAGCCCGTAGAGCACTCTGGCTACAGAATTGGGCAGCTGATAATCCAGAGGTGAGATTTCGGGGGAGGAGGGGATTAACCCACCCCAGGGCCGTAGACAGATTTCCCAGGACCCAGGACTACATTTTCAACCTTGAATCCCACCCCTTTCACACCTTGCAAGCCCCCGCCTCATGTATTTCTCACCCCCGTCTCACTCTTACACCCGTCTCACTCGCCCTTCACTCAATCCCCCCTCCTCACACATTCCCTCTTCCCCCCCCAGCCACACAAACACAATACCTCCCCACAATACATTCAACGCCCCCCCACAATACAGTCAACGCTCCCCCCACAATACATTTAACACTTCCACCCCAGCCCCACCACTACATTCAACGGTCCCACCCCACACCACTACATTCAACACTTCCCCCCACACACACAATATATACAATGCTACCCCTGCCCCACATACACAATACAAACAACGCTACCCCCTCACACACAATGCTTTCAACGCTACCCCACCCCCACACCAATACATACAACGCGTCCCCCCCACAAACCAATAAATACAACACTACGCCCTACCCCACACACACACAATACATACAACGCAACTCCCTGACACACACACAACACCACCCATCCCCCAAATACATATGTAGCACCTTTTCCCCCACCCTAAGTGAGATCATACGGCTAACGTGTGTGTTCTGGTGCGGTGCATACCTGTGAAATGAAACAGGAGGCTCTGAGAACTCTACAGTGGTATGGGGAGGCATCAGGACAGGTTCTCAATGATGATCAGCCATGGTGCAGCGCCTCCATCTGGTGTGGATCCTGGCACAGCCAGGATGGTCCACACTGGCAACTTCCATGATGGCCCAGACAAGTAGCCACACATATATTTCAACTGGATCTTTATTGTGTTCCGACAACAGCCAGAGCAGGCACAATCCCTGAAGTAGCACCTACAGGCCTTGAGGCCCATGCAGGCCCCTTCTATGCTCCACCTTTACCCCCTGATGGGATAAAGGGTAAGGTGCTTCCACTCCACAGGGGGAGGGAAGAGAGAGAGCCCTGACTTCTGGGAGAGTGTCAGATATGTACCCCCAGGGGAGGGGCTTGTAACCCTTCCCCATAACAGGTCAGGTCTGATACTGACAGGCATCACATTAAGGCATGTGATCTAGCCAGTATCCTCTCCAGGGATGACACTCTCTGGTTGTTGTTAGGCCCGCCCCTGGATACAGTAACAGTGCATCCAAGCTGCAACAAACTAGGCCTTCATGATAAAGTTTATCCCTCACAGTGCCTGGTGCTGTTGTTGCCAAGAGAAAGATAATAGCTGGAGGACTAGGCTACATATACAACACTACCTCTCCCAAATACATTCAATACTACCACCACCCACAATATATACAACTCTGAGAACCCAAAGAAAAAACACTGTGGAAAGGAGAAGAGTAAAATAGATACAGGCATACCCCGGTTTAAGGACACTCACTTTAAGTACACTCGCGAGTAAGTACATATCGCCCAATAGGCAAACGGCAGCTCGCGCATGCGCCTGTCAGCACGTCCTGAACAGCAATACCAGCTCCCTACCTGTACCGAAGCTGTGCGCAAGCGGGGAGACTATAGAGCCTGTTACACATGCGTTATTTACATCAGTTATGCACGTATATGACGATTGCTGTACAGTACATGCATCGATAAGTGGAAAAAGGTAGTGCTTCACGTTAAGTACATTTTCGGTTTACATACATGCTCTGGACCCATTGCGTACGTTAATGCGGGGTATGCCTGTACATGTTAATTTACGAGCTGGGTGTGTAGTAGCCAATAGGGGGTGAGACAATTGGGAAGTCCAAGGGATTCCGGGGTCATATACGGTTCTGTGTTGTGTAGTAATGGTAGCATAAGCACAGGCAAGTCCAATACTAGTCCGGGTCATACACAGGCAAGCAGCATTATTTGTAAAGGGGTTAGGCAGAGGCAAGGTCCAGAGTCAAACACAGGCAGAGTAATTTAGATGCAGGCGCGTGCACCATGTAATTATGTGAGTTACAACATACTGAATAGCCGGAGGTTCTGTTCTGGCTGACAGATTCAATCTGTCAGTGGTGACATTGGATACCGATGCTTGAGCCTCATTACTCCAAGTTCTCTTGTTGAGTATATTGTTGCACATTTAGAAAGCTTCTTGATCTGGGTTACTTACCACAGTTGATAGGCCTCCTTCCTGGTTTAAATAGTATCAGCCCAGGAAGTGGGAGTGTCCTTGAGGCAGGGGCTTATGAGGATTGTAGTCTTTTCCACTTACTGCCCAGTGGACACTGTGGCACTGCAGTGTAAACCTTTTCCCATGAGGGCAAGATCCTTTAGAACTGCAGATCGGCCTTAGAATAACACTACCCCACCACAAAACATACAACACCACCCCCTCCCCCTCCCCACCACAATACATACAACACTACCCCTATTCCACAATGCATACAACACACCCCCTCCCCCCAAATACATACAACATGACATCCCCCCACAATAGATACAACACTACACCCCCCACAATACATAGAACACTACCCTCCCCCACAATACATACAACACTACACCCCCACAATACAGACAACACTACCCCCTGCAATATATACAACTCTAACTCCTACACAATACATACAACACGACCCCCCCCCCGTCCCCAAATACATACAACACTAACCCCTCAAATACATACAACACACACACTTACCTTGAGGATGTTTTCAGGCCTCTGGTGCCCTGACTCTCCCCAGCTCCTGTGGACCTCCTGCTGGGCCTGCCTCTCTCCCACTCTGGCCTCAGCTCTCCCCAGCTGCTGCGGGCCTCTCTCTCCCGCACTGGGCGCCTCCGTCTTCTGCTGGTGCACGCCGGAAGCTGAGCCCAGCTTCCGGCGCACACTAGCGGGAGAGAAAGGCGCCCGGCATGGGATAGAGAGACAGGCCCTGCAAGAGGCCCACAGCAGCTGGCGTGGGAGATACAGGTTGGCAGGATGCCCGCAGCAGCTGTGGAGAGCAGGGGTCTGGCAGCCGGATGCAGAGGTTGGACCAAACTCTGGCTGGGCCCATCTTCCAGTGCTGGCCAACCAGGCCTACCACAGCCACCGGGCCTCGGACACTTGTCCCTGCTCTACACCGCCGACTCTCCCTTCATCAGGTGTAACATAAGTAATCATATTTAACCCATAAATACCATTACACACTGCTCCACTTCTGGGTTACATGGCCCCCACACAGGCAAATATATTCATGTATAAAATCGAGAATCAACTTTTCTTTTGTTTTAAATAATCAACAGTGGTTTTCTTTGGGGACAATATATATTTATTATTTGGAAAGGCAAATCTGCTGAACTTCGGGAAATTATTACAATAGCTTACACTGTGCATGGATCCATCAAGTTCATTCTAGAACAAAATTCATGTGAATTGGGTTACAGATTTGTATACTAAATTAACCAATAGAAACAACTTATTAAAGCTGCAGTTCAGTCAATATCCTGCATGTGTGTTATTTTTAATAAATCAGTTCTGTAGTAAGAAAAAATACTTTTAGCATTTTCTGTTTTAAAAAAAAACAACTTTGAAAGACCAATTTTCTTGTATTCTATTTTAACAGCCATTTGCTAAGGGACTGCCCCTTCATGTCCTGTCACAAGCCCTGGCACACCCCTTTGTCAGCCCTGCCCTCCTTCTAGCACATGTCAGTGCAGGAGTGCTCATGAATATTCATGAGCTTCCACTGACAGACAAGCAGAATATAAACAGATCCCTTCACTAATTGTCACCAAATTTCACCCTATCAATACATGGAGAACGAATTGACCTGCAGCTATACAGTTCTTTAGGTAATTAGAGATTGCACACATGAAACTATTGAAGTAAAAAAATAAATTTAAAAAAAAAAAGACTCAACTGCAGCTTTAATGTCATCCAGTTTTCATCCGCCAGGAAGTATTAGAGCAGGGGCGGCCCACGATGCCATTTGGAAAGGCCCGCGTGATGATACACACGGGGGTTCAGCCGTTCCAGGGGAGGGGAGCTCCACCGGTTTCCTCAGGCCACCCGGGGCCTCTCTTTGCTACGGGCCCCAGCTCACGCCATCCACCCCCGGCCAGTGTCCGCATCAACCCACTGCACCAGCTCCCCTCTGCTGCGGGACCGGAGTCCTCCTTCCCCCTCTCCCCCCTCCCCCCCCCCCCCCAACCCTACAGCTAACATTCTCGGAGGAAGGATTGAGTGAGAGGAGGAAGGGGGAGAATTGAGTGAGAGTGGAGGGGGGGGGGGCAGTTGGACAGTGGCCCGACCAGAAAATTGTGCCTAATTATTGGCACACCTGAAAAAAACGTTTGCCCCTCCGGTGAGTTTACTGTAAAATAAAATAGAAAGAACCGATAAGAATTGAATACCTTGTCTCGTTAAATTCAATACAAACACTTACAATCTTAAGGACATAGTGATTAAACATTGGTCTGTCCTACAAAAGGTTTGTGAGATCTGGCAGATTGTTTACAAATAATCCTTTGTTCTCATTTAAACAAAGTACTAACCTTGGGAAATATTTTGTAAATTAAGACACGTTAAACAAAACTAAAGTAATATTTAATTCCTGGGTATGCCACAGACGGGCACATTACCAATGGTGGCAACCGTAATGGGATTTTTAGGGTGGAATATGTCACACATTGTTTGCCACCTAAATGTCCATGTGGACTGGCATATATAGGTCAGACTACAAGATCAATTAAACAAAGAATATTCGAGCAAAAATTCAACTGAAATTACAACGCAGAGAATAAGAAGAGAGAAACGCGTCAGAAAACATTTTTATTAACACAATGTTGCACAATTACATAGTGGTAGACCAGGGGTGAGCAAACTTTTTATGCCGAGCCCCCCTTTTCATCCATAAAATTTCTCGGGCCCCCCCCTGCCTGATGTAATCAAAATCACATGGAAAAAAAAAACCCCTTTATTAAACGGTATACAATATAAATCCAAATATGTTTAAATACTTACATATTTCAACAGCTCGCGCTTGCAAAATTAGGCTGCGTCCACGCTGCCGCTGAGAGCGGTGACATCACCAACTCTCCAAGCATGAGCGCAGGGTGTCCTGCATAATTTTGCAAGCGTGGATCGGGGCTATTTGTGTGTGTTTGTGTGTGGCTGTGTGTGTGTGTGTATTGACTGCTGCTGAGCGCACTTCAAAGTCAATTTTGTTTGTCTCCCCAAGCGCCAAGCTTGGGAGAGCGTACGTGCACAAAGGCAATACTTTGGGGGGGCATTAATCCACCTCTTTGCTACCTCCCTTCCCTCTTCCCCCCCTTTTTTTTTTCTTCCTTCCCCTCCCTGCTCTTTGTCTTGCTATGCCCAGTGTCATCCACACTCCTACCTACAGTATTATTTATTTATTTCCGTTTGCAATGTTGTGTTTTCAGTTTTTTTTTATTATTTCGGTACATTCATAGTATGAGTGATATAGGTGCAGCCGACCCTCTCACTTGCAGAGCATCGCAGCGAAGCAGGACGCCAGCGGAGGAGAGCAGGAACACAGCGCTATTGCAGGGCAGACACCGGGAGGGGCGTTTGACTTCACCGTGCTCGGGCGTGCTCCTCCCCGTACCTCCGAAGCCCCTGCGCGTGCGCTCACACACACCATCACGTGGCCGCCACCTGCACTATCCTGTTCAGCCACCCGCACACATCTTCGGCTGCCCGCCCGTGCACATCTTCTTGGCCGCCCCTCGCGCACAGCTTTTGCGTGCTCCCGCGCACAGCGTCTGCCGTCCCGCGCACCCAGTTTTCATCGCACGCCGCCTGCACCCCCCTTAAATAATCTTGCGCCTCATTGCCCCCCCAGTTTGCGCACCACTGCATTACAACACACACTCTCTCAATCAATCACCAGATACACACACTCACCACATACACTCAATCAATCACCACACACACACACACTCACCACATACACTCAATCACCACACACACACACTCAATCCCCCCCCACACACAAACACACCACACACTCAATCCCCACACACTCACACACTCAATCCCCACACTCTCAATCCCCACACACACTCAATCTCCACATAAACACACTCAATCCCCCCACACACACAATCACACACACACAATCCCCCCCACACACACACTCACTCCCCCCCACACACACAAACTCAATCACCACACACACACACAATCCCCCCACACACACACACAATCCCCCCACACACACACACACTCAATCCCCCCCACACACAACCAATCCCCCACACACACACAATCCCCCCCACACACACAATCCCCCCCCCCCCCCACACACACTCAAATCCACACACACACACTCTCTCTCTTTCACCTGGGGGGACGACATGCTCCGATCCCCCAACCCCCCATGCTGCTGAAAACTGGTGCGGGAAGCAGACAGGAAGAGAAGGAGGGCTGTCTGTGTGCAGAAGAGAAGGAGGGGCTGTCTGTGTGCAGAAGAGAAGGAGGGGCTGTCTGTGTGCAGAAGAGAAGGAGGGGCTGTCTGTGTGCAGAAGAGAAGGAGGGGCTGTCTGTGTGCAGAAGAGAAGGAGGGGCTGTCTGTGTGCAGAAGAGAAGGAGGGGCTGTCTGTGTGCAGAAGAGAAGGAGGGGCTGTCTGTGTGCAGAAGAGAAGGAGGGGCTGTCTGTGTGCAGAAGAGAAGGAGGGGCTGTCTGTGTGCAGAGAGAAGCCCCGCCCCCTCTGCAAGACACAGACACATAGAAGCAGCAGCACGGAGCTTCTGGCCGCCCGTGCACAGCTCTGCCCGCCCCCAGGTTTCCCTGCAAGCAGCCCGCGCCCCCCTACATAATCGTGCACCCCCTCAAGGGGGCGCGCCCCACAGTTTGCGCACCGCTGTGGTAGACAAGGAATTAAAACTGTGATTCTATATGTAGCCCTTTTTGTGAACCGGCCTGACCCACCCAATCTCACATTGGCCCCTGTGGTCTAACCAGTCCCTTTCCTTGCGGCACACCTCTTCTAAGGGACTACTGGTAACTGTATCACACCTGTGGCTCCAGGAGATCTGAGCCTCCGCTAGCTGGGAACCTGGGGAAACCCTTACCATTACCTGGTGCAGCGCCTCCACTTACCCAGGATCCCCGTTATGAAAGATAGCCCTGGGTAAGAAATACAATAACACACGTATACGATAAAACAATAACTAACACTTTACTAACACACATATCACACATTACATAACATCATAACCTTATCACTTCAGGCCCAATGTCCGGTGTTCCCACCCAGTGTCCTGTAATCCCCCACACCCAATGTCCCGTACTCCTACGGAGGTCGTGGGTGACTGCGCAGTCACTAATTAATCTATTAGGCCTGTTGGTGCACATATATTGGAATACCTTCCGAGCACTCCGATGCTCGGGCCTGCCACACTCTTCTCAAAGGGTCAGACGTGCGATGCATCCATCTGATCCTATCCAGGCACTTCTCCAGGACCCCAACGAGGGTCCCACCGCTTCACGGGAACACAACCGCCTCTCGGTAACACCACCGTCTCACGGGAACAGCAACCGCCGCTATCCCTATCTATCCCTAACTAACCCTAACGTGACAGGAACCCTAACCTAGGGCCTGTCCCTGATGTACCGCAACCTGGGGTGGCTTGGGGAAAACTCCTAGGGCCTGTGAAGTAATACCCAGCCCCACTCCCCTAGCTACCCACGTCCTTAATCCTCCCTAACAACTATCTACTCGCTACTCCTAACAGCCTGCAGCAGACACACCGCTCTCACCGTCAGCCTGCAGACATTCACACACGCTGCACACACTGCGCCCAGCACAGGCAGCGACAACACACACAGCTGGCAATCCTACACAGCCACCTGGATACCCGCAGCGATAAACCACTGCACACACTCTGTGCCTATTTGCCAGTGCGCACAGCACTACCCGCTGTGGCACTGCCAAACCTGCACCTCTCACACCTAAGGGTGACCTCCTTATCTAGGGCCGTCCCTCTTCAGTTACCCCCTGCCCTTACCGGGAATTGGGGCCTGCCTGGGGACCTAAGGAGAACCCTTACCTGGTGCAGGAGCCACTCGCTCCCTACACCCTTCCTACTCCTTCCTCTGCCTCTTCCTGACTCATGCAAAGCCCGGGAAATGTATCTCTTTTCCCGGGCTGAGCTTCCTCCAGCCCTATTGACCGCAATAGAGCACCTGACCTCTGTCTCCCTATGCCTCCTGGGAGTTGTAGTTCCCAGGAGGCTGTCTAAGCATTGGGGCCGCGTGCGCACTTGCCCTGCGCATGCGCGAACCCCTAATGGCCGCCACAACCTCTCTCTACACTTCCCTACTCTCGCGCGATCTCTCCCTAGCTCTGGGGTCCTACCTTGCGCTTGCCGCGAATTAACGCGCAATGGCGGCGCCCTCTCCTTCAGCCGCCAAGCCGGTGGCAACGCGATCGCGGCCCTAGCGACGGCCCGATCGCGTCCCCGGCTACCGGCCTGCGCCTCAACACCTCGAGCTGCTCCCTGCACTGGCCCCCACCCTCGCGAAGTGCCGGCGGGTCCGTCGCAGCCTCCGGCGGCACCCGCTACCGCACGGCACTCGCGGAGGGGGGCCAGGAAGTGTAATTTTACCTCGGGGCTACATATATTTGATATAAGATGTATAAATAGTAAGTGTATACAAATATAAATGGTAAGTATAAGTATTAATTGTTTCTTAAATATTTTAAGTGTGATATAGTGATATACTATAACTTTATAAGTCCGAGTCTTTCTCCCCTGTAAATTTGTATAATGGTGTTATGAGAAATAGATTTATTTCCTAGTATTATGCTTCCAAGCGAGGAGACAGAAGTGAGAGAAAATGTGTTGTTGTATTAAGGTTTTTTAATTGCTTTTAAATATGTATTTGATAGGGTAAAGCATTTTCTGTATGTAACGCCTGTTCGTGTCTGGTCTGACCCACCCAATCTCACATTGGCCCATGTGGTCTATCCAGCCCCCGTTACATGTTCGTGTATGGTGGTGCACCTGTAGGCAACAGGACTCCTGAGTCTCCCGCATGATGGTATTCGGGGATGTCAATCCAGACAGGTAGCTGAGGTAGTGTGTGCGAGTCCTACTTACATCACGTGCAGCGCCTCCACCTCATCAGGATCTATGCATACGCAGGTAGAGGGTCCTGATGAGGAACTCCTTCTTGGTGGTGAGGGCCCCTGGAGAGTAATTGCAGACTCACACCATGGGGTTCTCGTTGAACAAGCCATATTTATTGTGCGTGGTGATAAGGGCCAGCTGCCCCTCACAATCATTGCCTCAGCCGCACATCGCTCCGTGATCCCCTTCAAAAGGTACGCCCTCCCAATGGAGTGGGATTCCCTCTCCCCGCAGGGAGATCACCCCTGTGCCAGGTCCCTGGACACAGTTGGCCTTCTCTGGCTGGATATCGAATGGTGCCACTAGTTACTGCACTAGTGGGCACCTTTGAACTTGCTGCTTCACCTTCACCTTGTAACATCAACCTGCAGCAACCACACGCACTAACTTTAGGCAGTGCAGTGCCTTATGTACCTCAGGAAGCAGGCACATCTCTGATGTCACTAACTAGGGACTCAGAGCATGTAACCACTCCCATCTATACATAGGGCACCTCACCAGGGTGTGAGGGCAAACCTCCATAATTACTGCTGGCATTCCTGTAACTTATCAGGTGTTGCTGCCAGCAGGAGAGATGACTGTAGACATTGTTATGCATGGCTACATACTCCCCCTGGTGAATCCCTACCGTCCCGGCTGGGACCTAAATTTGGTGTACCTTTCTTCAGGAAACACTGCAAAAGGAACACACATCAAAAGTCATAACAATGCTTTTCATAATAACAGCACTCACTGACCAGCAGGGGCACTCAAGATTTCTTTTCACAGGCCTCATTTGCTGTCTCCCTAATAATAGTGACGAGGATCTGGCTTCCTCACTTCTCTGCCCACCATGTCGGTCACTGTTACGCTATACTCCCAGGGCATGCCATGCTCCCTTCTATACTCCACCTTATGCATATAGATGCTGCGCCCAATACTCCAGACTCGCATCAACTGAGATATCCGTTCCTCTGCTTGGGGGCCTTTAATGGCACCTCCCTTGGTAACCATGTAGTACTCAATATCCTCCCTGAGCCACCCATCCCGGTGGTCCTCTATCTCCTGCATGAGGGGTTCGGGAACATAGGGGTATTCTAGCCCATGGGTACGTTTATATTTAGCTACAACGGCCCGTTCTGCTCGGCAGGCCCTGGTCAGCTTAGCACTGCACACTCTCCCCAGCAACACCCATGACAGGGGTTCATCAGGATCCACCGGATCATCCAACCCATCCGGACCCAGGGGTTCTATTAATCCTCGCCCAATTCTATACCACCTATCCTGGATTTCCCTTAGATGATCCTCCTCTGTAAACTCCCCTTTAGCCCACCAATGATCTACTACCCCCTCCCGATCTATGATGAACCGTGTCCTATCAATCCAGGGCACATATCCCTCAAACAAGGGGGCCCACCATCGGGTTTCCCTGACCTCCTCTAGCGAGACCTCCTCTAGCTCTCCCTCTTCTGGTACACCCCCGGAAGATATGCCCGACGTACACTCGGACGGTGCTTGATTGTCCGAACCCTTTTTCTGGCTTCCAATAGTAACGCTCACATTACTGGGACAGTCACTGGATACCGACACCTGTTGTGTAATCCTCCCTTCTCCCACTGACCCATCATCAGATGTCCCATAGTCCAGGCTCCCAGTCCGTTCATCGGAAGTGACCCGTGAATCCCCTGACATCCCTAAACTAGAGGATGACCCAAAAGTGAAAGTGAATGGGGCTGGGACTTTAACTAGGGCCTGGGGTCTAGCTAGGACTGGGGTTTGGGGATAGGGCCGCACAGTCGGAATCTGTGTGGCTAAGACCCGCTCTTCTTCGCTACCTGGTCCAGTTCCGCCGCAGGAACTCTCTGGTCTCACGACTACTCAATTGCTGCGTCGATCGCCCACTCCTCTTGGACTTGGGCGTCTGACCTCCACTGCTTGAGCGAAGGGGCGCGATCACCTCCCACTCTGCTCCGCTCGGTCCACCAGAAGCGATGTCCGGACACGCACGTGTCCCGCCGCCATCTTGGGTTGGGTCCCCAAGCGGGACCTCTTCTTCCACCACGATATCCGGCAATGCCTTTGTCCGTCGTGGCGCCGCCTGGGCCTGGCTCTTTCCTTCCTCCGCCACCGCCACCTTGGGAGCCTGGGACAAACATGGACTCTGCTTACCACTCCGGGGCGTTGGAGTGGACCTGCCGCCATCGGATCCGCTGGTCACCACGCCCGTGGGACTTCGCCGCAGTATGGGCGACACTCGGCTCCGTTCCTCACCCACACAGGTAAGTGGCCCTCTTTTAATAGTGCTGCTGCTGTGGTACGCCGGCGGTCGGGTCGTAACTGCAATAATGCTGAGGGACTCCTCGTCTGAGGACTCCAATTTTGCATTAGGCCGGGGTATTACGCCTGGTGATTTGCGGCGCGGCCCCCTCTTATCACCGCGTCAGTTACCGGTTTTCTCGTCGGCTCTGTTTTGATGACCGGAGCTGGTCCCTGTTCACCGGGACCCGTAGTCTCCCTCCAGAGCGCACCAGGAAGTTCCGACGCCAGCATAGCGACATCTTCCGCAGCCTCTACCGCCTGAATCGGCACGAATGTTGGCATGGGCCATAAATATTGGCCACACTGCGCGCATCGTGCATTAGAGCTCACCGCTCTGCCCGGCAGTCGGCACTGCAGGCATAGGCATGCTACTGTCTCTACACCCTCCACTCGGAGGATCAGGAAGCCTCCTGGAGCCGAGTAGGGATGAGTGGTTATCAAAGGCCCTTGTTCTTGTTTGCAAGCCATAGTCACCAATTGAGGTGCTCGTACTAGTGGTCTGTACGGCTTGCTGGTTCCTCGCAACTGAAGGGCATGGGCTGGGTCGCCAACCCTTCCTCCAGCTTTCTCCATCCGCATCCGCCAAGACAGGAAACCACTCCCCCTGGTTGAAACTTGGGGGATGTCCCGTAGACTTGTAGGCTGGCCCAGCACAGGGGCGGAACTAGTCACAGTCCATGTGGGCGCGGCTCCAGCTTTCGCGCCATACCCAACAGGGCGGGGTCTCTCCGTTGGCGCCACTCCTGGCCAACTTTCTGCAAATTGAGCTTTTGTAATATTCTTTGCAACTGGCCCACGCGGTTTCCCAGGGACTCGGGAACCGCCATCTTGGATTGCATTGTCAATCGGATTTATCGTTGAGGTAGCGTTCGACTGTTTGTATGTTGAATGACAAGCAAGTCCATTACGTGCCTCCCATTTCACAACACTGTCCCCTTCACTATCCTCAGGGTCAGTACCCCAAGGTCCTAAGCAGGGCATACATGGCACCACCACTGTTTTCACGCCATTTCACAACAGGCTCACAAAAGTCTCCTCTGTAGCTGGCTCCTCTTCCTCACAGTGTAGAAAATTGAGTCCAGTCCGCGTCTTGCTCTTTAGGATAGTGGAATGGTGGTTCCTCTCTCACTACGCAGATCATCACGCCGACAAGCGTGTGAAGCAGAGACGCAGCGCAGCCTCTGAATACAGCCCCAGCGCGCGGGGCTTGTTCCTGAAGACTGAGATTACCCCCCTCTTCATCCCATTTGTTGCCCTACCAATAGAAGTGACGATCGTGATCTGGACCATTAAAGTTTTTATATATGTAAGTGCATATTATTATCTTTATTTGTTGTCAATACATATCATATCTCAATCTTGGTGCGCTTTTGTGTTTTTTCTTTTTTCCTCTTCCTCACACATCATAACATATTCGTTCTCTCCTTCGGCCTCCGTCAACCATATTTGAGCTTCCGCACTGCGTGGATTCTCCATTCTGGCGGACTCCATTCGGCTACTGTTTCTTGAATTATTGTACATGGAGCTCCACTCTAGGGGGCAGCTGCCACACCGGTACAATAAAAATGCCTTGTGCACCACCCTGTGTACCTAATGTAGGTCTGACTCGTGTTGCACTACCTCAGGCTAGGCTCACTCTTGCTGTGTCTGCTGTATCTCCTTCCTCCCAGTCTGTGCTCCCTGCGGTGAGTGGTCTGGAATGGACTAGAGTACTTTGGTTCGTCCATGCAATACTTTAGCGTCTACCTACTGTTGGCCAGTCTAGCGCAGACCCTCTCCTGGATTCCTGCTCTAAGTTACCAGTTTATCCCTTTAGGCGTCCTACCACTAGCACTACCTCAAGGTGACTAGGACAGCTATAGGCCGGCTCCAGCCGCACGAACTCCTTGCAGAATCCCAGGGCGTCCGTGCGGTCCGTGTCGCATGCAGCTCCCCTGACTACCCCTGGGTCCCTTCCACGCACCACAAAGTGGCAGCAGACACTCTCCCCATTCCTGGTGAGCCTAGCAAAAGCCTGTCCTGTTGACAGGTAATCTCAGCAGCGCCTCCAACTGTAATGCCTGTTTGTGTCTGGTCTGACCCACCCAATCTCACATTGGCCCCTGTGGTCTATCCAGCCCCCGTTACATGTTCGTGTATGGTGTTGCACCTGTAGGCAACAGGACTCCTGAGTCTCCCGCATGATGGTATTCGGGGATATCAATCCAGACAGGTAGCTGAGGTAGTGTGTGCGAGTCCTACTTACATCACGTGCAGTGCCTCCACCTCATCAGGATCTATGCATACGCAGGTAGAGGGTCCTGATGAGGAACTCCTTCTTGATGGTGAGGGCCCCTGGAGAGTAATTGCAGACTCACACCATGGGGTTCTCGTTGAACAAGCCATATTTATTGTGCGTGGTGATAAGGGCCAGCTGCCCCTCACAATCATTGCCTCAGCCGCACATCGCTCCGTGATCCCCTTCAAAAGGTACGCCCTCCCAATGGAGTGGGATTCCCTCTCCCCGCAGGGAGATCACCCCTGTGCCAGGTCCCTGGACAGAGTTGGCCTTCTCTGGCTGGATATCGAATGGTGCCACTAGTTACTGCACTAGTGGGCACCTTTGAACTTGCTGCTTCACCTTCACCTTGTAACATCAACCTGCAGCAACCACACGCACTAACTTTAGGCAGTGCAGTGCCTTATGTACCTCAGGAAGCAGGCACATCTCTGATGTCACTAACTAGGGACTCAGAGCATGTAACCACTCCCATCCATACACAGGGCACCTCACCAGGGTGTGAGGGCAAACCTCCATGATTACTGCTGGCATTCCTGTAACTTACCAGGTGTTGCTGCCAGCAGGAGAGATGACTGTAGACATTGTTATGCATGGCTACATGTATTATAAATGTTAATTGTATTTTCCCGTTCTGCATAATTTCCGTTTTAGTTAAGGAAATGGAGGAGTGAGTCAGGGTATTTATAGATTAAATATCACTTCTGTTACGTCATGTGAAATAAAGAAAGCCTATATAGAACCGAAGAATTAACGCCGAGGGGAATCCCATTCAGAATCAGGCACCCCGGCAGCGCCATGGCGGCAGACACTGACCCCTGACCTTTGCTTGTTCGTTCGTGGCCCCGGGGACAGAACGTTTGACTACATTTGTTGGAGCAATCGGCAACACCCTCTAGCACCTCGGAGGGGGGGGGGGGGAGACCCAGAGGAGTAGGATTTAGGAATTGCAGCAGAATGGACGTGGAACGGTATATACTGTAATACTGCAGTTCCTACCTACCAATTAGATTGTAAGCTCTTCGGAACAGGGACTCCTCTTCCGAAATGTTACTTTTATGTCTGAAGCACTTATTCCCATGTTCTTTTATTTGTATTATTTGTTATTTATATGATTGTCACGTGTATTAATACCGTGAAGCGCTATGTACATTAATGGCGCTATATAAATAAAGATATACATACAGTACTGGGTACCCATACACAGTACAGCATGTTCAGTAGATATATGTGAAAGTTAGCACACTTCTATAGCAAATATTGAACAGCAACTGCTGATAACACAGTAGTCAAAATAATCGATTTTACTCAGCGAGCAACTTTAATCTCAACATTCATAAACATTTCTGTCAATTTTGTCTCCTTTGGGGACTTTTGCATTAAAAAAATATCAATACATTTCTTTTGCCAAAAACACAAGTAGCAGCAGAACTAACATTTCCCGTTTTGTGAATATCTGATTTAAGGGAACTTCACAAACAGAATTGGGGCAAATTCCCACATCTGTCCGATTTAGTGTCAGCAAAGGTAATGTATGAATAACAATACAGTACAAGTGTTTACAGTCCAGACTGTCTCCCTGTCTAATACAGTCAAACGCTTGTTGCCTGGGACAGAACCTCACGGACTAACACATATAAAACTATAATCAATAAACATTCATTAACTTTACTCAGATTTCATCTCTTCTCATAAAACCCCTTCTTCCTATTTACAGGTGTTGCAAGTAAATGTTTTTTTGCTTTCTTCAACATTGTGAAGTAGATACATTAGCATATCTCAAGGAGAGAAGAGACAAGTCAGGAATACTAAAATAACCCTGAAACTGATCCTCTGTGCTCTAAATTAAGGCTCAACTGAGCCAAGGGGGGTGTTGGGTTTCGGATAAATGGACCATTTCTGCAGTCACAGATTGTAGGTGCACCTGCTGTCTAGGGAATAAAAAAAAAGCTATTTCTTGTTCCTGGGCAAAGAATGTCACCTTTAAAATGAACATTGTATAATATATAAGGATATTGCAAACCTGTATGCCCTGCCAGTCCCCAAAATGCTTTAGAACTTGGAAGCGGTATAATGGATCCGTGCAGGTATTGCCGGTGACTCCCGCTCACAGTTAGTATTCAACACACAGCTACAAACAACAGGAGAATCCGTATAGGGCCGGATGATGTTCAGGAAATGTCATGGGATTAATGCTCGCTTTCTATGAGATGCCGAATTGATCACCGCTCCATTGGAACGTCATAGAACTGGAGTCCCTTCCACTTTTGTCCGTGCCACTTATTGAGCCACCTGTGCTGAAGCAGGGATATCCTGAAAACCTGGCCCGTTGGTGGCCCTTGAGGACTGGAGTTGCTCACTCCTGATTTAGATTATGGAGCGCTGAACGCAATCTCCCCTAGCGAACAAACAAAAAGCCCACAACGTGGCTACTATATCACGCGGCCCCTGGAGTGCTGGAATTCCTCACATTGTGGCTAAATATCATGGGTCCCCCAGGGGGGTAATGCTGTCAGGTAACACCCAAAATATGCTTTCAGTGTCTTAATAGAAGGTTGCAAATGGGCAGTAGGGCTAACCATTGCTTTATATTGCAGCATATCCCAATAAGAAAGACGTCATAATATTGGACTGCAGGCTTTGTTTAGCATTGTCAAGGGGAAAAAAGAAACGATCAGTCATAATGAATTGTAGATTTTTGTGTACCATTAAATGAAAGGGAGGGCCGCAGACCCAGCATTATCCTAAATGTGTTTTTTTGTTTTTATTTTTAATAAATTGGTTCTGTACTATGAGAAAATACTTGTACTGTAGCATTATCTTTTTGAAACAACTCTGAATTACATTTTTAATGTGTTATAATGTAACAAGCATCTTTTGTTTCTATAGCAACCATTTTCAAAGTCACAAATACTGAGTCAATACGCCTCTGCAGACATTTAGTGAATCCCCGAGACAAATTTTCGCCGATCGATCACAGGAGAACAGATTGATCAGCAATTTAGCTAATTACTTATTTTGAGGATTGTATTGATGCACATAATAAAGGGGAAATTTAAATAAATAAAAACAGCAGCTTGGACTGCTGCTTCAAAAGGAGGTGTATTAGTTTAGTTTTATTTTGCATACAATGTCAAACAGAAACTGTAGTCATATGTAAAGTATGAAAAGTGTGAAATCACAAGATTTGTTGGGTGAACATACCATTGTGACATTATTGTCACAAAATATACACATGAAATACTGACTTAATAACTTTGTTGTTGGAATAACAGACTCCCATTGAATAAAGCAGGCAAGGTTTAACTTAAAAACAGTGCACTGTAACATCGCCGGAAGAGATCAGTGTATCTGGAAAGCTCCCACAAATAAAAGCATTTTGTTAGCCACAGAACGGTATTGTCTATTCATTTTTGATTATTAAAGCTTGGCTAACACACACACACACACACACACCGATAGATGTGTGTAGGTAAAACAAATACTGTACAGGTTACCTTGGTAAAACAAATACTGTACAGGTTACCTGCGCTTATCCTTTTGTGAAGTATGCAGCTGGTAAAAGAATTGGCCTTACATCTATGGAAAACAAAGAACAAGTCCTGCGCTCCTACCAATTGGGCTAAAATGTAGATGTAAAAATGTCACTAGTATATTTTGGGCCAACTGGTAGGAGTGCAGGACTTGTTTGTCTCTCTCTCTCAAGTCAGGTGGTGTATCCCTTGTCTTTGCCTAATTATACCGTACTATACAAGTCTAGTACAATAAAATCAATATATAATTAAATAAATAATCATTATTTGTCTCTCTCGGCCTCACTGCCACTCTCTTTGCCTATATGCCAGTCAACGTACACACTCTACCGACAGCGAAACTAAATGGTGGCAGTGGAGGAAGGGCCATTAGAACTTTGGACCACATCTCTACTACTAATGACCAGGTCTCTTATAGCGTAGCTCACAGATTCAGAATGCCCAGGTTACATCATAATATTTAGATGCAGGAAGATCTTGAACTACAGCTGAATAGGACTTGACCGGGAGGCAGAACATGGGTCCAATAAATCGGGAGACTCCTGTCTCAATCAGATGGATTGATAAATTGTCCAGATCATTGAATCCTTCTCCAACCCCCCCACTAGAAGTCCACTAAATTGGTTTGGCCTGATTCTAAGACACAAAGCATCAGAAAAATAAGTGGGATATTTTGGACGTTGTGGGTGTGATATATACATTAATTGCAACCTGCCAGCCTACAGCCAAGATGTGGAGGCAAATACTGCCACGGGGTTCCACATTGCTTGGCACTCACACACACGAAAAAGACCTACTAGAATAAAATACATTTTATAAATGTAAAAAACTATATAACGTTATAAATATAAATGCATAAAACTTTCAGAAAACAAAGAAGATGAGTATGAAAAACAAAAACATTTAACCCGTAAGCTATGCAAATAAATAACCATACCGTAGAGTTTCATAGTAGATTCAAACATACAAAAGGTTTTCTTTAAGGGGACAGGGCTGTGTGCCAGTATAATACGCCAGGACATATTTCTGTACATTTGAAACTGCCTGAAACGTTATGAGCTCTTTGTTTCTCTACTTTTAGGGAAGCAAAGAAGTGAGTGGTCTTTGTGACTGCGTGATTACTACTTCGGGAGATCATTAGAACACCTGAGTATTCTCTCATACCGTTATATAAAGAGCTCGGCATGCGGCGTGTGGTAAACGGAGGGAGTGCTGAGCTCAGGGTTATTTCTAAACCAAATGACATCCCCGATCTACAGGGAATACCAACTGGATGTGTGCCTGGCTCTGCAGGTAATATTCAGATCCAACTGGAAAACAATAGCAAGAGAAATAATGCTACATTGAAATCCATTTGCATAATTATCAAAACCAGCTGACATTTAGGGACCTCTTTTGTTTGATTAAGCCCCAGAGAATAAAAATAGGTTTATGAAAGAGTGACTCAGTGATTGATTTTAATACATCATCAAAAGCTAACACAATATTTAATTTAAGAGTTCTAGCTCTCTGTGTGTATATAGGAACACATGGGTTAGGCCTGGGACATAGTAAGCACTTAGGTGCTGCTGCTCGCTCTTGCTTGCTGCCGCTCGCTCTACCAGGAGCTTTTTGCTGTCCTGGCAGAGGAGGCAGCAAGCGCGCTTGGGAGGCGGGTATCACTTGGTAGCTGTCAGTGTGTGTGTGTGTGTGTGTCACTTTGAAGTGGTCTGTGTGTTTGTGTGTCACTGGAGAACCTGTGTGTGTGTGTATATGTGTGTGTATGTGTGTATGTGTGTGTGTGTGTATATTATATAATATTTTAAAAATTAAAAAAAAAGACATGTTGTGAGAATAAATTATTTATTAACATTGTGCAACTTTGATAAATATATTAACGCACGCGCACACACGCACATACATACACACACACACACACATGCGCACACACACACACCTCTGTGCTGCCTCTGTCTTGTCTGGTAGTTACAATGCCGGACCGGCTGCAGACCCATTGGATGGGAGCGGTCACGTGACCGCTCCCCCGAGCGGCAAATTTCAAACTTGCCTGTCTCGGGGAAGTCTCTCGGCCTCCGCACGCATCAGCAAGCATGCGGAGAGAGAAACTATAGCCGCGCTGATAACAGATGCAAGGGCTTTGTGCATCTGTTCAGCGCGGCTCAGCCCGGCTCAGCGACGCTGAGTTCACTATGTCCTGGGCCTTAGAGTAAGAACAGCGGTCCAGGATCGAGCATGCCAGCCAACACAATTCAGCATGTAGAGGGTGAGATTCAGACAGAAGAGGGATTTCAGTGTGGGAGCTGGGAGCTGAGTCTGCAACTCGCTCACATTACAGAGGTACAAGGACAATGTGCTCCAGATAAAAACCAGCTGAGAGCAGGAATCCTCCTGGGTTCCCTCCAGTCATTCTGCTGACCAAGTGATGCCACAGACAGCTAAGAACGTTCCCTTGGCTAAGACAAAGCTGACAGATCTGTTCTTGTGATTGCTTCTGTAGGAGCTCATTTAAATATAACACATTTTATTTGATAAACTTCTGTGAAATCCTCTACATATTTTATTTATTTATAAAATGTTTTACCAGGAGGTAATACAACGAGAGCCACCTCTCGTTTTCACGTATGTCCTGGGAACAGAGTTATGATGACAAATACATGGTTACAAATACATAATTACATTAAGTGAATAGGGTTATACATTATATACAAGACATTGCATGCACAAGGGTTATATACATTATATACAAGACATTGCATGCACAGTTTAAGATAAAACATGTTATAGGCGTGTGCAGCAGTTACAGACCAGATTAAAATGTGAGACAGCTTTAGTTTTGAAAGAACGTAGACTGGTGGTGGCTGTAAGAGTCTCCGGTAGACTGTTCCAGTTGTGGGGTGCACGGTAAGAGAAGGAGGAGCATCCTACCCAACCAGCACATATACCCTATGTCTATGTGGGGAGACAGGAGATTCCCAGTTGCAAAGGCTTCACAGACAGTGACCTGGCTTCTCTGTTTCTAATTTTCTTTATCTACAATACTGTGTATTGTTTGAACATCTGAATGGACCTTCTTACAAACCGTGGTTCACCATTCACAGACCGATTCTGTACAACGTGCAATCAATTTGGTTACAGATTTTGTTCCATGATTGTCAAAACGTAGTTACAAAGTTACACAAGGTGGAGTATGAAGTTACTGCTATGGAGCACAACGATGCCTGTTTTACAATCACCTTGACCTCCCACATAGCCTGACCCACATTGCAATCCGTTGCCTGGGCTTTTGTCCTTTGGAAACACAAGAAGTCCCGTTAGACAGAACTTGGACAGTTAATGTGACTGTTGTCTGTTTAATGCACAATCTCGTTCCTGTTGAATCAACTCCTTTTGCTGCCAAGATGCACATGGGAGCTAAGCAAGGAGGTATGTGGGCATAGGAGGGGGGACAGTGAGACAGCTTGTATTCAACATACATAGCTGGTAACAAAGCATAATGTCAATGACACCTCACATAGCAGGCAATATTATAGTGAGATATTCACGGGACTAAGTTAGAAGGAAAATGAGACCTATGGCAAAATCAGGCAATAGGAAAGGAAATCCCTGCCCCGTAGAGCTTACAATCTAAGTGGCCAAGCACTGCGATCGGATGCACTTATTTTCTCACCTGCTCTCTTATTCTCCCAACATTGCACTCAGATTGTAAGCTCTCTGGGAAGACTACTGTCTCTTTTGTAGGGCCCCCCTAGCATACTTGCCGTTCTCCGTTTTTTGTGTATATTCCTTGTGTTTCATGTTTTTTTCCCCTTTTCCTTTCCCCCCCCCCCCCACCCCTCACTTTGTGACATGCCCATTTGTGATACTGGTTTCTGCAAACACATTTGATTTATTTCTGGTTTGTTTTATTATTAAATGTTTATTCTGCATTACAACTGTTTTCATCATTTAGCTATTAGACAGTGTCTTTTGCTAACACCTCCTCCTCCTCTATTGATCTCTCTGTGGGGGTACCCCAGGGCTCTGTCCTGGGACCTCTTCTCTTTTCTCTCTACACACTCTCTCTAGGTGACCTAATCACATCTTTTGGGTTTAAATATCACCTCTATGCTGACGACACACAAATTTACCTTTCAACCCCTGACCTTACACCTGCTATACAGACCAAAGTTTCTGAATGCCTCTCTGGAATATCATCCTGGATGGCCATCCGCCGACTGAAACTTAACATGGCAAAAACAGAGCTCCTTATACTACCTCCCAAACCTGGCCCTACTACATCCTTCCACATTGCTATTGGAAATACGATCATTCACCCAGTAGCCCAAGCACGCTGCCTAGGGGTCACACTTGATTCCTCTCTCTCATTCTCCTCTCATATTCAAAACGTTTCTAAAACTTGTCGCTTTTTCCTCCGCAATATCACAAAGATACGCCCTTTCCTCTGTTACTCAACTGCTAAAACTCTGACTCAGGCCCTCATTCTCTCACGTCTCGATTACTGCAACCTCCTGCTGTCCGGCCTTCCTACCTCTCACCTGTCTCCCCTACAATCTATCCTAAACACTGCTGCCAGAATCACTCTACTCTTTCCTAAATCTGTCTCAGCGTCTCCCCTGCTGAAATCCCTCTCCTGGCTTCCGATTAAATCGCGTATCTCACACTCAATTCTACTGCTCACTTTTAAAGCTTTACATTCTTCTGCCCCTCATTACATCTCAGCCCTAATTTCTCGCTATGCACCATCACGACTCTTGCGTTCTTCTCAAGGATGTCTTCTTTCTACCCCCTTTGTATCTAAAGCTCTCTCCCGCCTTAAACCTTTCTCACTTTCTGCCCCACACCTCTGGAATGCTCTTCCCCTCAATACCCGACTAGCCCCCTCGCTATCCACCTTTAAGACCCACCTTAAGACACATCTGCTTAAAGAAGCATATGAGTAGCACTGGATAATCATGGACACATGACACAAAGCTTGGCCTCCTGCAGACGCACTTACTAGTATTCCCTCCTACTGTCTCTGTACGTTCTCCCTACCTACCAATTAGATTGTAAGCTCCTCGGAGCAGGGACTCCTTCCTTAATGTTACTTTTACAGTATGTCTGAAGCACTTATTCCCATGATGTGTTATTTATATTTGTTATTTGTTATTTATATGACATGTATTACTACTGTGAAGCGCTATGTACATTTTATGGCGCTATACAAATAAAGACATACATACATACAGTGAGTGCTGGTACTTACGTAGATTTGTTAATGATAAATATACATACATAAATATATATATATATATATATAGATGCACCAGCAAAATAATGCGCATCTAAGTGACATTCATGCACAAAAATGAAGGAAAGGAGGAGCACACAGGAGACTTGATTTGAGTTTTGAAAAACTTCAATAAGGTGTTCACAGCATCAGAGCTTCAGTACAGATAACGTTTCAGGACTAATGCGTCCCTTCCTCAGACCCAACACGTGCCTATTATCAGGTCCAGCCTTGAGACGCCGGGACCATTGGCAGGTGAGCACCGGAAGCAGAATGATACCTGCATGTCTTTATTAACAGTGGTGTGCCATTTATTTCTATGATTGCTCTTAAGTGACATTCATGCACACTGCGCAAAAGAGGCAACTTCACAAGTACATGTATATCAGTAGCTGTGGCCCACATCACGGTCCAATCACTGACTCAACAGCCGAAAGGAAGTTCATTGTGATAGTACAGGGGGTTAATGAAGGGAGGTGGTTTCTGTATAGCCAATTGTTACCTGTAGTAATCCTCTTCATGCTGGAGGGGGGTGTAGCACTGACAGGGTTTGTTGGTGTTTGTAACATAGGGGGTATGGGATGAAGTTACTGACAAAGTCTTCTTTTTCAGCTAACCCCATTTAGGGACATTTACCTATCTCATGCTGGCTCAGAGATTTAAATCAATACCACAACATACTTTTGTTAAAGCTGCAATATCCTACGTGTGTTTTGTGTAATAAATCAGTTCTTTACTATGGAAAAATACTTGTAGCATTTAAAAAAACAAAAAACAAAAAAATACTCTGAATGACATTTTTAATGTATTATAATGTAACAAGCATTTTTTGTTTCTATAGCAACTATTTCGTCACATCCCCTACCTCTTCAGAAACAGGCTCTGGCACGCCCCTTTGTGAGCCCTGCCCTCTCTCTAGCAGTGCACCAAATGTATCTAGTGACTACATGGTCACATTATCTTCCCCACAGAACTTTGCATCTTTGGTCCTCTTTTGCTGCACTGACAGCCATTTAGTGAACCCCCAAGCCGAATCTCCACGATCGATCACGGGAGAACGGATCGATCGGCAACTTGGCTAATTACTTATCATTGTGTGGATTGTATTGATTCGCATATTAAAGGGGGGAAAAAACCTGCAGCTTGGATTGCTGCTTTAAGGAGAGAAATCTGAAACTGGTTGTGATGGGCACTGACAATATATGGATTTGAATCCCTAAATCAGATCCTTTTGTGTTGTGATTGCTTGTGCCAGACACAGTACACAGAGCGCCTCTTTCTATGAAATTGCATGTCCCTGTAAGGTATGCAAGACAGTCCTCTCCTATTCTGTTGAAATGTAGGATTTCTGGCATACTAAGCAAAGAGACATTTGTTTCCTCTTTGTGTTTCTCGGATTACCTGAGGGGTTCGTGTCTCTCTTTCTGGTACTCAGACTGCTGCTGGCAGTAATGTGGCATCAATCAGCTTCATTATGGGATACTTCTATATTGTCTCAAATGGATTTGATCTCCTGTCCTATTGTAGACAAGTTAGAGAGGGTGTAAGGCAGCTGTGGGAAACTCCAGTCCTCAAGGGCCACAAACAGGTCAGATTTTCAGGATATCCCTGCTTCAGCACAGGTGGGTCAATTGAGCCATCTGTGATAGGGTTGCCAGGTGACCGGTATTACCTCTCTGGGCGTGTATGTGTATACCGGTATTACCTCTCTGGGCGTGTATGTGTATACCGGTATTACCTCTCTGGGCGTGTATGTGTATACCGGTATTACCTCTCTGGGCGTGTATGTGTATACCGGTATTACCTCTCTGGGCGTGTATGTGTATACCGGTATTACCTCTCTGGACGTGTATGTGTATACCGGTATTACCTCTCTGGGCGTGTATGTGTATACCGGTATTACCTCTCTGGGCGTGTATGTGTATACCGGTATTACCTCTCTGGGCGTGTATGTGTATACCGGTATTACCTCTCTGGGCGTGTATGTGTATACCGGTATTACCTCTCTGGGCGTGTATGTGTATACCGGTATTACCTCTCTGGGCGTGTATGTGTATACCGGTATTACCTCTCTGGACGTGTATGTGTATACCGGTATTACCTCTCTGGGCGTGTATGTGTATACCGGTATTACCTCTCTGGGCGTGTATGTGTATACCGGTATTACCTCTCTGGGCTTGTATGTGTATACCAGTATTACCTCTCTGGACATACTGTAGTGACCTGACCAGCTTAGGGGGCTGTGGGATTTCCCTGAGCAGGGCTTTTGCTAGGGGTCTGGGCAGCTTCATCCATCCTGATTGGCTGCTGCTGGGTAATGCAGCCAATCAGGAGGAGGTGTGGAAGTTGAAGGGGAGCGCAACTCATTCAATGGTGAATATGTGAAATGAAAAACAAACACAATAGTGCAACAGACACAGAGAGAGAGAGAGAGAGGATCTACACAATCACATCCCACCATCATTACCCACCAGAGTTTGGGTTACATGCTCGATTTTTTCAGAGAAAATGTGAGTTCTGAATTTATAGAAGCCTACTGAATCTGGAGATACACCTATAGACTTTGTTGCACTATTGTTTGTTTTTCCTTTTACATATTCACCATTGAATGAGTTGCGCTCCCCTTCAACTTCCACACGTTCCAGAGAGGGATTCCTATGGACCATCCTTCCAAGGGTTTTGAGCAGCATTTCTTCATTTCATGTATTTTCATTTTTCACGTATTTGCACTTGATTTGCACAATATTGTATATATATTGTTTATTCACAGTCACTTTTGAAGTCACATTATACCCATCACTGTTTATAATCTCTTTAGAGCGCTGTTAGAAGTTGTTTCTCATTTCTCAATCAGGAGGAGGTGTCATGAGCCTGGGGGTGGGACCAAGGAGAGGAGGAAACAGCATGGACCGGAGAGAGGTGTGTGTGTGTGTGTCTCGAGCACGTTGCACCTTTCACCACTGTGTCCAGTATTTTTGGAGAAGCCACCTGGCAACACTAGTGCTGAAGCAGGGACTGATTGAGCAATCTGTGCTGAACCATGAATATCCTGAAAACCTGACCTGTTGGTGGCCCTTGAGGACTGGAGTTGCCCACCTCTGGCGTAAGTGGTAACTCTTGTCAGACTTAAGTATGGCTCCCTGGTTCTGAACAAGAAATTATTCTGTGTAGATCTGGGCCAATACCTGGGCTCACTCCCTCCGGGTTCCCGAGATGCATCCCGGGAAAAGTGCTGCCGGTTACTTCCTGGTATTTATATACATGTGACATGTGGGCCAATAGGAAGCCGCGGCGGATAACACGGCCCACGGCCCGCGTATCGTGGAAGATTTAAACCTCCATTTTGTTTCCCCAAGAGGAGTTAATACTGGCAGCACCTTCCCCACTAAGTCTCTCAGGAACCAGGGGTCCCTGGAGCTGAAATCAATGCGGTTGAGCTCCGGAAACCCCTACTTCTCAAACACCCGGGGAGGGTGGTAAGGGGTTAACCCCTTACTTGCCTTAGCGAGTCGTAAGCCCATGTAATGCCTTCGGTAGGCAGAAAGAGTAGGTTGTGTACTTTACGGAAGGTATTAACCTGCATTGATAGCCGCAGGCTTCAAAAGAGTTAATATAATAACGCTTAGTATGGTAGAAGTAAATCAAATTTCCCTCCTTCATTGCATCGCTTGCGATAATTAACGCCTATTTATCGGTGGAGTTAATTACGGCGTAGCTATTTGATATCGCACCTGGTATGGCTTTACCGCTCTGTTAAGTAGTTCGGCGGTAACAATGTGGGGTAAACGTGCATTATTTATTTATTTATTTTTACCGGGTGCCATATTAATTAAGGTTGAGATTTGTCTTGTTCGGACTTCCAGAAAAAAATGCAGAGAATTTTAGTTACATTTTTGGCGCTAACATTTCTGGCGAAACAGCCCAAGTTGTTACAAATTCACTATTTCACTTTTTTTTTTTTAAGTGCTAAAATGGCAGCCGCAAATTATTATCATTATATTTCTTACTCACTCATGGTACAGCGCCTCCAGCCGTGATAGGATCCCAGGGTGTGAGATATCAGTTCCCATCGCTGCAGATGTCTCCCTCCTGCCCAGTAACTGACAACTAGGCAGAGGTCTGGGTGAACAAGCAGCATTATTCAGGGCATCACACAGCATCGTCAGCAGTATCATCTTCTGCATGCGCCCCAGGACTTCTGGACAGTGCTTTGTCTCTCCACTTATCTGCTCCAGGTGGTCTTAGGCTAGCCAGCCCAAGTGAACAAACTTACCCCGCAATGGGGAAGACTCTCAGTTCCCACCATCACATCACCCTCCTTCACCCTAGCCAGGGATCAGGGAGGGACACACTCGCCCTCCTTACTCCAGGAGGATCAGGGGGCAAGCACACATCCTCTCTCTCCAAGGTGGAGAGGAAGACCCCTCACTCCTTGAGGAGCTCAGAGCAACTCCTCATCCACCTCCTCACACCCTAAGGTGCAGAGGCAGACTAACTTTAGCCTACTCCCCTTTAGAAACATCTGGAAGGGGCGGGCGCATGGACTGTACCCACCTACAAGGGGCTGTACACAGGCCATGAGACACCACCTACCTTCCTTCACTTTCTGGGCAAGCAGGAAGGGGAGTCAAGGGCCAACAGATTAACCTGCTAATGCCTGGGTCTTAACAGGACTTACATAGCAGATACACTATGTAGGGAGAAACAGGTACAGTTGGACATACACTGTTACATAAATATAAAACGATATAAGCACTAAGAGTACATGATTTGATAAAAGTATATTTGTTAATACTGTAATCTCTCAGAAAGATTTAAGATTAAGTTTCACTTTAAAAGCAACTCCCAATTGATTGGCTGCTGAAATTGACGTCACGCTGCTGCAGCCGGAGATCACAGATTGAAAAGACTCCCGCGACTGCAGCAGCGTCGACGCCGTACTTTGCAGCCAATGGTAGTTTCAAGACTGAACAGGAATCTGTGACGAATGCGCGCGCACATCGGGTAGCGCGCGGTGTGAGCGGGGCCTAAGTAGCATCTTAGTCAACCACTATGGTGATGGTGTGCTGCCAATCACCAGGCAGGAGCTTAGCCCCGCCCCTTTCTTGCCCAGAGACAAGAGAAATGAGCAGCAAGATTCTAGGACAGTGAGTGACATTGAGTGACATTGAGTGACATTGAGTGACAGTGAGTGACATTGAGTGACAGTGAGTGACAGTGAGTTACAGTGAGTGACAGTGAGTGACAGTTGGAGACAGAGAGAGACTGAGACATGCTGAGAGCAGAGATCCAGCTAGGGAGCTACGCAGTGAGTAGTTAGGTTAAGATCAGGGCCGCAAACAGATTTCCCGCGGCACAGGACTAGAGTTATGACCCCAATACATATAAACCCCCAATACATATAAACCCCCAATACATATATAAAAAAAACAATACTGTACATATAAACACCCAATACATATAAACACCCAATACATATAACCCCCAATACATACAAACCTCAATACATATAACCCCCAATACATATACACTGGCGACACACTTTATTCGAGCTCGGCTAGTCCCACGAATTCGGGTATACCCGGGTGTATTGAGGTTTGTGACTGTTTTCTGCCCGAGTGCATTGAGGTATTTTCCAGGCAGGGATTGAAGCATTTTATTCCCGCTGGCTGCAATACTGCACAGTATATATATATATATACTGCATTACAATTCATGAATTTATGCCATCTGGTAGACACGCGAAGCATTGCAGCCTATTAAATCCTAATCATTATCATTTAACAGATCAGCCGCCCGTCAGCCAGGCATGAACCCAGGCTGGGAAGGCAAACGCAACGGGGCTTGTCAGAGGTGAGGAGCGGCGCATTCCAGGTATCTGCCAGGTACATACTGGGTATTTGCTCGAATAAAGTGTGTCGGTGCAGTAACCCCAATACATGTAAACTCCCAATACATACTGTATAACCCGAAATACATATAACCCGAAATACATATAAACCCCCAATACATATAAACCCCCAATACATATAACCCCCAATACATATAACCCCCAATACATACTGTACAACCCCCAATACATATAAACCCCCAATCTATATAAACCCCCAATATATATAAAACCCCAATACATATAAAAAACACAATACATATAAACCCCCAATATATATAAACCCCCAATATATATATAAACCCCCAATATATATATAAAACCCCAATACATATAAACCCCCAATACATATAAACCCCCAATATATATAAACACCAATACATATAAACCCCCAATACATATAAAAAAAACAATACATATAAACCCCCAATACATATAAACCCCCCAATACATATAAAAAAACAATACATATAAACCCCCAATACATATAAAACCCCAATACATATTAAAAAAACAATACATATAAACCCCAATACATATATTAAAAAAACAATACTGTACATATAAACGCCCAATACATAAAACCCCCAATACATATAAACCCCAATACATATAAACCCCCAATACATATAAACCCCCAATATATATATAAAACCCCAATACATATAACCCCCCAATACATATATTAAAAAAAACAATTCTGTACATATAAACCCCCAATACATATAAACCCCCAATACATATATAAAAAAACAATACATATAAACCCCCAATACATATAAACCCCCAATACATATAAACCCCAATACATATAAACCCCCAATACATATAAACCTCCATACATATAAACCCCCAATACATATATAAAAAAACAATACATATAAACCCCCAATACATATAAACCCCCAATACATATAAAAAAAAACAATACATATAAACCCCCAATACATATAAACCCCCAATAAATATATAAAAAAAACAATACATATAAACCCCCAATACATATAAAAAAAACAATACATATAAACCCCCAATACATATAAACCCCCAATACATATATTAAAAAAACAATACTGTACATACTGTATAAACCCCAAATACATATAAACCCCCAATACATATAAACCCCCAATACATATAAACCCCCAATACATATAAACCCCCAATACATATAAACCCCCAATACATATGTAGCCAGGTCTCCCTTTTCACCGCTGACCCCCCTCCTTTTCCAGCATACAGCCGCCGCGCACGAGGGAGTGAGGGGACAGGTGCGCAAGTAGCGCGTTACCGTGGAGTGCTGCCCGGTTACCAGGGACGCGAGCGGGCTGGTTGCCGGGGACACGATCGGGCCCTTGCTAAGGTCGCGGTCGCGTTGCTGCGGTCCCGGCGGCTCGGTGAGCAGAGTGCCGCCATTACAGGGGTGTTGCGCATGCGCGAGGGCATCGGAGCGCTTGGAGGACCACAGATAGGTCGCGCATGCGCGGAAGGAACCCCAGAGTCAGGGAGAAGTCTCGCGAGGGTAGGGGTAGTACAGGAGAGGTTGCGGCGGCCATTAGGGATTCGCGCAGGCACAGGGAAGGCGCGCACGCAGCCCCAATGTAAGTGCAGCCTCCACGGGACTACAACTCCCATGAGGCTTAGGGCCAAGCACACCAGGTGCATCAGTGTGGCCAATGAGGGCCAAGGATCTGCAGAGGCAAGTGGATACAATTCGCGGGCTTGGACCACGTTAGGCAGTCAGAGCCAGGAGCAGCCCAGGGAAGGAGGTAGGGTACAGGAGTCAGGGACTCCCTGTACTAGGCCAGCACCCCCAGGGCCCGAGATAGCTCTGAGTTACCCCATTAGAGTGAGTGTTGCCAGGGACAGCCCTAGGTTAGGGACCCTGTCACTCAGGTTTGTCAGTTGGAGTCAGGGAGCTGTGAGGGAAGGAAGGGTGCGGGGAGCGAGCGCAGCACCCACATAGGTACCCACACCCCAGGTAGGCCCCAACTCCCCACTCAGGAGTCCTGTTACCTGCAGGTGCACCACCATACACTATCATGTAATGGGGACCGGTTAGACCACACGGGCCAATGTAAGATTGGGTGGGTCAGACAGGAGGGAAGACCCTTTACATTTGGAGCCGCTGCTGAGATATCTGTCAACAGGACAGGCTGTCGCTAGGCACACTAGGAAACAGGGAGAGTGTCTGCTGCCACTTTGTGCTGCATGGGACGGAGCCAGGGGTAGTCGGGGAGCTGCTGACCGCACAGACGACCTGGGATCCTGCAAGGGGTTAGTGGGTCTGGAGAGGGGGGCTATTGCTGTTCTAGTCGCCTTGAGGTAGCGCTGGTGGGGGACGCCCGAAGGGATAAACTGGTAACTTAGGGCAGGAATTCTGGAAGGGTCCGCGCTAGGCTAGCCAACAGTAGGTAGACGCCCAAAGTACTGCATGGAAGAGCCAGAGTACTCTAGTCTTCATTCCAGACCACTTACCAAGAGGAGCAGAGACTGGGAGGAAGGAGATACAGTAGACACAGAGAGAGTGAGCCTAGCCTGAGGTAGTGCAAACACGAGTCAGATCTACGTTAGGTACACAAGGTGGTGCACAAGGCATTTTTATTGTATCAATGTGGTAGCTGCCCCGCAGAGCGGAGCTCCATGTACAAAAATCCAGTATTCAGTGGCCGAGAGAGAACCGCAAGAATGGAGGATCTGCAAGGTGCAGAAGGTCCAGAATGGCGGATGAAGGCTGAGGAAGAGAACGCACCTGTCCTGTGCGAGTATGAAGAACAAGCTACAGAAGAGACTTTTGTGAGCCTGTTATGGAATGGCGTGAAAGCTGTGGCTGCGCCGTGTTTGTCCTGCTTAGGCCCTTGGGGTAGTAACCCGGAGGACAGCGAGGACGACAGTATTGTTAGGTGGAAGGAACGCAATGGACTTGCTTATCATTCGATATACAAACAACCAAACGCTACCTCAAATGTGAATCAAAGAGACAGTACAAACCAAGATGGCGGTTCCCGCGTTCCCGGGACACCGCGTGGGCCAGTTGCAGAAAGTCTTGCAACTTTGCAGCTTGCTGATAGTTGGCCAGAAGTGGCGCCAATGGGAAAGCCCCACCCTGTTGGGGAGTGTGGCGCGAAAGCTGGAGCCGCGCCCTCATGGACTATGACTCACTCCGCCCCTGTGCTGGGTCAGCCTACAAATCTACGAGACCTCCCTCAAGTTTCTACCAGGGGGAGTGGTTTGCAGTTCCACCGGATGCGGATGGAGAAGGCAGGAGGAGGAATTGCCAAACCAACCCCTGCACTTCAGTTGCGAAGAGCCAGTGAGCAGTACAGACCCTTAAGGAGAGTACCTCCACTGGTGAATATGGCTGGTGTCTCTGAGCAAGTCGAACAAAGTCCGTTGATGACTACGCACTCCTACTCGGCTCCAGGAGGCTTCCGGATCCTCCGGGTAGAGGGTGTAGAGACTGTGGCGTGTCTCTGCCTGCAGTGCAGACTGCCGGGTGGAGCCGTGGGCACTGCGGCCCGATGCCCTCATTGTGGACTGCAGTATCTGTGGCCCATGCCGACTTTTGTGCCGGTGCAAGCTGTGAAAGCCAAGGAAGATGTCCCTATGTTGGCAGCGGAGCTTCTGGGTGCATTATGGCGAGAAACCACGGGTCCAGAAGAACAGGGACCAGGGCCGGTTCTCAAGAAAGAAAAACACAGTCATCGACGGGGTGACAAGAGAGGGGCACACCGGCGATCACCTAACGGGATGCCCCGACCGAATGCGAAGCTAGAGTCCTCGGACGAGGAGTGCGCAAGGCTGTCTGATGTGCTGGATTTGATGCCAGAATACCATACCAGCGGTACGCCTAGGCGAGCAGCCATACCTTGTGGTGTGGAGACACGGAGTCGAGTGTCGCCAGTACCGCGACAACCCGAGCAGCGGAGTCCCACGGGCGTGGTGACTAGCGGTTCGGACGGTGGTCGATCCACCCCGACACTACGAAGTAGTAAGCCAAAGCCGTGTTTATCGCAGGCTCCGGGGGTGGTGATCAAGGAAGAGCGGAGCCAGGCCGAGGCGGGATCGCGCAGGAGCAGGGCGTTGCCGGATGTCCTTGTGGAGGAAGAGGTCCCGATTGGGGACCCAACCCAAGATGGCGGCGAGGCACGTGCGTGCACGGAGAATGTTCCTGATGACCAGAGCGGGGTCGAGTGGGAGATGATCGCGCCTCTGCGGTCAAGCAGCGGAAGCCGGTCGCCTACTGCAAGGAGGAATGGGCGATCGATCCGGAGAGTAAAGAGTCCCAGTACTGGCGAAGAGGAGAGACTTTGTAGCGGAGCTGAGCCAGGTATTGTAGAGGAGCAAGTCGTAGCCCTGCCCATACCTACTGTCCGGCCCTATCCCCAACCCCCGTCCACTCCCAAAGTTAGCCCCAAGGCCTTAGATAAAGTCCCTGCCCCAGTCGTTTTCACGTTTGGGTCATCTTCTAGTCTAGGGATGTCAGGGGATTCCCGGGTCACTTCCGAGGAACGGACTGGAAGCCTGGACTGGGGAACGTCCGATGATGGATCGGTGGAAGGGAGGATTTCACGACAAGTGTCGGTGTTGAGTGACTGTCGTAGCGCTATGAGTGTCACTATTGGGAACAAATCGCGGGACAGGGGGCTTGCAGTACCATCTGAGGGTACCTCGGGGGTATCTTCTGGGGGGCCCGAAGAAGAGGAATCCTTAGAGTCCGTGCAAGATGAGCTCAGGGAAACTAGATGGTGGGAGCCTCTGTATGAGGGATATGTAGTGTGGCTTGATCGGACCCGATTCATTCTGGAAAGAGATGGGGTGGTGGATCACTGGTGAGCTACAGGTGAATTTGATGATGTGGCTTATCTAAGGGAGTTGCAGACGAGGTGGGTAAGATTAGGCGAGGCTTAATCACACCTAAGGGTCCCGATGGGTTAGAGGATCCAGTGGATGCAGACGAGCCCGTCATGGGTGTTGCCGGGGAGGGCGGGCCATGCTAAATTGACCCGGTCCTGCCGTGCCGAGCGAGCTATTGCGGCTAAATATAAGAGGTCTCATGGGCTTGAGTACCCATACGTCCCAGAACCCCTTATGCGGGAGATCGAGGAGCATAGGGATAGGTGGCTCCGGGCCGACATTGAATACTACATTGTTAATAAAGGGGGTGCCATTACGGGTGTTCAAGCTGAGCAGAGGGTTTCTCAGTTGATGAGGGTGTGGACTATCGGGCACAGCGTGTACATGCACAAGGTGATGTACCGTAATGAGCGAGGTCTGCCCCGGGAGTATAGTGTCACAGTGACCGATGCAGCAGGAAGGAAGGTGAAAAAGCCTGAGCCTCGACACTATTACTAAGTTGCCTCAATAGAGAGTCTGTGGTTAGTCTAGCGCTCCCTGCTGGTCAGTGAGCGTCCTATCGTGACATTATTATGTGAACTCAATGATGTTTTGCAATTCTAAATGTTGTGTTCTTTTGCAGTATTTCCTGGCGCAAGGTACACCAAATTTAGGTCCCAGCCGGGACGGTGGGGATTCACCAGGGGGAGTATGTAGCCATGCATAATAATGGACTGCAGACATCTTCCCTGTTGGCAGTAAACCCTGGTAAGTACAGGAATGCCAGCAGTAGTTATGGAGGTTTTCCCTCACACCCTGGTGAGGTGCCCTATGTATGGATGGGAGTGGCTACATGCTCTGAGTCCCTGGTTAGTGACATCAGAGATGTGCCTGCCCCCTGAGGTATATAAGGCACAACACTGTCAAGTTAGTGGTTGTTGCTAAAGTGTTCGGCTCCTGTGAAAGGGATTGCAGGATAGCTTTGTGACCACTAGTGCTGTAACTAGTGGCACTAGTTTCCAGATCAAGCCTGTCAAGGCCACACTATGTCCAGGGACCTGGCACAGGGGTGATCTCCCTACGGGGAGAGGGGGATCCCACTTCAATTGGGAGGGCGTACCTGGCAAAGGGACAGCACGGAGAAATGTGCGGCTAGAGCTGACAGCTGCATGGGGCAGTCTACTTCATCGAGTACATCAATAAAGATGCCCTGTTCAAAGATACCCCCACTCTGTGAGTGTGAGATTACTCTGCAGTGGCAGTCACCACCGAGAAGGAGTTCCTCACCAGGACCATCTCCCTGCGGAAGCATAGATCCTGATGAGGTGGAGGCGCTGCACATGATATAGGTAGGACTCGCACCCACTACCTCAGCTACCTGTTCCTGATGACATCCCCTAATACCATCGTGCGGGAGACTCAGGAGTCCTGTTACCTGCAGGTGCACCACCATACACTATCATGTAATGGGGACCGGTTAGACCACACGGGCCAATGTGAGATTGGGTGGGTCAGACAGGAGGGAAGACCCGTTACACATATAAACCCCCAATACATATAAACCTCCATACATATAAACCCCCATACATATAAACCCCCAATACATATAAACCCCCAATACATATAAACCCCCCAATACATTTAAACCCCCAATACATATAAACCCCCAATACATATAAACCCCCAATACATATAAACCTCAATACATATAAACCTCCATACATACTGTATAACCCCCAATACATATAAAAAAAACAATACATATAAACCCCCAATACATATAAACTCCCAATACATATGTAGCCAGGTCTCCCTTTTCACCGCTGACCCCCATCCTTTTCCAGCATACAGCCGCCGCGCACGAGGGAGTGAGGGGACAGGTGCGCGAGTAGCGCGTTACCGTGGAGTGCTGCCCGGTTACCAGGGACGCGAGCGGGCTGGTTGTCGGGGACACGATTGGGCCGTTGCTAAGGTCGCGGTCGCGTTGCTGCGGTCCCGGCGGCTCGGTGAGCAGAGTGCCGCCATTACAGGGGTGTTGCGCATGCGCGAGGGCACCGGAGCGCTTGGAGGACCACAGATAGGTCGCGCATGCGCGGAAGGAACCCCAGAGTCAGGGAGAAGTCTCGCGAGGGTAGGGGCAGTACAGGAGAGTTTGCGGCGGCCATTAGGGATTCGCGCAGGCACAGGGAAGGCGCGCACGCGGCCCCAATACAAGTGCAGCCTCCACGGGACTACAACTCCCATGAGGCTTAGGGCCAAGCACACCAGGTGCATCAGTGTGGCCAATGAGGGCCAAGGATCTGCAGAGGCAAGTGAATACAATTCGCGGGCTTGGACCACGTTAGGCAGTCAGAGCCAGGAGCAGCCCAGGGAAGGAGGTAGGGTACAGGAGTCAGGGACTCCCTGTACTAGGCCAGCACCCCCAGGGCCCGAGATAGCTCTGAGTTACCCCATTAGAGTGAGTGTTGCCAGGGACAGCCCTAGGTTAGGGACCCTGTCACTCAGGTTTGTCAGTTGGAGTCAGGGAGCTGTGAGGGAAGGAAGGGTGCGGGGAGCGAGTGCAGCTCCTGCACCCACATAGGTACCCACACCCCAGGTAGGCCCCAACTCCCCACTAGGTTAGTGGGTAAGTGCTGAGGGAGGCCCAAGATAGGGACGCTGCCCTTACTGCGACAGTGTGCTGTCTTGTCAGGATCACGGCTGACAGTGCTGTGAGGCCTGACAAGAAGGCATAGGGTTAGCGTGCAGCTAAGTCGCTGTACACACCCAGTAGATTACAACGCGTTACGGCTAGTGCTGAGAGCGCTAGGATTAGTTATTCAGGACTGCGAAGGTTAGTTGCAGGGGTAGAGTAGAACCGGGAAGAGTAAGGAGAAAGGAGTAGGTTATTAACCCCTTAGGTCCCAGATAGGTTCTCACCCTCCAGTTTGTAGTGCGACAGGGACAGGCCCTATGTTAGGGATCCTGCCACAGTAGGGTAGATCAGATAGGGACACAGCGGACGCTGCGGTTCCTGCTAAGAGGTTCGGATCCAAGTTGGGGTCCTCAGAGACTGTTTCTAGGTTGGGATCGCCCCTGGCGGTTCGCGTGCAAAGAGTCCGGTTGGGGATCAGATGACATCATCCTACGACTGATCCTTTGTGAAGTTGTGGCTGATCCGAGCACCGGAGTGCTCGGCAGGTACTATACAGTCATAAGTGCACCAACGGGCCCTTAGTGTAATAGTGACTGCACAGTCACCCATTGCCTCTCTCTGCAAGAGTGCGGGACATTGGGTGGGGTTCTTTGGACACTGGGTGGGATCACCTGGTGTTGGGGAAGCGTCCTGCGGGACGTCGCAGTATGTGTCTCCTCGAGAGAGGGACACCTGTTCTGATATTTTTGCATGGTCTTGTGTTATATGCTGCTCCCAGTAAATGGTATTAGTTAATATATATATCACTGTGTGTGAGTATTGATTATTTGTATGTGTTCTGCGAGGAACCACTCCCCCTATGGTGGGAGCCATCGCAGGTGGAGGCGCTGAATTGAGTAAGTGGTTACCCTTAGTATATATTGCCCCAGGTTCCCCGTGGCGGAAGCTCAGCCCTCCTGTGAGCCAACAGGTAACGCACCACACCTATGGTAACACCGTATGTTTCTCCGCACCCACAGTATAATCTGCGATTGGGGGGGGGGGGGGGGGGGAAACCCGTTACACATATAAACCCCCAATACATATAAAAAAAAAACAATACATATAAACCCCCAATACATATAAAAAAACAATACATATAAACCCCCAATACATATAAAACCCCAATACATATTAAAAAAACAATACATATAAACCCCCAATACATATAAAAAAAAAACAATACATATAAACCTCCAATACATATAAAAAAAACAATACATATAAACCCCCAATACATATAAACCCCCAATACATATAAACCCCCAATACATATAAACCCCCAATACATATTAAAAAAACAATACATATAAACCCCCAATACATATAAACCCCCAATACATATAAACCCCCAATACATATAAAAAAAACAGTACATATAAACCCCCAATACATATAAAAAAAAACCAATACATATAAACCCCCAATACATATAAACCCCCAATACATATATAAAAAAAATACATATAAACCCCCAATACATATAAACCCCCAATACATATAAACCCCCAATACATATAAAAAAAAACAATACATATAAACCCCCAATACATATAAAAAAAACAATACTGTACATATAAACCCTCAATACATATAAACCCCCAATACATATAAAAAAAACAATACATATAAACCCCCAATACATATAAACCCCCAATACATATAAAAAAAACCAATACATATAAACCCCAATACATATAAAAAAACAATACATATAAACCCCCAATACATATATAAAAAAACAATACATATAAAACCCCAATACATATAAACCCCCAATACATATAAACCCCCAATACATATAAAAAAACCCAATACATATAAACCCCCAATACATATAAAAAAACCAATACATATAAACCCTCAATACATATAAACCCCCAATACATATAAACCCCCAATACATATAAACCCCCAATACATATAAACCCCCAATACATATAAACCCCCAATACATATAAACCCCCAATACATATAAAAAAAAACAATACATATAAACCATCAATACATATATAAAAAAACAATACATATAAACCCCCAATACATATAAACCCCCAATACATATAAACCCCCAATACATATAAAAAAAACCCAATACATATAAACCCCCAATACATATAAACCCCCAATACATATAAACCCCCAATACATATAAACACCCAATACATATAAAAAACCAATACATATAAAAAACCAATACATATGAACCCCCAATACATATAAACCCCCAATACATATAAAAAAAAACCAATACATATAAACCCCCAATACATATAAACCCCCAATACATATAAACCCCCAATACATATGTAACGGGTATTCCACCCCACCCAATCTCATATATAGTGTGGGTGAGTAGAACATGTAGTGTTACCAGTGTGGTGCGTATACCTGCAGGCTCACAGGAGGTCTGAGCCTCCGCTAATGAGAGCCTGGGGTGAATCCTCTGGAACGTTTCTTGGTTCAGCGCCTCCACCTATGTAGGATTCTATGGAAATGTAGAATGACCCTACATAGGAACGCAATCAGAAACCACACACACAGTGATTATAATAACTAAGGGCTTTACTATGAACATAGAGAATATCATAATCATTTACATAACCTCATAACCTGTGTCCCTCTCACGGGGAGACACTACCCGTGACGTCTCGCAGGACGTTTTCCCACCACTAGGTGATCCCACCCAGTGTCCAGTGAAACCCCCACACCCACTGTCCCGTACTCCTACGGAGATAGTCAATGGGTGACTGCGCAGTCACTAAAACCTCTAGGCCTGTTGGTGCACTTATATATTAATACCTTCCGAGCACTCCGATGCTCGGGACCGCAACTTTCTTCTAAAAGGGTCAGACGTCCGTCTGATCCTTTCCAGGTACTTCTGCCGTGGACCCCAACGAGGGTCCCACCGCTCCACGGGAACTCAACCGTCTCTCGGTAACACCACCGTCGCACGGGAACAGCAACCGCTGCTATCCCTTCCTATCATTAACTACTCCTAGAGTGACAGTAACCCTAACCTAGGGCCTGTCCTTGATGAACCGCAACCTGGGATGGCTTGGGGAAAACTCCTAGGGCCTGCGGGGTAATAACCTGCCCCACTCTCCTAGCTACCCAAGTCCCTAATCCTCCCTATAACTAGCTACTCGCTACTCCTAACACTAACACGCCTGCAGCTGACACACAGCTCTCACCGTCCGCCTGCAGACACTCACACACGCTGCACACACACTGCACTCATTACATGCAGCGTCAACATGTAACACTCATACACCGCAGCCTGGAACCCGCAGCACTCACACTGCTCGCACGCTGTGCCTATTTGCCAGTGCGCACAGCACTACCCGCTGTGGCACTGCCAAACCTGCACCTTACATACACTAAGGGTGACCTCCCTATCTAGGGCCGTCCCTTATCAGTTACCCACTAACCTGGTGGGGAGTTGGGGCCTACCTGGAGGGTGTGGGTACCTATCAGGATGCAGGAGCTGCACTCACTCCCCGCATCCTTCCTTCCCCTTCAGCTCCGCTGCTCCAACTGACGTGACTCATGCAAAGCCCGGGAAATGTATCTCTTTTCCCGGGCTGAGCTTCCTCCAGCCCTATTGGCCACTATCAGGCACCTGGTGCCTGTCTCCCTATGCCTCCTGGGAATTGTAGTTCCCAGGGGGCTGCTACACCATTGGGGCCGCGTGCGCGCTTCTCCTGCGCCTGCGCGAACTACCAATGGCTGCCTCTCTGTTTCCTGCTCTGTCTCTGCCCTCGCGCGACTCTTCCCTGCCTCTCGCAGCCTTCCTGCGCATGCGCGAGATGACTGGGCCGCCGGGGACTCACTGTGCATGCGCGACTTGAAGCGCAATGGCGGCGCCCTGCTCTGCGGCCGCCGGGACCTTAGAGACGCGATCGCGGCCTTAGCAACGGCCCGATCGCGTCCCCGGCAACCGGCCGCAGGCAGGAGAAGCCGCGCTGCTCCCTGCTCCAGCCCCCACCCTTGGAAGCAGCCGTCGGGGTTTTCAGTACCCGCGATCGAGCTGCGCCAGGGAAGGGGGGTCTCCAGGGAGAAAAAGGTGACCTGGCTACACATATAAACCCCCAATACATATAAACCCCCAATACATATAAACCCCCAATACATATAAACCCCCAATACATATAAACCCCCAATACATATAAACCCCCAATACATATAAACCCTTACCTTTGGTGTCAGGTCTCTGGTCGGCCCACTGGCTGCGGGGGCCCGGCAGCAGGACAAAGCAGTTGGGCCGACCTCTCGTGGCCACCGGGCCCCGGCTATCCCCAAGCTGCAGGCCTCCTCACTCTGTCCCACGCCAGCGTGCCGGAAGCGTAGCCAAGCTCACGTCTGGTGCGCGCCGACGTCTGAGGCCCGGCACGCGCCAACGTCTGAGGGCCCGGCGTGGGAGTTAGTGAGGAGGGAAGACCGCAGCCTAGTCAGGGTAGCAGTAATAAGAGATATAGAGATAGTATACCCGGTAACGTGGTCAGGGTAGCAGTAACAAGAGATATAGAGATAGTATACGTGGTAACGTGGTCAGGGTAGCAGTAACAAGAGATATAGAGATAATATACCTGGTAACGTGGTCAGGGTAGCAGTAACAAGAGATATAGAGATAATATACCTGGTAACGTGGTCAGGGTAGCAGTAACAAGAGATATAGAGATAATATACCTGGTAACGTGGTCAGGGTAGCAGTAACAAGAGATATAGAGATAGTATACCTGGTAACGTGGTCAGGGTAGCAGTAACAAGAGATATAGAGATAGTATACCTGGTAACGTGGTCAGGGTAGCAGTAACAAGAGATATAGAGATAGTATACCTGGTAACGTGGTCAGGGTAGCAGTAACAAGAGATATAGAGATAATATACCTGGTAACGTGGTCAGGGTAGCAGTAACAAGAGATATAGAGATAGTATACCTGGTAACGTGGTCAGGGTAGCAGTAACAAGAGATATAGAGATAGTATACCTGGTAACGTGGTCAGGGTAGCAGTAACAAGAGATATAGAGATAGTATACCTGGTAACGTGGTCAGGGTAGCAGTAACAAGAGATATAGAGATAGTATACCTGGTAACGTGGTCAGGGTAGCAGTAACAAGAGATATAGAGATAGTATACCTGGTAACGTGGTCAGGGTAGCAGTAACAAGAGATATAGAGATAGTATACCTGGTAACGTGGTCAGGGTAGCAGTAACAAGAGATATAGAGATAGTATACCTGGTAACGTGGTCAGGGTAGCAGTAATAAGAGATATAGAGATAGTATACCTGGTAACGTGGTCAGGGTAGCAGTAATAAGAGATATAGAGATAGTATACCTGGTAACGTGGTCAGGGTAGCAGTAATAAGAGATATAGGGGGTCATGCACTAAGCTCCGTTAAGTCACTTTTAGAGCGCAAAGTGCTCTTAGAACGTGATGTTGCGCTGAACCCGATGCACTAAGCAACGCAAACATGCACTTTGCGCTCTAAAACTTACTTTTTTCAGGAATTTTATCTAAGTCCAACTTTGCTCGTTCATAACTCCTGGCTGGATAGTGGGTGAGGGTGGTTAGGCCTCACGGGGTGGGGGGTTAGTGGGGGAGGGTATGTAGGCCTCCCGAGTGGTGGGTGAGGGTGGGTTAACCCCTTAATGACTGTAGCGGTTAATAACCGCAATGGTGATTAAGGGGTTAGGGGGCATTACATTGGATGTTTTAATTCTTGTGCATGTTTTGCAGCACCGGAGGGACATGGGCAGGATGAAGATGAGGATGAAGATGGCCTTCATCGTGGGTGCCTGTAAAAGGTAAGTGTAATATATATTGACTGTATTTATTGTAATTTATATGTATTTAAAATGGCAAATGCATTATTATCCATATGTGGATAATAGTTTTTTTTGCCCATTACTGTATAGTATGTGTTAGGGGCGGGGGGGCTGTGTGTTGTATATTGCTATGTTTATTGGGGGCAATTGTCCCCAATAAACATGCTAATGTGCCTTAACCCCTTCATTGCCTTAGCGGCTATCCGCTATGGTAATGAATCTGCATTAATGTACATTGTAATAATAGTGTGCGGGTGCAGGTGGTCTCCTGAGCTGAACCGCATTGATTTCTGCCTCAGGGACCCCCTGCTTCCCGAGTTACAGGCCCCGGTTTGGGGCATCGGTGCCAGTGTCGCCGCCATCTTTATAGAGCCCTCGTCGCATCTTGGTCGCTATAAAGATGGCGGCGACACTGGCACCCGATGCCCCATACCGGGGCCTGTAACTCGGGAAGCAGGGGGTCTCTGAGGCAGAAATCAATGCGGTTCAGCTCAGGGGACCCCCTGCTCCCGCACACTATTATTAAAATGTACATTAATGCAGCTTCATTACCATAGCGGATAGCCGCTAAGGTAAGGAATTATTGTTTATTGTTATGTGTGTTTCAGGCCCCGTTATGGGGTGCCGGTATCCCCTGCAGAATTTAAATGTCCCGGTCACGTGATGCGGGAGCTTTAAAGTGCAGGGGATACCGGCACCCCATAACGGGGCCTCTATCTCACAGAGGAGTGCTACTGAGCATGCTACTGAACACTTATATGCTTATATACAGTGTTCGACATATCACCAAAAAATCTACTCGCCACCTAGTCCCGCCCCCAACTCCGCCCCTAGTCCCACCCCCAACTCCGCCCCTAGTCCCGCCCCCAACCCCGCTTTAAAATAAAATATATAAATAAAATACATTTAATAAATTCCTAGTCAGAACAACATTCGTTTTTGACATAAATGTATTTATTGTATTACATTATACTACAATTAGTCGTGTGTGTGTGTGTGTCAATGTCGGATCTAGAAATAAAAGCCAGATGTGAATGACTAGTTTCCTGAACCCCTTAACCAGTGTCTGGACGTCGGCGCTTCACAGAGAGAGACAGACAGACAGACACACACACACACACACACATAGAGCGGCACACCCACACACACACACAGAGGGAAAGAGAGACACACAGAGAAAGAGAGACACACAGAGAAAGCGAGAGAATGAGAGACACACACACTGAGAGAATGAGAGACAAAGAGAGAGTGCGACAGAGAGAGCGAAGAAGAGTGCGACAGAGAGGGAGAGGGTGACAGAGAGAGGGAGAGGGTGACAGAGAGAGGGAGAGGGTGACAGAGAGAGGGCGACACAGGGAGAGGGTGACACAGGGAGAGGGCGACACAGGGAGAGGGTCACACAGGGAGAGGGTCACACAGGGAGAGGGTGACACGGAGAGGGAGAGGGAGGGTGACACAGGGAGCGGGACAGGGTGACACAGGGAGAGGGTGAGAGGATGACACAGGGAGAGGGAGAGGGTGACACAGGGAGAGAGGGAGAGGGTGACACAGGGAGAGGGAGGGTGACACAGGGAGAGGGAGAGGGTGGGTGACACAGGGAGAGGGAGAGGGAGAGGGTGGGTGACACAGGGAGAGGGAGGGTGACACAGGGAGAGGGGGAGGGTGACAGGGAGAGGGGGAGGGTGACACAGGGAGAGGGAGAGGGTGACACAGGGACAGGGAGAGGGTGACACAGGGAGATGGAGAGGGTGACACAGGGAGATGGAGAGGGTGACACAGGGAGAGGGAGAGAGAGGGTGACACAGGGAGAGGGAGACACAGGGAGAGGGAGAGGGTGACACAGGGAGAGGGAGAGGGTGACACAGGGAGAGAGGGAGAGGGTGACACAGGGAGAGGGAGGGTGACACAGGGAGAGGGAGGGTGACACAGGGAGAGGGAGGGTGACACAGGGAGAGGGTGACACAGGGAGAGGGAGAGGGGTGGGTGACACAGGGAGAGGGTGACACAGGGAGAGGGTGAGAGGGAGAGGGTGACACAGGGAGAGAGGGAGAGGGTGACACAGGGAGAGGGAGGGTGACACAGGGAGAGGGAGGGTAACACGGAGAGGGTGACACAGGGAGAGGGTGACACAGGGAGAGGGAGAGGGTGGGTGACACAGGGAGGGAGGGTGACACAGGGAGAGGGAGGGTGACACAGGGAGAGGGTGACACAGGGAGAGGGAGAGGGTGGGTGACACAGGGAGAGGGAGGGTGACAGGGAGAGGGGGAGGGTGACAGCGAGACGGGGAGGGTGACACAGGGACAGGGTGACACAGTGAGAGGGAGAGGGTGACACAGGGAGAGGAAGAGGGTGGGTGACACAGGGAGAGGGTGGGTGACAGGGAGAGGGGGAGGGTGAAACAGGGACAGGGAGAGGGTGACACAGGGACAGGGAGAGGGTGACACAGGGAGAGGGTGACACAGGGAGAGAGAGGGAGAGGGTGACACAGGGAGAGAGAGGGAGAGGGTGACACAGGGAGAGGGAGCGAGGGAGAGGGTGACACAGGGAGAGGGAGAGGGTGACACAGGGAGAGGGTGACACAGGGAGAGGGTGACACAGGGAGAGGGTGACACAGGGAGAGGGAGAGGGTGACACAGGGAGAGGGTGACACAGGGAGAGGGTGACACAGGGAGAGGGAGGGTGACACAGGGAGAAGGAGGGTGACACAGGGAGAGGGTGACACACACAGGGAGAGGGTGACACAGGGAGAGAGTGACACGGAGAGGGAGAGGGTGGGTGACACAGGGAGAGGGAAGGTGACACAGGGAGAGGGAGGGTGACACAGGGAGAGGGTGACACAGGGAGAGGGAGAGGGTGGGTGACACAGGGAGAGGGAGGGTGACACAGGGAGAGGGAGGGTGACAGGGAGAGGGGGAGGGTGACAGCGAGACGGGGAGGGTGACACAGGGACAGGGTGACACAGTGAGAGGGAGAGGGTGACACAGGGAGAGGGTGGGTGACACAGGGAGAGGGTGACACAGGGAGAGGGAGGGTGACAGGGAGAGGGGGAGGGTGAAACAGGGAGAGGGTGACACAGTGAGAGGGAGAGGGTGACACAGGGAGAGGGAGAGGGTGACACAGGGAGAGGGAGAGGGTGACACAGGGAGAGGGAGGGTGACACAGGGAGAGGGAGGGTGACACAGGGAGAGGGTGACACACACAGGGAGAGGGTGACCACACACAGGGAGAGGGTGACACACACAGGGAGAGGGTGACACACACAGGGAGAGGGTGACACACACAGGGAGAGGGCCAAAATGTTAAACTAAAAGATCATTTTATTTAATAGATATCTATACATATATATTTAGGCACTGTACCGTGTATAAGTTTCATTGGATGTGCACTGAGCTCTGTCTGTGTTTCATGTTTTGTCTCTGGTTTTAAATATCCCTGTTCCTGCACAGGTGGCTCAATACAGTCCCTGCTTCAGCACAGGTGGCTCAATCAGAGGTTCAGTCTTCGACTGAGCCTCTGATTGCGCCACCTGTGCTGAAGCCGGGATATCCTGAAAACCCGGCCTGTTGGGTGGGGGCGTGAGGACTGGAGTTGAGCCCCCCTGCCGTGCCGTAGAGTTTACTTTCTATGTGTCAGGTCTGACAAGACCCTGTGCGCGCCTATGTTTGTAAGCCCTGCTATGTATCACCGGCTGTTCTGACAGGCAGCTTCCAAACCAGCCCATCTCTGCAATACTGATCTCCAGCCTACCACACAGCAGCCTCATCTAAACTTACTTCAGTGAGTTTCCGAGTCCTGGGACAGATGGATACCTCTCTCCTGCCTGTGACCTGCTTCATTCCTGCTGGACACTAAAGTTCCCAAGGCTTTCATCTCTTCTGGGCTTGTGAACTCTGCACAGGCTCCGACTGTACACTGCATTTCAAGGTCAGTGATAGCTCGAGTTAATGCCACTGAAACTCTGGAACCACATGAAATGATGCATTGTTTGCATTTCCATTTGCATTGTAAAGCACGACTAATTTGAATAGGGAGATTGGCTCTGCGATGCGTCGGCAGGCAAATCTACAGTTCCTGAGCTCTTGGAAATACTAAAATGCTTAACACTTGTAGTACAAATCTTTATAAAGGCTGAGGGTTGGAGAAGGGACGGTGGCTAATGTAAAGGTTTCATGTCGGATATCATAGAATAAATGCTACACTTCAAAATCATTTAAAAGATCATTTAAACGTCACGAAGCAGGTACGTCAATGCAAAATAGGGCTTAGCATGCAGGCAACTGCAATACAGTTACACACCTATCTTTCCGCTGCAAGATTTCTAACACTGCAAATGTTGTAATCTTCATATGTGTATTACATCAATGTCAATATATACATACACATATATACATACACATGCATGCCTATGCATCTATATATATATATATACACACACACACACACACACATCTATGTCAATATATATACACACACATGCATGCCTATGCATCTATACACACACACACACACACACACACACACACACACACACACACACACACACACACACACACACACACACGCCTATACATCTATGTCAATATATATATGTATATATATGTGTGTGTATCTGTAAATATGTGTGTATATAAAAGTATATATGTATATATACACATGCATGCCTAGAAATCTATGTAACACATTACATACATGTATATTTGAGACCGTATGGGTCTCTATCTGTGTGCATACAGCATGCACTATGTACTGTAGTAACGACACCTTGTACTGTCACATAGCACTGCAGCTGAGGAGACTGACAGCAAAGCTATAATTGGAAAGAGATGCAGCTGAATAAGCTTTTTCCCACCAGCATAACTAGCATTGCATTCTTGTACCAGTAACTTGATTCACTAACCTTATCTCCACACACCCTCTCGGATCCAGCACTGCAATGTCCTTCAGACACACAGAAACATAGAAATAGATGTCAGATAAGGGCGCTGAAGCCCACCTAGTATGCACATATGCTCCAACATCATAGACTCTACCAGAATCAAGGACATTTTTCTGAAGCTTCCTATCCCTGTACAGTTCCCCTTCTGCCTTTCCCAAGTATTTTTTAAATCATGAACTGTACTTGCGGGTACCACTGCTGCTGGAAGCTTGTCCCGGGCATCTACTACTCTTTCAGCAACTCACGCTATGAATCCCTAAGGAGAAATCAGGTAGCCAGTCACTGCCACAAGGGCTAGCCAAGAGTAGCTTTGCACAATTGCCACATCTTATGTTGCTTGCCTGGGAATATTTGGGATCAGCGGAAAAATGTTTGCTGAAGGTTGTCCTAGTGCAAGGGGCTGTCCCTACTAGCACTGAGGGGCAGGACAGATCCACGGGGAAACTGTTCCTTCCTCTTCTCCTGTGTGGTCCTCTCACCAGGAGGCAGCTGGGGGTCCATTATTAAAATGAAGTCAAAGGTGGAGAAAGCAGCTCATTGACAAGCAGTCTGCATTTTAATGTCTGCTTAGAGGAGCAATCCATGCTTTAAAAAAATATATATTATTATTATTTTTAAGATAGTTTGGAAGCAGGGGGTCTTCGGAGCGGAACCCCATTTATTTCAGCTCTGGGGACCCCCTGCTTCCCGAGATACAGACCTCCGAAGAGGGTGGCGGTATCTCGGCAAAACGTTAAAGCTACCGCGTCACGTGGGCCAATAGGAATCGGAACCTGATGATGTCACAGCTTCCTATTGGCCGGCAGGGCGCGGGAGCTTTGAAACTCCGCCATTACGTGAACCCTGCTAGTCGAGCGGAGCAGCTATGGGCACCCCCTACGGAGGTAAGAATCCCCGGTTCAATCCTGTTAAAAATAAAAGAACATTGCCCCCTTGGATCGGCTCTTTAAAACAATTACAAATCAGAAAAGTGATAACCCAGCACTGCTGACCTGTATCTGGTGACCGGGATATCATTTATAACATTAAAAAGTGCTGCAAATGTAAAAGACTTGAAACATTATTACTACTATACTGTAATGTTCCTAATATATGTCAAATACCTTGTGAATAATATGCTCATTATCGCCCTCGATGCCTCTGTGTTCCTCCTATGCAAATAACCTCTGATGAGCCTCAGCAGAGAGCCGAGCTGGTCTGTGCTTTCATTTACAATTAGAATATTAAATCAAGGGAGCTCTTTACTAAAGTCTGTCAAACCAGCCGGGCAAAGAAATCCCAGGGAACGGTGATTTGTTTTGAATGAATCTGTTGCTGTTTTTCGACCCCCCTCTTTTCAGCCCTAATTCATTTCCTGCATTGCGGGCAAACGTGAACAGAAAGGGGAGCGTTTCCCTTGGTGGGTTACAAAGGAACTCCATGGTGTTAGATTGTAAATATGTATAATAGTCTGAATTTGCCCATATCAGGCTACATCAGCTGCAGTCTTTTGTTTTAAAGTACTGTAGTAGTTCCTCCTTCCTACTTGTATTTTTATGCCCCCCATTTTTATATGATTAAAACGGGGGGTCACCCTGAATCAAACGCCACTGTTTTCAGCTCCGGGGCCCCCCACGGCTCCAGAAATACTTACCAATGAAGTTATCGGGTTGAAACTTACCAAGGAGAAACAAAATGGCTGCTGAATCTCGGGTCAATGAGAAGCCGTAACATCAACGGTTGTGGCTTCCTATTGGATGGTCATTTAAATCCCATTTTAAAACACAGTAGTATTACTGGTAACGTCCCTAGGGAGTATCTTGGGAATGGGGGGGTCCCTGGATTTGAAGAGTCCGGTTTGTCTCTGGGGAACCCCTCAGATCCAATCCTGTAAAAGAAATGGAGGTCAATTGGGGGTGGATTCCTTTTTTTAAATGGGGCTGTTGTAGGATGGATTGCTTTTTCCCAGAAGTCTGTAGACAGAGGGGGAACTTCATGTGACAATGTTTTTCTTCTTCTAGTTCAGGGGCAGGCAACCCCAGTCCTCAAGGCCCACCAGCAAGTCAGGGTTTCAGGATAGCCCTGCTTCAGCACAGGTGGCCCAATCAGTGGCTCAGTTTTTGAACCCGCCCTGCCCTGCCCTGTTGGTGATCCTTGAGGACCACCGGAGTTGCCCACCCGTGTTCCAGTGCGATCTCCAATTCTGTGCCAATATTTTCCCGCTGAATAGGAATAGTTTCCATCTATCAATAAATTGCCAAACTTTGCTGATCTTCTGAAAGATCAAAGCCTCTATAACCCCATTTGCATCTGGTACCAAACAAGGAAAACATAACGTCCCCTCCCCCGCTGGAGTCCTCTTCTGAAGTGAATAAGAGGGCATTTCTGTATATGCCGAAGTAGCCGCTCGGGCTGTTTCTGGACGAAAAGTCCCCAATGACTTCTATGGGGATTTTCGGCTGGAAATAGCCCTAATGGCCCCATTGACATATATAGAATAAAGCCCCGAGTGTTCAGTAAGTAGATTCCAATATTCACCACTTTCTTGCCTGCCCCTCTAACGGCAAAAGGAGTCAAATGGAAGATATCGCCAGATTAAGCTGTAATAGCTTCGATCCCAGTGACATAGTGGAGATCATTAGGAGTTGAGGAGCAACGTGGCATTCTTCCAAACATAGACACACTTACTGGGTGCTGAAGGACATTTAGTCGTGCCGCAACCAAATATTCGCCTGCGTTTAGCCGCTATTCACCTATCCACCAGGACATCTCTCCGCCAGCCACTTCACCGCCAAGGTAAGTCCCTAACCTTACCCTAAAAAACCCTAATATTAACCCCTAATACTAATGGTACTCCCTACCCGTAAAACCTTAACTCCTTACCCTAAAACCCCCAATCCTAAAACCCCTAACCCTTTACCCTAAACCCTTACACTAATCCCCTCCCCTTAAAAGCTTACCCCCTTACCCTAAACACTCTCACCCTAAACCCTCCCCCTAATCCCCTACCCTAAAAACCCTATCCATAACCCCCTACTCTAACCGCTAAATTAACCCTTGCATTATCTTGCCCGTACGAAGTGGCTGGCAGCGCAGTGTTCAACGGCGGGGCGGCTGGGCGAAGGGTCCCTCAGCGGGCGAACGCCGGCGGATACTTGGCCACAGCAAGACGGCCACACGTCAGATTCCCCCTGCTGGGAGGGTGTCCGTGTGTTCTTCGCTATGTATGATCAAGCTCGTGGCTCTCATTTATCATGGAAGACGTGGGGAACGACAACAGTGTTTTTAGGGGTAGAGTTTCCAAAAGTCCCAAATGAAGAGATAGATAGTGTCCCAATTCAAGCAGACTGGGACATAGCCAGACTTTCTGATAGCAGCTTTTCTATGTTTTTGATTGCGTTTAGTACTGGATCCACATGATCCACTGGATATAACTCTGTGCCCAAGACATACATGAAAACGAGAGGTAGCTCTCACTGTATTACTTCCTGGTAAAACATTTTATAAATAAATAAACATGGACTGAAGATGCACAAAACATATAAAGGTCACCTGGCCTCTCTAAAGAGGCTGCACTGTATTAATGATAAAGGAAAAAGTTGGACACTTGTTAGACCCACACAGATGCTGTTAGGCAGTGGATGCCATCAATAATCGCAAGTGTCCCTTACTTCCCATGTTTGAATGTTGGCGAAAGTACTCCTTGGGCATTTGGAGTTGTGTGCGCTTTCCACCATGGAGGCCACACCGCTCGCCCCCCCCCCCCCCTTATTACTACTCCTTTGACAAACTAATAACCTAGCAGCAAGGTAGATCAATTACAGCTGAGACTTGGAGGCCCTCGGCGTGGTTGCCCGGGAACTTGTGTCATGTGATGCTTGAAGATGACCTTACTGCCATAAATATTATCAGGTGCAGGCAGAGTAAGTCTGAGCCCCACTTATCAGGTAGTGCAGCAGCACACAGCTGGGTCATATTTCATAGTCAGTAAGAGTGTGGCTATGAACGAGCTGATAAAGGTCCCTATCATTGCAGTCATAAAGTGCAAATTAAAACCAAGCGCTGACTTCAAAATAATAGACTCGCAGTACGAGTATCATCCCTGAAATAATACCAGGTAATATTGTCAAGAGAACCATGTATTCCTTCCCATAAATAAATAAATTATATATATGTATATATATGTATATATATATATATATATATATATATATATATATATATATATGTATATACACACACATCCATATATATTAACTATAGTATTGTATACTCAACCCCTTTGTTGTCTGAGTGGCCAACAATGCAGTTTGGGTGAGATCCACAGACGTCTGTCGTTTGTGACCTAATAACGAGCGTTACGGAAATTGGAAACGGACATTATTTTTCGTCTTATTAATGGGTATCATCAAAGCTAATGAGATGCAAAAATAATGTCCGTTAATCAAAGCGCCAGTAACGGGATTTCCATGTCTCAGAGACGCGTTTCCCATGACACTGCGCATGCGCATTGGTGAAACTGATAACGCATTCCTCATGCGCGTTACCAAGAGCGAATGCAAATCTTCTTATAATATTGAGGCATTTTACATTTTAAAACTTTCATTTGTTTCCATTGTTTATAGTGTCCATCCTTCATTAATTAATATTGTTGCGTTATGTATGGCGATTATGCGTTATGTAATTGTACACCCATATTTCATACAGTCCTTATTACATTATATATACCATATTAGTTCACATACAAATATCACTTGAATCACTAAAAACCATAAAACATGTTATGATGTGTTGCAGACATATACATGATCCCTAATATTTATATTTGTATGGCACATGTAACTTTTAGTAATGAAAGGGTTAAGTCCTATACTCAGTACATTGCTTTTAGGCTATTCCCAGAAACACCCCATTGATATTCACGGTCTGGATGTAGGCTACGCCAGCTTTTCGAAGGTCTTAAATATCATAGTGGCGTTATCATGCACTAATACGGGGGTGAGCAACGCCAGTCCTCAAGGGCCACCAACAGGTCACGTTCTCAGGATATTCCTGCTTCAGTACAAGAGGCTCAATCAGTGGCTCAGCCCCTTATTGAGCCACCTGTGCTGAAGCAGGGATATCCTTAAAACCTGTTGTTAGCCCTTGAGTACTGGAGTTGGTCTAAGGATCTGTTGCTAGGTAAACTCTGCATTACCCTGTGATTTGCAAAACATATCGATCCGCTATTTTTCATGTAAATGCGATTAGAACGTAACGCAATGGACCTTTGGGGCTATGTGTTACAGATAATAATACATAAAATGGCGGTAACGTAACGCTAACCATTTTACGCACTTCTGTGGACTTAAAACGTTTGTCTGCACCTTTCCTAAGATAGAAAGGTTCATAATACGCAGAGCACCGAAACACTGTACAGTATACCATGTATTGTACAATTAGATTTACCGTTGTTTTGCATCACTCTTTACTTGATCAAACATCATTATTATACCTACACTGTCACACGGGTCCAACGTCTTCAAATGCTACCATGAAAAACATCTTACATGGAAGGTTACCATTCATTCCAGGTCAGAAGGAACAGCTAAGCCTGGCTATTTCAGCACCATACTCCATTCCCTCTCTGCAAGAGAGTGATGTGTGTAACAAGCCCTTTGTGACGATTTTTTTTTGGTGTATTATTAATAGCCTGTCACAAAGCTCCCGTCACACCCTTCTCATAGCAAAGTTATTACAACAAGCTGAGATTTAGAAGAGCAATCCACCCAATGATTCTGGTGAACTGTGTCATTAAGCACTAGTGTTGTCTCTCTCTTGCACGGCAAACAGGATTTCTACCTGCTTCAGCTTAATATAGCTCAGCCAGTCTTACCTTTGTCTCAGGGCTTCTCCAGTGGATTCAGATCAAGGCTGTAGTGAGCAGTAGAATAAGTAGAAAGGGCATCAGGAACTTTTAACAGGATGTTTGCTTTATTGTCAGTAGGATCAGCATATCACACAGCATAGACAGGACAGGCTTTCAGTATCTCTCTCATGCAGTAGTTCCCCCTTTGCCTGCAGTTCCTCCCAGGACCCAACTTAACCCTGGATAGAAGTGGAGTAGGCTCAGCTCCAGGTCCCTACTTAAACCTGGCTATAGCCCTGCTCCCTGCAGCATGGTAAATCTGTTGTGCCAGGCACTTAGCACAGTCTGCCCAGCACACTCTCCCTCTCTAGAGTGGGTCCCCACCTCTTATACCCAGGGGGTGTCAACCTTTCCCATTCTCTGTCTCTGGGCAAAACTGGATATTGCAAAAGGCCTCACCCCGCCAGTCACATGACCTACCAGAACTTTCCTAGCTCTGAGTCATGCCTCATGTGCCTGGGATTTGCAACATTGTAGCCTATCTCTGGGACTGCTCACAAGCAGGACCATGTGTAATGGGTTTAACCCCTACACTGCCAGAGTGCTACCCTAGCCTCCATGCTAAAACGGGCCTGGTTTTAGAAGGGGGCTACAGATGATTGAGGTCAGCTTGTGTAAAGGCTTCTTCTTAAATATGCAATCCCTTCTACTCACTGTTTTTATCCCCCAACCGGAGGGTCACTCTGATCCAAAGGTCAATGTTTTGAGCTCCGGGGACCCCCCGTTAGGCTGGGGCCGTGGTACAGCAGACTGTGCAGATGAACAGACGACCTTAAGGCTGTGTTCGCGTCCATGCGGCATGCGGGCGTGTGCGGATGCGGGAGGGGACGCGCGTTGCGCAAGAACTCAGTTCAAACTGACTTCTTGGCGCGACAGGCCGGACACGTGAGCTATTCGCCCAATGAGGGCGACCCAGCTCCGTGACGCCTCTAGGCACGCCCCCATGGCCCGGCACAGCCCGTCGACCATGCCCACAGGAAGCACCCACTTTCCCACAGCCTCCGCACGCCTCCGAGCGGGCAAAGGCACCATGGCCCGGTCCTTACTCAAGATACTTACTGGTGAAGTTACAGAGTTTAATGCTAACTCAAGGGAAAACAAAATGGCTGCCAAATCTCAGTCCAATAGGAAGCTGCAACATCATTCGTTGTGCCTTTCTATTGGATGGCGATTTAAATCCCTTTTAAAAACCGTGAAGGAATACCGGTAACTTGACCAGTAAATATCTCAGGAACTGGGGGTCCTCATTGTGAAAATAATACGGTTCAGCTTTGGAGGACCCCCCGCTTCCAGTCCTGTAAAATGAAAGTGGAGTTTAGTTAGGGTGTTAGGGTGTTTTTTTCCTTTTCTTCCATGGGCTCCTCTTGGTTTAATCCCATGCAACTGGCCCAAAAAACATTTGTAAATAATTTAACAATCTAACTGGTTTCCTTAAAAAAATATAAGCATGCCTAAAGCAAACATTTATCTTTTTTGTTCTTTGGAAATGAATTACAAATTCCATTTCTTTGGGGCCTCTAAATGTGTAAGTGTTTGTCGGTCAAGTATTTGTAACCCCTCTACTTTTAGCTCCCAGACTTATGACTATTGCTGAGGTGGGGCTTCAGTCCTTATTGATAGCTTAATGGGCCACACGTGGTCTAAGGTCAGACAGTGGGAATAAATACAGACACTGTATACGGGTGATACAACCGGTTTACTGCACCCCTAATAACTCGACCAACCTGTGATCCTCAGCAGAGGATCACTACGCAGAGTATACAATTGTTCTGTCTCAGACTCACTGTGACAAGTGAGTAAAGGAAGGAAGCTTAACTCAATCCCATATACCAAGCAAGGGAAGCTTCATATTTACTGAAGTGTTTATTGGGCAACAACAATACAAATAAAAGGGGAAAAAGATTCTGGGGTAAACACTGTGAGGTGGGAATAATGGAGAGGAAAGGCAGCTAGGATGGCAAGTGGGATAATGCTAGGTGATGGGGATAGCTTAGTATCAGGGATAGGTAAATTACAATAGCTTTAACAGAGGAGTTGAGTGAGGTGACTGCTTCAAGATGGCTGCTGGCTGAAAGAGAAAATATGCCAGCCTGGACAATCAGGAAATAAGACAAGGACTATGCCAACTAGGAGGGGGAGGAAGGGAAAGCTCAACCCACTAAGAAAAAGGGGCGTTGCCAAGGCAAATGGCTGAGAAGCCAACAAGGGAGTAGCAATGTTGCAATCTTACACTGCGGAGTGCTATCAGCCTCAGAATAGGGAAAAGACCTTACAGGTTCCAGGACAACAATTATAACACACTCCCCAATAACGCTGTGAGAGTGTATATCAGTGTCAGTGCTGCGTTAGCCACCCAATCCTGGGTATATTGGCTTAGTGATGGTGCCTGTACTTTGCAATGGGTGCTTCGGTACCGCTGTGCTTTGTAGCAGTTGAGGATCCCCTCCAACGGCGTTCGAACTCTCAATCACGTCCTGACAGAAACTCTGTGCTCCTGCTGCCACGTGCACTCGTGCACACCCTGCAATCCTCAACTGAACCAGATAGCACTCAGGTCCACGCAGGTCTGCCCTCAACATGGCCACCCCCCTTAGTCCCACCTCGTCCATGGCCGTTATCATTGGCTGCTATCATGTGCATTAACAGTCACATGTCCATAGCATATTGGAGAGGAACCTGCCAGGAGACAGTGTGTGTGTGGTCTCATCACACAGGGGGTTACATGTTGTGTATTTACTTTTAGCCCAACCTGTTCCTACTAAAGCATGGGTGGCCAACTCGTCCTCAAGGGCCACAAACAGGTCAGGTTTTCACGATATCCCTGCTTCAGCACAGGTATAAACCTCTGTTTTAGCCATAGATTCCTTTGTCAACCAGTATCGCTGACCTAAAGCTGCGCTTATAGTGCCTGGCGACGGTGGGTCTATTTCATATTTTAGAGACAGTCGCCACATGTTACTGTCTCTAAACCAATCATAGACCACAGCCCGCCCCCTTTCGTGACGTCGCTGGCCTTGTCGCCAGAGACATCGCTTCAAATCAAATTATATCTTTCGCTGGTGGCCACGGGTGACGTCATCAGTCGCGTCTCCGTCGCCAGCACTATAGGCACGGCCTAAGAGAGGAGAATTCTCGAAAGCATGTCCTATGACATAAATTGTTAGTCCAATAAAAAAGGTATCACTTAATACTGAAGTACTCATTTATTCTGCAATATATATATATATATACTAGCTGAGAGACCCGGCATTGCCCGGGAGTCACACTGCCCCCACCCCCCCACACACACACACACTGTCCCCCCTCCCCCCACACACTGTCCCCCCCCTCACACACACACACACACACACACTGTCCCCCCCCCACACACACACACTGTCCCCCCCCCCACACACACACTGCCGCCCCCTCCCCCACACACACACTGTCCCCCCCTCCCCCACACACACACTGTCCCCCCACCACACACACTGTCCCCCCCTTCCCCACACACACACTGTCCCCCCACCACACACACTGTCCCCCCCTTCCCCACACACACACTGTCCCTCCCCCCCACACACACACGGTGTCCCACACACACTGTCCCTCCCTCTCCCCACGCACACACAAAGCCCCCTCACCTCTGCCAGGACTCACAGCACCGCTCCTCTCTCCTGCGCTCCTCCGATTGTCGCGCGCCTGGCCCTTCTCTGCTCTCCCTCCTCCCGTCCGGGGAGTGCTGCGCACGCGCCCCCTCTCTGCACCTGTGAGCGCGAGCCGCCGGTAGTGGTTGTGGTGTGTGGGGGGGGGGAGTGTGTTGAGTGATAGTGTAGGAGATGCTTGCGTTGTCCAGTGTGTGCAGGTGATCGTGCGCTTTATGTCAAAACAATATATATAGAGAAGAGTCTGTACCTGATTCCTTATTTTGTTGGTAGCAGCCGGTGAGGGTTTAGTGCGTTGAAAGGTGAGAGCTGTGAAGCGTCGTCTCCCAGAGCAGTGAGAGTTAGGTGCTGTGAAGCGTTCCTAAGTGTCCCAGAGCAGTGACAGTTAGGTGCTGTGAAGTGTTCCCAAGTGTCCCAGAGCAGTGAGGGTTAGGTGCTGTGAAGCGTTCCCAAGTCTCCCAGAGCAGTGAGAGTTAGGTGCTGTGAAGCGTTCCCAAAGGTCACTGAGGGCTGGGAGAGTGAGGCAGTGGTGAGGTGTGCGGGGGCGGGCCAAGGGGGCCTGAAGCAGTGGTGTGAGTGTGTGAGGCCATTGAGAGGTGTGCGGGGGCGGGCCAAGGGGGCCTGAAGCAGTGGTGTGAGTGTGTGAGGCCAATGAGAGGTGTGCGCGGGCGGGCGGGCCAAGGGACCAATGAGATTGCCGCTAGGGACAGGGAACACACCTGGGAAACATACATACATACAATGCTTTCAGAAATATATAGTAGATATATATATATATATATACATATATATATATATTGTGGCAATCAGACATATGCCGGGAGCTTTAGGTTTCTGAGGTTCAGCTACAAGTACCCCACTGGCTCATATAGGGTAAAAAGAAATACTTGATTTAGGAGGTTGCAGAATGCATTGCAAGCTTCTCTGGCAGCTAAAGCATTAAAGCTGTGCCCACCTCCCCTCCCCCCCAACCCCCCCCCCCCATCTTCCCAAATCTGGGAACTGAATTCAGTACCATACCCTGGTAGTGTACAGTGTGATCAGTTAGTTGTGTCATTGTTTCCCTGAAACATGATTTTTTTTTTTTCTGTGTTTCCACTTATTTTATTTCCCTGGCACCAGCAGTTATCAAGACAACCTACGTTATTGTTTTATATTTCAGTGGAAATTTGCCATTTTCAACTAATGTTCTAATTGCCACAAAATCCTGCATTTTATTGGACTGCATTTTCAATGGGGGCTAGTTGTCTCCTGAATGTTGAAACGTTGATATCTCGTTCCTCATCAGAGGTAAATGTTGAGATCAATAATGAATAGAAGCATGAGGATCGGCTGGCAGGATCCGTCATCCATAATCAGGAGCTCCCGTTGCACTCCTCATTATGTTCATTTGAATTGGAAAATGAGTCATTCGCGTTTGCTCACCACTTCTCCAGCATGGATTGCTACAATATAAATAAATGGCCATGTGCAGTGGTTGACAAATCACCCAAAAATCTACTCGCCGAACCAAAAAATCTACTCGCCACTTAGTCCCGCCCCCAATCCTGCCATGCTTGGGCGGCCATGAGGAGGTCGCCACAGGGTCAAATCCAGTCGCCACGGGCCTGTAGGTGAATGGATTTGTCAAACACTGGCCATGTGCATATGAGGCCGCAGGACTGCTTTGGGACTTAGTTTACATCAGGGGTACCCAGCTCCAGTCCTCTATGGTTACCAAAGGTCAGGTTTGCAGGATATCCCTGCTTCAGCACAGGTGGCTCAATCAGTCCATGCTTTAGCACAGATTGAGCACAGATGAGCCACTGATTGAGCCACATGTGCTGAAGCAGGGATATCCTGTAAACCTGATCTGTTGGTGGCCCTTGAGGACTTCAGTTGTCCACCCCTGGTTCACATTATTTATGACTTGGACTTCCACTGTCCCGAACAAATATTGGGGGAGATGTGCAATGTAAAGAGAGCACTTAGAAGCTTGTTTTGACACATTGCTCCATTTTCTGTTCGCATTTGCGTCAAATTTACGAAAGCGTCTCTGACGTGGGACGCAAGTTGTTGGCCAGAAACGTTTACGCGTCTGCTGACTTGGCAGATGTTTTTGAGGCAAACACAAGATACAAAAAGTGATGCGCGGAGACACAGAGTGTAATACGTCTCATTATAATCTGTGCAGCATGCAACTCCTCCTGCTGGCACCCCCCAAATCACTGACGCAAACAGAGCCGAACTTGGCGCAAAGACCTTGATACATTGACGTAAAGAGGCGCCAGATGGAAATGGCGCAATTTGCGTCAATGTTGCTCCAAATTGGCTATGATGCATCACCCCCATTGTCTGGGCTGTCATTTACTTTGTACAAGAGACTCGTGAGGTCTTGAAAGCTCAGGTACATCTGTAAACATGATCATATCGGCCCATTGGAAGGTACAGAACTTACATTAAACCTAAGGTACAGAATGAATGAAAAAATGCTCCATTTCTCCCCCTAGGTTTGGATCCCAGAATTTGTGCTCTAACCTGCCACCATGGGGATCAAAGCGGTACTACCTCACTATGAGCTGGGATTCTATGCCCTCGTCTTGACCTGCACTTTGGTTTACTCCATGAATGGAATATTTGAAGCATCCCAAGGTAACTATTTCATCATAAAAGAAGATTGCTAGAAGCAGAGGACACGCCCTGAAGCGGCAGGGCGGCAGGCACGGGGAAATGTGAGGAAGTGCTTCTTCACATGGAGGGTGGTGGGGATGGGGAATAGCCTCCCGGCAGAGGTGGCAGAGGTCAGCACAGGAAGGAAATTGGACATACGGCTACCTTAAATACAAAAGAATAGGGTCTGAGGATAGGGAAATGGGCAGATTAGGAGGGCCAAGTGGTTTTATTCTGCTGTCAAATTCTATGTTTTGAAATAGTGCTGCTTTATTTTAACTTCTGCTCAATGGGTGGGACCATTCATTCGTTTATTCTCTGTTAGATGAGGAGTTTGTGACCCGACTGGCAATAAATTATCCACCCAAGGCAGTCACTTACTGAAGTCTCCTAGCTTAACACACATATTCCCAGCTAGCTCAAACTCCTACACCCACCACATCAAGAATATATATTTATTTCAAACAGAGTGCTACTGAGCGTGGCAAATGTGTACAACAAAAGACAGGGGTGCCCAATGCTACATCCAATTGACAAAACATATATGGTAATAAGTATAACGTTCAAATACTTCAATAATAATAATAATAATTACTTGGTTATTTAGTTTAACCCTTTGGCCACTCTCCTAGCTGCTAAACCGGATCAGATTTAACAGAGAAAAACATGAATTCATTGGATTTCCCTTTGTCTGATAAATATGGCGCTGTTTCTTGCATCAGTTTTCCAGATAAGACATCAGTAAATAACTCCCAAGTGTGCTAAAAGGTTGTAAGAGGAAAGAATTGATGAAACTCAATAACCAAAGTTAGCATTGTTGACGTGACCTCATTAAAAGTAAGGTGGTCCCCTGTATGCGTCTTATCCAATGAAGTTGCTGCTTGAAAAAGATGTCTGCCAAGCCTTTCTATTGGATGCTGGAGGGATGCTTACTCCGGCGGCCATATTGTCCTCCATGACAAGTATTCTTACCCGGGTGATGTGCTGCAATCCTAGGGCTCGGCTTGTTCTGACCACGACACAGCAAACTATTGTTGAAACGAGCTGATTAATTTGTCCTTTATTCGCCATGCAGTCTTTTTAATGGCTAACTCTGGGGTCTCGCAGCGCACATGTGAAACATCAATGCAAAATCCTTAGTAACCAACACCATCAAACTTTGCTTATCGCTTAGTCACGAACCTCTGTTAGGAGCCACCGCTGCAGCAATGGAAGGATTTGTCTCTGTTATTTACTATATTCTGTTTTACAGATAACGTGAACAGAAAGTCATTTAGAAACAATGTAAAGGAGGGCTGGACATACATTGGCCGGAAAATGGTAAGTCAGCGAGGAAAGAGCCAGCAGTTTAGTGGCCGAAAGGCCATTCTTTGAAGCATACAACAGCCCCTTGAAGGTGCAGCCCCACCCAATGCCCAAATAAGCATGTAAGGAGTTCAAGGAGTTAAATCTAGGTGCATGTCATTTTAGTATTTTAAATATCTTTTCACGTTAGTTTTGTAAACATGGTGAACAACGACACAAGAAAGGTTCAATTTCCTCTAGATCAGGGGAGGCCAACTCCAGTACTCAGGGGCCACTAACAGGTCAGGTTTTAAGGATATCCCTGTTTCAACACAGGTGGCTCAAGCAGGGATATCCGTAATACCTGGCCTGTTCGTGGCTCTTGAATACTGGAGTTGACCACCACCTGATCTACAGTAGTTACTTTCCTGTGTGTAATATTACTATGAGCTGAACAGGAGTTTGCACAGGCAATGCTTCAAACCTCTCTCCTTATATTGACTGTCCACCTGAGAGGGACAAGGGGAGCTTGATGTTGGGTAAACACTTGGTTGACGACAAGCAGTCCCCCAATTAATGGCCCGGACAAAAATACAATTCTTCTTAACTTGCAAAGACACCAAAACCGTCACATACTTACTTACAGATGCAGCGGCCGTTATTTGAACATTTCACGGCGCCGTTTTCGTGTGCGCTGCAGTTCTCCACATGGCATTAACGCCGCCAATCACACCAGGCACACGTGTTTACCGCGGTTGATTTGTTTGAATTTCATGGATTCTGTTTCTTTGGGTGCAATTCTTCGCGTATCTGTGGCAGAAATGAATGAATTGTAATGTGTACAGTACTGTGCTACTGTGTCAATTTCAGGTGTTTAAAAGCCAGAACACCAAAAAATGCCATTTCCTGCACTCGCGTCTTAAGGCGGGAAGGTTGGAAGAAATCACGCGCCATGACATGGGTATTCCGAGGTATACACCGCGTGAAATGTTCCAATAACGGCCGCTGCAGCTGTACATGATGATTACATTTGTTTAACGAAGACAATGACATTGTTCAGTGGTTGTTGCTTTTGCAAATTATCAGGGACTGCAGATTTAAAAATAGGATAAATAATCCAGCTCGAATAAACAACACACCAGCAGTATTAAATATAGTGGTAATGGGACTTCTTGTAATTCTGGGCTATTCATTTACATTCATTCCTTTGTTGTTGCATTATCTCCAAGGAGCTGGGTGAGCTCATTTAGTGATAGCAACAACAACAAAAACCTGAATTTGAGAAGCTGGATGGATGGATGGATACACACATTTTAAGTAATGTTGGGTGAAAAAGGCAACAAAAAACCTCCACCGTTAGCATATAGCCAATAAAAAATATCACTTGTGAGCACATTCACATGTCTTAGACAGGTCTGCAGCCCTGCCTTTCACCATTATCACCTAGCATACAGTGCTCCCACTGCAGCAAGGGATTCTGGGAAATGACATGCAAATGAGCACACAATGTGTCACCTTTTGCCTGAAATCCATTTACATGGAACACATATAAGCAAATGCTCTGCTGTTCACACAGCTTTTAAGCACAGCATGGGATTAGATGCAAAGTCAGTCAAACCACTCAGGCATGTTTCAACCTTGATGGGTCCCATCAGTGTGAGGTTGCTGCAGTGGGAGCACTGTATGCTAGGTGATAATGGTGAAAGGCAGGGTTGTAGACCTGTCTAAGACATGTGAATGTGCTCACAAGTGATCAAGTTTATAAAACTATATCCTTAGTGCAACAAAGTGATAAGAAAATCAGTACACATTGACATACCCAATAAGAGAGACATGGTGGCCAATGGGTATTATAAATCAACCAAAAGCCATTGAGGCCCAAATGTACTAAACAGTGCACCTTTCAAGAATATGTTAGCATGCTGAGCATTCCTCTTTATTTAGACTTACCTACTGTACCTGTTACTGGATTATATATGTGTGTGTGTCTCTCTTGTTTCCTTACAGGATGTTTCTGACTTTGAATGGGTGATGTGGTTCAGCACATTTAGGAACTATATCATCTTTGCCCTTTCGGGACATGTCATCTTTGCCAAGATATTTTCTATGCTAGTTCCTCAGGTAGGTTTCTTCTATTTCTTGTGTGTACGCGTCCTACGCCAGTCTGTCTCCACAAGGGAGTCATCTACTGATGCCCCAGACAAACCTGAAGGGGTTCCTTGGAAGCCCCCCAATAATGATGTATTATAGCATATCGCCAATTATACACAGCATTTAAAATAACTAAAAACATTGGAAATTGCATTAACAAAGACTGTCATTCTGATACCATTGTAAATGTGAAATGTACTAGTAATTATGATTTTACTTTGTTTCTTACACATTTGATAGAAAAATGATTGCATTCAACTATTGATTATCTGATGGGTGTCTCATTTGGATCATATAAATAAGTAATTTTTGTGTTAACCCCCTTAGTAATACGAGATATGATATAGGTAAGATATGTTACAGACTATATCTGAGACTTATTAAGTCACTATCTCTTATCTCTCATTGGCTCAGATCCATAAAACTTTGTTATCGATTTAACTTTAGTTAAAGTCTTAAGTGCGGTTTTCAGCCGTAACGAGCCCATGTGTTACTATAACGGACGTTCCTACTAATGATATGCCCAAGAGGCGTTCCCTCTAACAACGCATATCCCCAGAGCTCTGTTATAGTTAGCGCAGGGAGTTAATGCTGTGTTAGTTAGGTCAGGGCTAAACTTGTCGTTACTCACATCCAGACCCTGAAGTAGGTCTTTTATAGGGTCTGGGTAAGTGTAAGACCGCTGTTAGTTAGATCATACCTATCATAATGTTATTTACAAGGTTCTTTTCCTCTCCTGTCTTCTCTTTTTTTAACTTTAATTAAACATCTATTCAAAGTCTTAATGGGAGTAACGCCACCTGTGGGTAAGACAGGCTTAACGCCTTTGCAGGAGGTGCATGCAGAGGGGAAGACAAGAGAATTGCTTTGGGAAAATAAATGTAGGCTTTTATTTCGTCAAAGTGCAATAAACAAAAAACATAGGCTTTTCTTCAGCCAAGGTGCAGCAATATAAAGTATAGAATTTTCCTAGGCCAAAGTTCAGTTTCTTCAGCGTATGAAAATCCATATACTGTACGTTTATAGACGTAAATATAGTTCTGGTGTCTCTTGGCATCAAGGACACAGGGTTATCGCCTGCATGCCCTAGTGTTCTTAAGGCTAGGTCCCCGCTGCCTGCTGCAGCGCCCGCTATGGTGGGCGCTGCAGGGACAAGAACCGCCCCTCAATGGGGCCACGCCACTAACTGAAGACAGGAAATCTGTGCTCACAACTCCCGACGGAGCACTGGCCACGCCCCCAGCGGTTCAGCCAATGAGGGCGAACCTGCCAGGTGATGTCGTGGCCGCGCCCCCCCCCCCCCGTCTTTCCCCCTGCAGCTCACCGCAGATCGGGAATCTCAGCTGCACGCGCTGCCAGCCTGGCAGGCGCACGTGCTGCGTCGACACCGGGGCATCAGCCTAAGGGTCCAGGACATGCACCTGTGGTCTGTACGCAGACCCAGGAGAGACAGAGAAACAGTTCCCTTCCCTGCCTTCTAAACCCCTGCTAGACTCTGGGCTCGTTTGTATCCCTGGCTTCCTCCAGACAGGGATTAACCCCTGCCCGACCAACACCCAACAGCTCTAGCTATTGTACACAGGCTTGCCCCTATTACAGCCATGTTATTTGAAGCTAAGCGCTAAAGTAACATGGCGTTAAGCCGATGCTAATGAGATCTCTAGCCATTAGTCATTATTTCTTCATATATTTAGCCTTTAAGACACCCATTAAACTCAGGGAACATGACATCCATGACCTATTTAGGTAACGTCACGTTATTTGACCTTATTTAACGGAGCTCTGTGGATCTGCACCATAGTCTTTTAATCATACAGATGTAGCCTGGCGCTTTTCTGGAGCCCTGCTTCCCGGTCACGCCGCGGTTGTTGAGTACCACCGGCAATCCACGAGACGTGGCTGTATCCCCCTCTCAATCATGACTCCAGGGATGATGAATCAGGCAACATCTGTATATCAACATGTAAACAAACCTGTGCGAAACGAAGTGGCCTGTTTCTGTTTTTCTTCTTCAAGATTTCTTCTGCGTCAAAATAATGTCCTTAGTACTATTATGCATCCCTGCCTCCCGATTTGCCCTTTAATCGCAGGGTTTCAGCACATTGTACCAACATTCACCTTGATTCTCTTCATGTCCCTTTAGCTCTCACTGTCCTCTAACCTTAGGTATGTATGTCTTTGTATATAGCAACATCCATGTACTTAACGCTTCACAGCAGCAATGCGCGTGACATAATAGGAGACGTAATAGGAATAAGCGTTTCATATATAAAAGTAAATACTAGGAAAAGGAGTCCCTTGCCCGAAGAGCTTACAGTCTAAGCCCGCGTCCATAGCTAGCGCGACGACGCGAGCGATGTCGCGCGCGCCGCACACAAAAGCCTGCGAGGCAGTGCGCAAGGCCATAGAGCGCGCATGCACGGGCGCGACGGTGCAACCAATTTTTCGCATAACAAAAGCTTTGGATTTTGGCGCGCGACGTCCGGGTCACGTGCCGGTTCAGCCAATGAGGGCGAACCGCTCACGTGACGTCACGGGCACGCCCCCCAAACATTGAATTTGGCACTGCTCTTGGTCGCGTCTCCTCCTCCAGACCCCACAGACAGTGGGAGGGTGTACCTCATATGCAAGGGGTCAAGGTCAGTGCATATGAGATGTATAGTACTAGCCAAGGGAGCTACCCACATGTTTCAGTAGGGAGGTGTATTTTAGGATGGGCCTTAAAGGTGGAGTCAGGTAGATATTGAGGGGAAGGGCATTCCCGAGGTGTGGGGCAGTGAGTGTGTAAGGTTTCAGATGAGAGAGGGGTAGACAGAAGACATCCTTGAGCAGAACACAAGAGTCAGGCAGGTGCAAAGTGAGACATTTGGGTGGAGATGTAAGGAGGGGCAGAGGAGTGTGTAGCCTTAAAAGTGAGGAGGGGAATTTTGTAAGAAATATGGGATTTAAGAGGAAGCCAGGAGAGGGATTTCAGCAGGAGAGGCTGAGACAGATTTAGGAGAGAGTAGAGTGATTCTAGCAGCAGCGTTTAAGATAGATTGTAAGGGAGACAGGTGAGAGGCAGGAAGGCCGGACAGCAGAAGGTTACAATAGTAGAGACGGGAGAGAATGAGGGCCTGTGTCTCAGAGGTTTATCAGTAGAGCGACAGAGGAAAAGTCGTATCTTAGCAATGTTACGGAGGAAAAATCCGCAGGCTTTAGCTACATAGTGAATATGAGAAGAGAACTTCAGGGAGGAGACAAACGGGACATCTAGGCATCGTGCTTGTGATACTGGGTGTAGAGTGCTGCCAACGGTAATGGAGACGGGGGCTGTAGGGCCGGTATGTAAGGCTTATTTTTTTTTTTAAATACTGCAACATGTATTTAATTTTTGGCAGCTGCAAAAAGTAGGACCAAAATGGCTTAATAATTAGAAGAATTACAGGGCGTTACTATGGTGGAAATGTCTCCATTTATGCCTTAAGACAGAGGTGCGCAAGATTTTCTGGGAGGGACGCAGTGCTTACAGAGGCCCCACGCTCTTCGAAAAGGCATTTAAATTAAATATCGGGGGAGCGCGTGAGGCCTCTGTAAAGTCCCTTACCTTACCCTTACCTTGTCTCCGGACAACGCTTCGCCATGGCAACGCATCATATGACGTCGTGATGTCAGAAACACCGGAGAAAATGTAAGGAGGGGAGCTCGAGAAGGGGAAAACTTTGCACACCCCTTTGCCTTAAGACATAACTAAAAAAACACCCTGTTTAAGATAAATGAAGAAATAATGTTACCATAGCTGCAAAGTAACTCTCGTCAACGATATATTGCGTCACTGTTGAATTTGAGCTGGTTAGTAGGTACAGTATGTGGTATTGATTTGCAAGTGTTAGTGGAGCTTCTGGGATTGAACATGTGCTCCACTGCGATAAGTGCGGTCTGGCTTAACATCTATCTCCTCACAGTACAGGTCACTGGTTTACATGCTGTACGGGATACTGACCGTGTTGGGGATTATGGGATGTAACTACCTGATGCTGATCCTGTCTCACTGTGTCCTACTCTACTCTGTCGCCATGGTCAAGCAGAAGTGGCTGTGCTTTGCCGCAGGCCTGTGTAGTCTGGCGACATTCAAAGTGGAACCATTCAGCTCCTGGCAAGTATGTTTTAATGGGCTCGGAGCGTCTGGGCAGAATTAGACCTACTTTTTTTTGTTGCTGAAAGTCAGGGTGTTTTATTCTACATTTTCAGTGCATGTAAATTTTTATATTCATCAACAAATAGGAATAAGAATATATGACTGCTACTGTTCTACACTCAGACTGGGGGACTTTATTCATCAAAGTTTCCCGGGTGCACAACAGGGGCAGTTATGTTATAAGAAGAACACAGCCCCGTATAATTCCAAGGATATAGTCTTATTGTTTTCAAATCTAATGATGCTTTTGCACCAGTTTTACAGCCCTGAAGGCTTTAGAATAATATTCTCCAAAACCGTGATGTATGAGAGATTTATGGGACTTTATCTTTAAAATAACATTGCATTGGTTAAAAAAAACAGCATTAATGTATCAATGAAAAATATGCTCCCATTTAGTGTCCGGGCTGCTCTATAGCCCCTTACACTCAGTGGTGGGTTTCACATTAGGCCCATTAGGCCCGGGCTTAGGGCGGCAAAAATGTCCGCCTCCTATTCCTGATGGGAAGTCACTTAGCTGCCACCCTCCTTCTGCTTCTGAACCGCAGCGTCAGACGTCGCCAACGTGACGTCACGGCGTCCAATTGCCATGGCAACGCGACGGCACAGCATCAAATGACGTCATGACATCGTGTTACCATGGCAACGTGGTGTCGTGCGACGCCCGCGGTTCAGGAAGAGGGGGGCGGCAGGTAAAGAGGCGACAACAACAGCGAAGTGCCACGGGGCGGCGTATTTTGAAATCCGCCGCTGCGTACACTGCAGAATATGTGTGGGCCTCGATTTACAACAAACTAAAGGCACACCTTTTTTGTCCCCCAAAATATACAAATTACAACGCAGAAAGATCTTTAACAAATAAATGAGAACACGAGTTTATAAACAACGTGTAAAACGGGTTTATTAAAGGGTGACGTTAACAGAACAGGTGTGTTTTTCAATGTAGATGATTAGATATTAAGCGCTTCTAATCCTTTAAGCTTGTAAAGTGGAAATAGTGTGTGACACAAACTGAAGAAGCAAAGGGCAAACACAGAGGGGCTGAGATGGGGGGGGATGTGAACACAGCCAATAAAGGAGTAGTGGATTCATAGAACAGACATATAGAGCAGGAAGTGCAGAAAAAAAAGAAAACACACAAAAACGGTTCCAAATGCTTGGGGCAGCAAACCCAACAGCACCCCCAAACAACGGGGGAGAAGATGGAGTGAGGTCTTTGTAACAGAGTAGCTCATGATAGCCCTGCTTTTGTTTACATTATATTATTTATTTATTTATAAAATATTTTACCAGGAAGTAATACATTGAGAGTTACCCCTCGTTTTCAAGTATGTCCTGGGCACAGAGTAAAACAAAATAATACATGGTTACAAATAGTTACATAAATGAACAGGGTATACATTATATACAAGACATTGCATGCACAGTTAAAGAAAATATGTATTATGGGCGTATGAAACAGTTACAGACCAGAATAAAGTGTGAGACAGCCTTAGATTTGAAAGAACTTAAACTGGTGGTGGATGTGAGTCTCTGGTAGGTTGTTCCAGTTTTGGGGTGCACGGTAGGAGAAGGAGGAAAGGCCGGATATTTTGTTGAGCCTTGGGACCAGGAACAGTCTTTTGGAGTCTGATCTCAGGTGATAGGTGCTGCATGTGGTAGAGGTGAGGAGCTTGTTCAGATAGCTGGGTAGCTTGCCCATGAAGAATTTAAAGGCACGACAGGAAAGGTGAACTTTGCGCCTAGACTCTAGTGATGACCAATCTAGTTCTTTAAGCATTTCGCAGTGATGTGTGTTGTAGTTGCATTGGAGAACAAAACGACAAATTGAATTGTAGAGGGTGTCAAGTTTGCTAATGTGGGTTTGGATTGTAGACCTAATTCTCCAAAACAGGAAGTGAAACTGTGAATTTGTCCTGTTGTGTTCTGTGCTTTCAGAATGGATTTGTCACCGGGACATTTAGTCTCCAAGACGTTCTGTTTTATGGAGGGAGCGGATTTACCATCCTGCGGTGCATGAGTTTTGCCTTGGAGAACTGCGAGAGGAAAAATGACAATTACTCACCTGTGGAGCTTCTCAAATACAATTTCTACCTCCCGTTCTTCTTCTTTGGGCCCATCATGACTTTCGACCAGTTCTATCGCCAGGTGAGCCCTGGGGGTGACGGGTAACCCCCTCTGCTGGTGAAGCAGCTTCTAACATGTTGAGCAGTCAGAATACTTATGTATACATTGAATTACTATTGGTGCAATAAGGTTATAGCGTTAGAGGGCTATGTGTCAAGTTTATGAAAGTCGCATCTTGCAGTGTGTTTCTCAGCTAGCTAAGGCTACGCTTATAGTGCCGGCGACACGACGGCGGCAATGCATTTGTTTGACGCGACGTCGCATCGCTGTTGCTAGCACTATAAGCGCAGCCTAAGGCAATGTGTGCAGCGTGTTCAGTATGTTATATTCCATTTATTAATAACTGAAACAATGCAAACCAGGCACAAAAATGACATGATCAGTAGAAAATGGTCTCAGTCTGCTAGAATTACGACTGTATCCCTTAACCTTTAGGCTGCGCTTATAGTATTGGCGATAGCGCCCAGCGCCGTCACCAGTACTTGATGCCCGTAGCGGGTGCCCATAGTTGGCGCGACCGCGACGGCGCTGCGCAGCAACACGGTGACCGAAATCGCTGAAGCCAAGGATTTTTGTCTTATACAGCGGCCTCAGCGTCACGTGAGCGGTTCAGCCAATGAGGGCAAACCACTCATGGCCACGCCTCCTGTCACCCTCCTGCATGAAATACAGCTTTTGCTTATAGCGACTGCGACGTCAGCGGTCGCGAGCACGTCGCCGTTACTATAAGCGCGGCCTTACAGTGCTGGGACTCCGGACTGCCAGCACATCTCCAGCACTTCTGCATCAGGTGACCACTCCAGGAGAGATCCCGTGACGCACCTAGACCCGGATGCAGCAGTGGAGTGGGTCAGAGCGCTCAGCCTGATCTGCCCCATGAAAACAAGCGAGTGCCCACGTGCCTGGTATTTAGGGCAGTGAGAAGCCTACAATGCACTGAGCTTGAAAACCCTGTTTCACTCTATTGTCAAAGGTCTTATGGTGCTTAAGCTGAAAAAGAGAGGGGCTTGGTGGTGACAAAAGAGCACACTGTGCATCTAACCTGTATAAGTTCTGTGATGCATCAGGGATAATCTATAGGGAAATATCCATTGTCAAAATAGATAGGAAGCTATAAGTGATACTCTCAGTGTAGTTGTATGTCATTGCAGTCAGTACTATACTGTATATATGTGGAATTTGCCTGGAGTACAGTAGATATATTTAAGAAGAAATTGGCAGTGAGTTGTCTAAATACCTTAAAAAAAACTAGTGGTCTTACTGTATGTTTCATTGTAAGCACTTCTTGCTAAACATTTGGAAACTATATACTGTATTATTTTATTTTTTTTAAAGAAAGTTTATTACAATATTTATCCTCTAAAAACAGAAAGGGAGAGATCCTTTAAAAACATTTTAAAAAAAATGAAACCCTTTTTATTTAAATAGAAATGGCAACTGTCTGTTTGCAATTAAAACCAAAAGTACTGGTAACTGTGGAATTGTAAATTTAACACACACAAAAAAAGAGTGGTCACCTGGGACTGTCAATGACCAGACATAGTAATGCCATTACCCAGTACTTCAACCACTGCTTCTGTAAGGGGAAAAAATACATTCGGGGCATTGGTCAATGGCGAAAACGGGTTGTCTTTTTTTCAACCTAAAGAAACCTGTTACACCATGAAAATGCATCTCTTAGCGCAGCGGCGGGCAACTCCTGTCCTCAAGGGCCACCAACAGGTCAGGTTTTCAGGATATCCCTGCTTCAGCACAGTTGGCTCAATCAGTCTTCCACTGAATACCTGACCTGTGGATGGCCCTTGGGGACGGGAGTTGCCCACCCGTCTTAGCATCAATTTAAATACATTAGCTTGGTACAGTACAGTACGTACAGCGCAAGCCTTTTCTAACAGCTAGAAGGATAGACACTGGTTGTCAGATCTCTGCAAACATTCTGATGTGAAACATAGAGCAGTTTATAACCCGAAGCCAAAAGAATGAACGTGTCTTCCTGCTACACAATTAAGCAGGATGTCTGATTTGGGACAGTGTTCAAATCGAGCAGCGCAGTTAGCACGACTTCATGAATGTACTGAACATTTTGGCACCATCCATGTTTCAGCCTAAAATGAAGAGACAGGCAACAGCAGAGTGAGTGGCGTAGACATGGGCGGCCCCCCCGGAAAAAATAATTCAGGGCCCCATTAATATTAATACTGACAGTAATTTTTTTCTCCCTCCCCCATATCCTCTCTCATCATCATCAGTTCCCCCTATCTCCCCCTCAGCTCGCTCTCTCCTCCCCAGCTCATCTCTCTACCCACTCCCCCCCCAGCTAAGCTCTTTTCCCCCCCAGCTTAGCTCTCTCCCCCTCAGCTCGCTCTCTCCTCCCCAGCTCATCTCTCTACTCCCTCCCCCCCAGCTCAGCTCTCTTCCCCCCCAGTTTAGCTCTCTCCCCCTCAGTTCAGCTTTCTCTCCCCTCCTCAGCTCAGCTTTCTCTCTCCCCTCCTCAGCTCAGCTCTCTCCCCCCTCAGCTCAGCTCTCCCTGCCCCAGCTCAGCTCTCCCCCCCCCAGCTCAGCTCTCTCCCCTAGCTCTCTCTCTCTTTGCTTCAGCTATCTTAGGCTGCGTCCATAGAAGGACAAGCAGCGCTGAGCCGTGCGGACGCTCCGCGCTGAGCCCCTGCATCCTCAATGAGGATGCCTTGAGAGGGGGCTCACGCGAGCGTCCGAAGGCGTGCTGAGGCTTTGGAATTTTCAGCCGACAGCCAAGCTGTTTTTCAGCGCCCTGTCGGCTGAAAACATCCAATCAGCGCGGAGCTGCGTCCACGTCACGGCGCCGTGATGTTGACGTCAGTGCGTCGCGGGCGATTGGCCCAGCGACATCACTGCCCCGCCTCCAACCACCTCCCCCCCGGCTCCCTTCGCGCACGCTGGCTTGCCTGCAAGTCCATGGAATCGCGCTGACTTCAGCAGGCGAGCCTCAGCGTCAGCGCGCATCCGCTCTGATCAACCCTATATGGCCCCGGCCTTACTCTCCCTCTCTCTGCTTCAGCTCTCTCTTTCCTTCAGCTCTCTCTCTCTGCTTCAGCTCTCTCTCTCTGCTTCAACTCTCTCTCTCTCTGCTTCAACTCTCTCTCTGCTTCAGCTGTCTCCCTCTCTTTCTGCTTCAGCTCTCCCTCTCTTTCTGCTTCAGCTCTCCCTCTCTCTCTCTCTCTCTCTCTCTTTCTGCTTCAGCTCTCCCTCTGTCTCTCTCTCTCTCTGCTTCAGCTGTCTCCCTCTCTCTCTGCTTCAGCTCTCTCTCTCTTTCTGCTTCAGCTCTCCCTCTCTCTCTCTCTGCTTCAGCTCTCTCTCTCTTTCTGCTTCAGCTCTCTCTCTCTCTCTGCTTCTGCTTCAGCTCTCTCTCTCTCTCTCTCTCTGCTTCAGCTCTCCCTCTCTTTCTGCTTCAGCTCTCCCTCTCTCTCTCTCTGCTTCAGCTCTCTCTCTCTTTCTGCTTCAGCTCTCTCTCTCTCTGCTTCTGCTCTCTCTCTCTGCTTCAGCTCTCTCTCTCTCTCTCTCTCTCTCTCTCTCTCTCTTTCTGCTTCAGCTCCCTCTCTCCTCTCTCCTCTCCCTAACTTTGGCGGGAGGAGATGATCAGAGGAGCAGCCGGCAGAGGAGCTGTGGCAGCAGATACCGGAAGTAAGAAAGACTTCCGGGTCAGACTGCCAGAGGGCGCTCCTCCCCTGCCGCCCCCCTCTGCCTCTAGTGAGGATTCTTCTACTGGCATATCCTTTAACACTGGGGCCCTCCGCCACCGCCGCATACTCTCTCCCCTCAAGCGCGTGGGCCCCCGTGCTGCCCAGGCTAAAGCTACGCCCCTGAGCAGAATTGAAATCCTGGTTTAGGATACACAGCTTTTCATGAAGCTTCATTCAATCGTTCTATCACAAGTCAGTAAGAAATATTTCAATACAGCGTGTTTTGTAAACAGCAGCTCATGTTCACAGCTAATATTTGTACCTCTCCTTAAAAATGAACATAGAACCTGCATGTTAATCATAAATAGTTCTTGTCTTTTAAGAAAGAAAATATTAATGGGAATAAAAAACTATGCAGAGCATCTCTTTGACTAAAATGTTGAGTTTGGGCTGGACCTGCTCATGCTAACGTCTAATCCTGATTAATAAAGCGCTGAGGGGACATTTTTCCTGAGGCTTCTTTCAGTGCTGTTTGTATCAAGTTACAGGTTAATAATAATACAGCTGAACCCCATTATAACTGGGATTGCGGGGGGGACAAAATGGCCGCCGCGATCAGGACTTACCGAGAGGGAGAGAGACGTTACCAATAAAGCTTTGAATAGATGTTTGCTTTTTTTTTTAAACATCTATTCAAAGCTTTAAGAACACAATACACACAGGGCACCGGGGATTAATATAACCCAATAGTAACTTGGACGTGTAACTTTAAAATAAAGCCTCCAATAAAATTAGGTAATTAAAATATTTATTTAGAATGAAAGGTCTATAAGACCACACACATAAAAAAAACACAAAAGACAAGCGGTGTAAATACCGCCCTAATACAGCAGCGTGCACACACTGTGAATAATGACATACAATTAAGACTCACTGGTCACAGAAAAAGCCCATAAAGCAATACTGGTCTGCATTAAGTAAACAAAATACCAATCACTGGGCAATAGGCTGTAAACAGGGAGACAGGCACTCACCACAGAAGCGCGAGCTGGAGCCGCTCGCTGGAGTTAAACAGTCCGGACGGTACCAGCCGCGGAGATCACACCACAGCCCGAACTTCCTGGTACACTGCTACTGCCTCAGCCAATCAGCAAAGCGCGTTAGAGCGGCCTCTCGTGACCTCTCTACGCGTTTCGTGCTTCGTCAAGGAGAACACGTTAGAGGTCGCCCACGCGCTTAAATCAAAAATGATAGCTAATGAAATGGCCAACTCCTCCCTAATGCTAATCTGACAGTAATTGGCAGCTAATCCAATCTCTTATGCAAATATGCAAAAACACAAACAGCAATGGTTTGACGGTATACCTACTGTTTAAATACAAACATGACAAAATAAAAGCATATATAAATGACCTTCAGAGTGATACATAGTTATGCCACAAATTAAAAACAGAGTTACTCTTGAAAATAAAAAGGCTGTATCCAAAGCTTTATTGGTAATGGACAGGCACACACAGACACACTATGTCATTCGCGCGGCACCGCATGAGGAGCTGGGTCGCGTCCTCAGCTTGCATAGTGGTGCCGGTGGCCGGGGAAAGAAAAGGTAAGAGAGAGTTTGGGAGCCATGCCCATCACCGTGTTATAAGCGGATTTGCGTTGTAACGGATCACACTATAACGGAGTTGAGCTTTAATAATAATAACTTTATTTATATGGCACTTTTCTCCCAATGGGACTCTAAGCGCTTCACAGTTATGTAACGGGTTTTCTGCACTGGCCTGACCCACCCAATCTCATATTGGCCCCTGTGATCTAACCAGTCCCCATTACAGTGTGATGTCTGGTGGTGCACCTGTTGGCAACAGGACTCCTGAGTCTCCCACATGATGTTGTGTGGGGATTGCCAACCCAGACAGGCAGCTGAGGTAGTGTGCTGAGTCCTACCTATATCCAGTGCAGCGCCTCCACCACATCAGGATCCCTGCTGTCGCTTGGGGATGGTCCTGGTGAGGAACTCCTCCGTGGTGCCCCTCTCGGTGTAATGACGCCACACTTACACACGAGAGTATCTTTAATCAGGAACATCTTTATTGACGGTTGTGGGCTAACTGCCCCTCACAGTGATCTTCTAGCCACACATAATGATTTAGCTGCTTCCCTATGAAAGGTATGTCTCTGTCTTTGATTTGGGGATTCCCTATCCCCGCAGGGATGTCTTTCCTGTGCCAGGTCCCTGGTCACAGTCTCATCACTTTGCAGTGTCTAACTACACCAACTACTTTTACTCCTTGCATAACATTGCAGAACCGAACCTCTACTTTTGAACAGTGCTGTGTCTTATATCGTCAGGGGGCAGGCACATCTCTGATGTCCCTAAGGGTGGACCCAGAGTATTTAGCCACTCCCATCCTCACATAGGGCACCTCACCAGGGGGTGAGGGCAAACCTCCATGATTACTACTGGCATGCCCACAATTTATCAGGCCTTACTGTCAGTAGGAGAGATGACTGTTAGCCATTTTAGAGCATAGCTACATTCTCCCCCTGGTGAATCCCACCGACCCCGGCTGGGACCTAAATTTGAAGTACCTTTCCTCAGGAAGCACTGTAAAATGGAACATACACACATTTTTATTAGAACATGCAGATTTATGAAACAAACCACATCGCGCCAAGCACGCCCTGTCCAGCAGCCACGAACTCACGCAATGCTACCCAGTACCTCCTAATAATAGTGCCGGGGATCGGGTTTCTTAACCTCCCGACCCCCCATGTCCAGGACAGTCACGCTATAACTACGCGGCAAACCCCTCTCAGGCCGGTACACCACCTTGTGTTTGTAAACACTCCGGCCTATGCTCCACACCCTTATTAAGTGTTCTATTCGTTCCTCCGCCTTACTGCCAGTAATGGCACCCCCCTTATTGACCATGTATTCTTCTATGGTCTCCCTTAACCATTGGTCCCTGTTATCCTCAATCTCCTGCATGAGGGGTTCTGGGACATATGGATACTCCAAGCCATGGGAGTACTTGTATTTGGCTGTAATGGCCCTTTCAGCCCGACTACACCTAGTTAAATTGGCGTTCCCCGCTCTCCCTGGTAATACCCAGGACAAGGGCTCATCTGGATCCACAGGGTCTGATAACATCTCAGGACCCATTGGTTCAATCTCGTTCCGGCCTATCAGGAACCACCTGAATTGTAATTCTTTCTTTCTCTCGGCGGGCGTGAACTCCCCTTTAGCCCACCAGTAGTCCACCACATCGTCCCTTTCTAACAGAAACCGCGTGCGGTCCATCCACCCCACATATCCCTCAAATAATGGGGCCCACCAACGGGTCTCCTTAGGCCTCTCGGGCCCAGACTCTAGAGAGTCTCCCTCTTTGGTACCCCCCCAAGAGCATACCCCGGAAGTCCCAGCTGAACGGGGTCTGGACCACCTTTCATGCTTCGGCGTCTCCTCTAATTGCACATCAGCCTCTTCAGGCACCCATCGGGACTTCGACACGTGCCCCAATTGTCCTCCACCCCTTGAACCACCCTCGGAGGCAAAGCTGCCTAGTCTCTCCCCAGTCCGTTCCTCACCAACCCCCAAGGACCCTTCCGACACCCCCAAACTGGACGAGGATCCCCGGGAACAGGTGACTGGGGCAGGGGCATTATCTAGGGCGTGGGGTTGGGCATAGGGGTAGGCGGTTGGCAGCCGCGGGGTTCCGACCCGCTCTTCGTTATCGGACTGTCCCGTACCACTGAGCGGGGGTTCCGCTGGCTGAGCCTCACCCTTCTCGATCCGCCTCTCGGCCTGCCAGCTCTTTGTCTTCCGGGGTGATCGGGAACCTCTGCCCGATCGCTGACACTTGTGTACTCGACTTCCGCCTGCTCCGCCACCTCCGGCGGAACCGACGTCATTGCCGGATTCGGATATGCCGCCATCTTGGGATGGACCCCCATGCGGGATCTCTTCCTCCACGATGACATCCGGAAGTCCACCTGCTGCCACGTGCGCCGTCTTGGCCTGGCACGGCCAATCCTCCGCTAGTGTCAGCACCGGAGCCTGGCAAGAACAAGGACTATTCTTACCAGTCCGCAGGGTGGGCGTGGATCGCCCGTTGCCACTGGACCCGCCGGTCCCCGGAATGGAAGGGCTCCGCCTCTCAGGCTTCCGCTCCACCGGCGAAGCCCGACTCCTCCCACTGTCACTCCCGGTAAGTGGCCTTTTCACCCTGTTCCCTCCACAGGACACTGCCACCGGCCAGACCAGGGTACTGGATAGTTCTTTGGGTCCCTCGTCCGAGGAATCCACGTTAAGGGTACTTGGGGTCGCCGATCATGGCGACCGCCTTCTCTTCTCCCGGTCAGTCGCCTGACCGGTCGCTCCATTCTCTTCGGACCCAGCCGTATTAACCGGCTCCGATCCCCATTCTCCGGGATCTGCACCCTTGGTCCACAGTGCACCGGGGGACTCGGCGGACAGCCTAGCCGTATCCCCCGGGGGGTCAATAGGTTGGATCGGTACAAAGGTGGGCATAGGCCACAGGTACTGCGTGCCACACTGTGGACAGCGCGACGCTGTACCCATTTTACCGCCGGGCAGTCTACATTGCAGACAGAGGCCCACCACTGTCTCAGTGCCCGCTACTCGTATCACCAGTACCCCCCCTGGTACTGCATAGGGCTGAGTAGACACCATCGTATTCACGTCTGGGGAGCAGGCCATTGTCCTGGTGGGAGCCACTTTCAACAATGGTCTGTTCTGGAAGCTGGTTCCGCGTGAGTGACCAACAGGGGTTGGATTGTCAGCCACTCCTTTGTTCAGCTCCGCCCCTATCTGACACAATTGGAACCCGCCCCCAGTAGTAGCGATTATGGGCGGGTCCCACAATGGGATAGGATGTCCTTTAATTGAGGCCGCACCTCTTTCAGTCCTAGAGGGCGCGGTCACAGCTTTCGCGCCCTTATCCCCCACTGGGAGGGGTTCTTCCTTTGGCGCCAATCCCAGCCGATTTCTTGCAGCTGCCTTGCGTGCAAAATACCCTTCCTTTCCGCACACAACACCAGCTGCAGGGACTACTTTTGGTAGCAGCGCTGTCGCTTCACCAGCGCTTTGCTCCGCTGGATTCATACCCACGGGGCATAGTTGGAAACCACTCCCCCTGGTTGAGATTAGGGGAGGGTCCCACAGGCTAATCGGTTGACTCAGCACTGGGGCTGAGTGAGTCACTGTCCATGAAGGCGCGGCCGCAGCTTTCGCGCCATACCCCCATCAGGGCGGGGCTCTCCTGTTGGCGCCGCTCCTGGCCAACCCCTTGCAATTTTTGCATTTGCAGGATTCTCTGCAATCAGCCCACGCGGTCTCCCAGGGAAGCGGGAGCCGCCATTTTGGGTTGCACTGTCAGTCTGGTCAATGAATGAGGTAGCGTTCATCTGTTTGTATGCCGGCTGACAGTCACTCTCACTGTGTTCTACTCCTGTTATAGCAATGTCCTCAACACAGTCCTCCAGGGTAGCGCCCCGGTGTCCTAGGCAAGACCAAAACGGTGCGGTCACTGCTCTCACTCCACTCCATAGCAGACTCGTGACAGACATATCAGTAACAGCTTGCTCTTCAGCGGGGCGCACGCCAGGTGTGCTCTCCCCATCAGCCTCCGGTCGCCAATTTGTACTATCCGCACCGCGCGGATCCTCCATTCTTGCGGTCGCCATAGATATATTGTTTCCGTGATTATTGTACATGGAGCTCCTCTCTGCGGGGCAGCCACCACACTGGCACAATAAAGATTTCCCTGATGCACCACCATGTGTACCTAATGTAGGCTGGACTCGTGTATGCACTACCTCAGGCTAGGCTCACTCTCTCAGTGTCTGCTGTATCTCCTTCCTCCCAGTCTGTGCTCCCTACGGTAAGTGGTCTGGAATGGGCTAGAGTACTCTGGGGCTTCCATGCAGTACTTAGGCGTCTACCTATCTTGGTTAGCCTAGCGCAGACCCTCTCCAGGATTCCTGACCTCGTTAACAGGCTATCCCTTTAGGCATCCTACCAACTAGCACTGCCTCAAGGTGACTAGGACAGCTATAGCCCGGCTCCAAACCCCCAACTCCTTTCAGGCCCCTAGGTCGTCCCTGCGAGCTGACAATACGCCATCAGCCCCCTGACTACCCCTAGGTCCGTCCCAACGCAGCACAAAGTGGCAGCAGACACTTCTCACTGTTTCCCAGTGTGCCTAGCAAAAGCCTGTCCTGTTGACAGGTCTACATATCTCAGCAGCGCCTCCAAATGTAACGGGTTTTCTGCACTGGTCTGACCCACCCAATCTCATATTGGCCCCTGTGATCTAACCAGTCCCCATTACAGTGTGATGTCTGGTGGTGCACCTGTTGGCAACAGGACTCCTGAGTTTCCCGCATGATGTTGTGTGGGGATTGCCAACCCAGGCAGGCAGCTGAGGTAGTGTGCTGAGTCCTACCTATATCCAGTACAGCGCCTCCACCTCATCAGGATCCCTGCTGTCGCTTGGGGATGGTCCTGTTGAGGAACTCCTCCGTGGTGCCCCTCTCGGTGTAATGACGCCACACTTACACACGAGAGTATCTTTAATCAGGAACATCTTTATTGACGGTTGTGGGCTAACTGCCCCTCACAGTGACCTTCTAGCCACACATAATGATTCAGGTGCTTCCTTATGAAAGGTATGTCTCTGTCTTTGATTTGGGGATTCCCTATCCCTGCAGGGATGTCTTTCCTGTGCCAGGTCCCTGGTCACAGTCTCATCACTTTGCAGTGTCTAACTACACCAACTACTTTTACTCCTTGCATAACATTGCAGAACCGAACCTCTACTTTTGAACAGTGCTGTGCCTTATATCGTCAGGGGGCGGGCACATCTCTGATGTCACTAAGGGTGGACCCAGAGTATGTAGCCACTCCCATCCTCACATAGGGCACCTCACCAGGGTGTGAGGGCAAACCTCCATGATTACTACTGGCATGCCCACAATTTACCAGGCCTTACTGTCAGTAGGAGAGATGACTGTTAGCCATTTTACAGCATGGCTACAGTTACAAAAAGGGAAACGAAGAAAACATTTAAGGTTATGAAAGAGACCAAACACAAGGAAAGATACAATACAGGATGGGACAGTGCTTTAGCTATTAAATGCAAAGCAGGTTGTGGTTCGTTAATTAAATGCCTGTGTAAACAGGTAGGTGTTGAGCCTGTTTTTATAGACTCCCAGAGAGGGGGCCTCTCTAACTATATGAGGCTGACTCTTCCAGAGAGTGGGAGCAGCGCGGCTAAAAGCTCGGGCGCCAAAGGAAGTCACAGGGATGCTGGGAACTGTTAGGAGTCCTTCATCTGCAGATCGAAGTGCGTGAATGGGAGTGTAGGGAACTAGAAGCTCTCTCAGATAGCTTGGACCCTGGTTAGGTAGTGCTTTGAATGTCAACAAGCCAGTCATGAAATAAATTCGCCATTGTACAGGCAGCCAGTGCAGAGAACAGGTGTCATGTGGCAAGAAAGGGTCCGGTTAGTTAAAAACCTGGCCGCACCATTCTGCACCAGCTGCAGGCGGTGCAGGGCTTTTTCCAGAAGACCCAGGTAGAGTGCATTGCAGTAGTCCAGGCATGAGGATTCAAAGGCATGGACAAGCGTAGTAAGGTCCTGTAGGATCACACACACACATCCAGGTATATATAACTGTGCCCAGGACATACTTGAAAACAAGATAACTCTCAATGTATTACTTCCTGGTAAAACATGTTATAAATAAATTAAAATGAAAGCTTGCGTCCCACTTAGCAACCTGTATACTGTAGCATAAACCACTCAAACATGTAACTAACTCCTTGTCTAATATCCCTTACACTTGAGAAGTTAAGACTCTGAGGAGTGTAGATCCTAAACAAAAGCGAATGTTATAGTTAATGTAGAATATATTTAGCATTATGGCTCCAGCAATCCGTAATGACGTCTATCTAGATATCCAGTTACTGCTGAATGGTTACCAGGAAGGTAATTGCTTCTTATTTGCAGAAGATGAGCTTGAAATTGAACAATATAATGCAACCAGGTATTGTTGTCAATTATTTTAATATATGGCTTCTACATACAGTATAGCAGTTCCCTGCTGGTGGGGAACACGAAGAGAATGCAAATAATCCCAGGGAAATAGAGAAACAGCAGGAGGAGCTATTTATCAAGTGAGAGGAAAGGATGCAAAGCACAAGTCACGTTTCTCATATTGGTTTGCTTGTGTTTCTCAGATCTAGTTTACTAAAGGAGTGAAAATGTACCATTCTATGGCGATGATAGAAATCAGTAGATACTTTGTCACTGATGCAGGGGTGGCCAACTCAGTCCTCAAGGGCCACTAACAGGTCACGTTTTGAAGGATATCCCTGCTTCAGCACAGGTGGCTCAGTCACAATGGCGAAAGGATAAAAAAAAAGCAAACTGTCTACAAATTCAGGACCTTTGCATATACCAATGTGAGGACAGTTGACAAACCTAACTGGAGGTCATGTGGCCGATCATACCTTCTTCTGAACAAAGGCCAAAGACGGGTGGGTGAGAAGGTTTTGCTGCTTTAAGTGCTAACAAAGCAGCATACACGGAAAGAAAATGATCAAGGTACTTTTTAGATGAGGATTATAGTAAAATGGACTCAAGCATAAAGCAAAGCAGGCTGGTCCCTCATTCACATTGTACTATACTAACATGAGATTATTGCTCCTGTTTAATAAACTGCAAAGCCGCTTCTCAGTACTGGAGAAGAGACCAGCTCAATTTGAATGAAAGGGTCAAAAATCCTCTCCAGCTCAGGGAAGAGACAGCTTCATAACATATTCAATACGGGCTTGTATCCTTATCAGGGTGAGACCCAGTGAACGCAGTGATGACTTCCTCACTTTCCTTAACATGAGGTTTTCTTAAAAATGTACAATTTATCCTATTTTTCTTATTAGGGATGTGCACATAAGGTATATGACAGGTAAAGGTGAAATTACCTATTCTACCAGTTTGTTCATGGTGTACCCCATTGTACCGAGCTGCGTAATATGTTGGCGCCCAACAGATCCATTTTCATAACAACTAGTCACTGCACATTTTATACAGATCTCAAAGAATCCAGTGCAAGGCTCAGATGGTGTTTTAACTGGAATATATATATATATATATGTGGTGGTAATCCCATAAAGGATCTAAAGAGTACATTACCATCCAGCAGGGCAGCATAACAGCAAAAAGAGGAAGCACTCGAACACAACTCCCCTCACACCTAATCCAGGCCACGCTCCGCGGTACAATCTCCAGCCGGATTATCCTCCTGTGCGCCACGTGCAGCCTGGTCCCAGGCCGCAGTCTGCCGCGTGGACGTCCGTCCACCGGCACGGTAGTGCAGCTGCTATTCTAATGAGGGGAAAATCCCTATCTGGGGCCTTCCCTACAATACTGCACTAGAAGTTGGCTCAGGGCCTAACTGGGGCCTGCAGGGAAGTCTGGCTTAATCCCCTGGACACTACCTCTTCCCTTGCCGCCTCCGTCAGACTGACTCGCAGGCTCTCCGCCCACAGAGGATATCCTGTTCCTCTTTAAGGCTGCATCCTATTGGCTGGATCAGCCCATGTGATGAACCCTCCCCCTGAGGATTGTGGGACTCGTAATCCTGCTTCCATCTGTGCGGAGCCATCCAAAATGGCTGCTGCGCTGGCAACACTGCGCATGCGCACCTTTCTACAAAATGGCCGCCCCCTGATAACTCTCCGATCACACGGAACTCCGCTGAGCTTCCCCTTACCGGAGGTAAGGTGGGGGACTTGGCTACATATATATATATATATATATATATATATATATACAGTATATAGTACAGCACAGTAGATAGGAATATGTTTTCTATCCAGTATACAGGAACTTAAATGTCCAGTGCAGGCTTAGCTGTTCACTTACTTTGCACACAGTGTCCTGCCATGGGATTCGGTGCTGCTGTTGACTGTAAAACATGAAACTGTAACAATGTCCCTTTCAGGGAATGCAGAATGTGTGGAAATAGTTTCAAAGCCAAGCCATTGGCTTGCCTGTGCGTTTCATACACACTAGTGCAGAACTAGCTGGAGATTATTTTGTAATGCTTCACTTCACATCAGAAACCCTCTGGAGGCACCCCGCACTTAACTCCTTCTGTGCCAGTAAATTAGAATATTCTTGCGCTCTACATTGTTTTCTGGAGCAACGTTTTGCGGACATACTGTGTGGCAGATTATTTGAGCACATTGCTATAGAATACATAGAGTGATTTGAAGGGTTGCGAAATGTGGAGAAGACGCGAGCATCTGATATTATTCTCTAATCCGCTCTCTGTTTCTAAAACCTCACATTACAGGTTAATACCAGAATTGCGACGCGTAAAGAGAATGAGATGTGGGACATACGGCTTCATGCTCTCGCTAATGTCCTGGTGATCGTTCTGGTGGATGTTTACTTCCATTTCCTCTACATCCTGACCATCCCTTCTGACGTGAAGCTTGTGAACCGTCTGTCAGACTGGTCCTTGGGTGTGTGACATTTTCCTGCACTCATCAGACATCAATTCAATGACAGGGGGCAGCAAGACATGGTACTTTCTACTGTAGCTGCCCTAACACCCGCACTGAAGGGTGGAATCAAAGCTTTGTTTGTTCAATGAGTCACATATATTTAAAAGAATATAATAGGTCTATGCACCATATGAACTCTATTTATAACATTTATAGCATTACGAGCTGCAGGGAGTCCATGCTTCCGTATCGGACCCCCGATTGTTGCACGGGTTTGGGGTAACATGACCGCGGGTGGCAGTGGCACTGAAGAAACTTAGGGGCCTATTCTGGTAGCTTCGATAACGAACTCATCGAGCTTTTTGAGCAGTTCCTGAACAATTTGGCCAGTTTGCTATTCAGAAAGCTCCGATGACCTGCCAAACTCGTTCGGGAAGGGCATCTCGCTCCCGCTCAAACACACCGAGTGGGAGCTGAAAAAAGCCCCAGAGCGACATTTCGATAAGATCACGCTATTCTAGTATCCTCCATCATCTCATCGGGGTTCTGAACTAGCGAGTTTATCACAGGTCTCATCTGAGATGGGATTTGAGAGTAGGACATAGAATTAATTTTTTATTACATTGGATTGAAGCCGGGAGGCTCTGGAGCTGATACACATCAGCTCTGCAGCTGATACACATCGGCTTCAATCCAATGCAATAAAAATACATTTACAGGCAGCTTCATAACGCTAAGGTAATGAACCTGCATGTAAATGTATTTTTATTGCATTGGATTGCACCATCTGAGCGTCTAATTGCTAAGGTAATGAAAGGGTTAAATACCAGTGCCCAATTTATTGTGGGTAGCGGGGGTAGGTGAAGGTGGAATTTGGCACATTGTGGGTGTTTTAACCATGCGGGGGGAGGGTGTTGCGGGAGGCGTTAACCCCTTCATTACCTTAGTGGTTACTTCTGCTATGGTAATGAAGGGGTTAACCCGTCCCGCTACCCACCCCAATAGGCATAAATACCCACCACGGGGAAAATACCACCTTCACCCACAATAAACATTCAAACGCAATGCTAGCCAATACACCCATTCATTGCCAGTGTGGTTACCTATGCCCTCAATGGGAGCAAAGATAACCCTAATGGCAATGAATGTGCACTCCCTCTACCCCCACGAGTCCCCCCCTCCCCCCCCCAACACATACAGTACAGTAATGGGCAAAATTACTATTATCCAGATCTGGATAATAGTGCATTTTCCCATTAAAAATAAAACATCCAGACAGCATAAAATAAATAAAAGTTCTAATTACTGCTGCCAGGATGAAGGGTGTCCTCATCACCGTCTGCGTCGATCTCTTTCGTGGACAGCAACAGTACAATAAAAAAACAAACTAATGGCCACTAACCCCTTAATCAACTGAGCGGTTAGTAACTGCTATAGTAATTAAGGGGTTAACCCCTCTCCCCCACTACCCACCCTGGATGCCTAACCACCCTACCCGGGGCAACTACCCCCACCCTCTACCCATTGATTGGAAAAGTGGTACACCATACCAATATAATATGGGCATGATGGGACAACCTATAAAAAAAACAATTGATTAAGATGAAAACAGGTGATTAAGGGGGTTAGTGGCTATTAGTTTGTTTTTATTGTACTGTTGCTGCCACAGAGGACATGGACGCAGAGGACGGTGATGAGGACGGCCTTCATGCTGGCAGGGGTAAGTAGAACTTTATTTACTTTATGCTGGCTGGATAATGTTTTATTTTTTATGGGCATATGAGCTATTATCCATATCTGGATAATAGTAATTTTACCCATTATTGTACTGTATGTGTTGAGGGGAGTTGTTGGGGGAAGAGGAGGTGGGTTGTAGGATTGTTGTATTTTTTAATGTTTCTTGAGGGTAGAAGGATTGGGTGCAGGGGGTAGTTGCCCCAAGGGTGGGTGTTTAGGCCTCTCGGGTTGGTAGCGGGACTGGTTAACCCATTTCATTACCATAGAGGTTACCACCGCGATGTAGTGAAGGGGTTAACTCCTCCCACAACATTCCCGGCAGGCGTAACCATCCACCCTGGGGCAACCCCCTTCATCCACCCCCTCTGGCCCCAATAACAGGGTACTCAGGTTTAACCCCTTCATTGCCTTAGTGGCTAGCCGCTAAGTCCCAGGACATTCTTGAAAATGAGAGGTAACGCTCAATGTATTACTTCCTGGTAAAACATTTTATAAATAAATAAGGTAAGGAAGCTACTTTTATTTACATTTTTTTTCAAATGTGCCTCGGGGACCCCCTACTTCCCGAGTTACAGGTCCCGGTATGGGGTGCCGGTACCCCCTGCAATGTTTACATCTCCCGCGTCACGTGACGCATAGGAGATACTGGCACACCATACCGGGGCCTGTAACTCGGGAAGCAGGGGGTCCCCACACTTGAAATGAATGCGGTTCTGCTCCGGAGACCCCCTGCTCCCGCACTCTAGTATTAAAATGTAAATAAAAACACTGCGATCGCCTGTCAGAGCTGTGCAGGGAGATGCGTCTCTCTGTGCAGATCTCTCTATGCAGATCTTACAGAGTGCGGCCAGATCGCGCGGGGGAGAACTTTGAGAGAGGCCGAGATCCCATCGCTGCTGTCCCAAGCAGAACTGGCATTTTCCTTCCTCACGGTTTGTGACGTGTGGAAATGGTTTCAGATTCTTTCTGAATACCGTGATAACATAAATAACAAACCGTTCGGTGTGAACATGTCAAACCGTTTGAGATGGCAGCAAAGTTATCAAAGCTACGATACTGTATATATATATACACACATATATATTTATATATATATATATATATATATATATATATGTATATGTAATGTTATGAATGCAATTCATGTGGTGCAAAGAACAATTGTTTTGTTTTGAATTCTTTTCAATATTAATATTGTTTTTGTGTGCTTGCAAGTGTGTGTGTGTGCTCCGTTAAGCATTGTTAGCTACAAAGGAATTGTAAAAAAAATATTTGAAGAGTTGTTTTGCAATAATATATGGGACCATGAGAGAGTGCACATTTATTTATAAATAAAAATATACATACATACTGCATATATCATTCATTGTAACATCGCCGGAAGAAGAGATCAGTGTATCTCGAAAGCTCGCACAAATAAAAGCATTTCGTTAGCCACAGAACGGTATCATCTATTTATTTTTTTGATTATTGAAGCTCGGCTAACACGGTACTGATACCTCTACATGTATATATATATATATATATATATATATATATATATATATACATACATTTCTACGTTTCCTATCTATAAGTCTATAAACTCAAAATATAATATGTTGCACAAAATATTTATTAAAGAAATGATTCCGTTTGGTACAATGAACCACTTATGTAAGTACGTACGCTGCTCAATACACACACATATCTACGTTATTTAAAGCAAAAGCTGGTGGAAATACATCAAAAAGCAATGTCTAACGTTCTTACAGAATTCTTAGATAGTATATGAGCTATGGTAAGGAGGGAGAGGGGGGGCAAAGGTTTAGTAGTTATTAATAAGATTTATATGATATACTGTAGATGATTTGACAGTATTCAGTGTTTTAAATATATATATTAATTCTACTATGTATGTTTTATTATTGTATTTATATTGTTTCATATTATTCACAAACTAAAGAATGATTTAAAAAAAAAAAAAAAATAATAAATACAATATCCCACCGTACAGAATTGACTGTTAACACAATGAGTGATGGCAGAAACATGGAATGCAGACGTCTCTATGAACCTGGTGTAAATGAAATGTAACCAGATTAAAATGAAACTGATCAGGCAGAACTGTAACGTGTTTTTTCTCTTTCTATTGGCAGCGGGTTTGGCTTATTTTAATTTGGTGTATGACTGGGTGAAGGCAGCTGTGATGTTTGGAGTTATAAACACCATCGCCAGACTGGATCACCTTGATCCCCCACAACCCCCAAAGTGTATTACCATGCTCTATGTCTTTGCAGAAACGTGAGTTGTTTCTCTTTCATGTCATGATCTTGTAAAGATGTGGGATTTGCAACACGCTGACAAATATAATGGAATATATTTACTACGCGGCGCCATGTCATTGCCTTCCAGCCCTGCTAGACACCTTACGGATAGGATTACCAGGTGCCCAGTATTGAACTGGACTGTCCTGTATATGGACCCTCTGTCCAGTAAAAAATGGAGGTAATTTTGGACATGTATGTGTATCCCGGTATTACCTCTCTGGACATAGTGACATGACCGGATTTCCCGGAGAGGGGAGAGAGCAGGGCTGTTGCTAGGGGGCTGGGCAGCTTCCCCCATTCTGATAGGGTGCATTATCCAGCAGCAGCCAATCAGGAGGAGGGGTCAAGAGTCTGGGGCCAAGGAGAGGAGGGAACAGCTTGGGGCAGAGAGAGTTCAGAGGTGTGTGTGTGTGTCGAGCGCATCACACCTTTCACCATTGTGTCCAGTATTTATGGAGAAGCCACTTGGCAACCCTACTTATGGGCCATTCAAGTAGAAGGTGTCTTCTGGCACCAGTAGATATCTTATGGAGTAACACGGCTTAGTATATATGGCCCAAGATGAAAATGCAGAAAACAAGTGGTTCTAAAACCTCTGCACAGAGCCCACCTGCCACGCCATGATGTTTGAATAACCAAAGTATTTATTAACACAGGGGAATGCACTTCATTTTGGCTGTCTTGTTTAATCTAATCATAAAAGGCAAAAGAAATGCTACTCTGCTCCAATAAGACATGTTCAATTTGGATAACCATACCTGTTTAAGGGCTCTTACACACCACCCTCTCTCTTCCCCTCACACCCCTCTCTGTCTTCCCCTCTCTGTCTTCCCCTCTTACACTCTCGCCTCTCTTCCCCTTACACCTCCCCTCTCTCTTCCCCTCTTACACTCCCCCTCTCTTCCCCTTACACCCCCTCTCTCTTCCCCTCCCTTCTCTCTTCCCCTCTTAAACTCCCCCCTTTCTCTTCCCCTCTCCCTTCTCTCTCTTCCCCTCCCTCTCCCTTCCCCTCTTATACCCCTTCCTCCCTCTCTTCCCCACTAACGCTCCCCCGCTCTCTCTTCCCCTCTTACACTCCTCCCTCTCTCTCTATCTTCCCCTTACACCCATCTCTCTTCCCCTCTTACACCCCCCTCTTCCCCTTACACCCTCCCTCTCTCTTCCCCTCTTAAACTCTCCCCTCTCTCTTCCCCTCTCCCCTCCCTCTCTTCCCCTCTTAAACTCCCCCCTCTCTTCCCCTCTCCCTTCACTCTCTTCCCCTCTTACACTCCTCCCTCTCTCTCTATCTGCCCCACTCCCCATCTCTCTTTCCTATCTCTCTTCCCTTCCCACCCTGTCTCTCGCTTCCCCTCCCTCCGTCTCTCGTCCCTTCTTCTACCACACACTCTGTGTCTCTCACCTTGGGGCGAGGAGGCCTCCTGTGCTGCGCCAGTCCGCAGCTCTTTCCTCGGGTCTGGTGAAAGGAGGATGTAGGTGAATGCCAGGATACCGTTGCTTCCGGGGCGCCGCCATTGGGCCTGGGACAGTTGGTATACTTGTTCCAGCTCTCCCCCCCCCCTGTTGGCCATGAAACTCTTTTAGGGGTGTCCGTGGAACCCCTTTGTTCCGCGGAACCCCGGATGAAAATAACTGATATATGGATATGTGACTAGAAGACATCAAAGTTGGAATCAATTGGCACAAACGGTATTTTTTTTGCAGTGAAAGATTATTTTTATCACATCGTATCGAGGTGTTGGTCCACGGGGCGGGACCTTTCTCAAGAGCTCGCGGACTGAAACGTCGATATGATATAATACAAATCATCTTTCACTGCAAGAAAATTCCCATGTGTGCAAATGTATTCCTATATTGATATATATATATACACATATATATTAATTTATATTTTTCTGTTTAATTTCAGGCACTTCGACCGAGGGATTAATGACTGGCTATGCAAGTATGTAACACCAGGAATGTTGATGGGTGTGTGTGTGGGGGGGGGGGGGGGGGGAGGGTCTCCCTGAAGCAAGAAGAATATTGTGTGTATAGATTTCTAAAATCAAGGAGCCATTTTCAGGGTGTATGGCCAGGGCACCCGTTTAGTGATTTTCTCTGCACCCTGTTCTTAAGATAACGAAAAGTAACTTTTTTCAGTATCTTTGTGTAGCCCTTGTTCCCCCGTAACTAAAGGTACTACTGGTACTGCCTTTACCTGTTGGCTCACAGAGGGCCTGAGCCTCCGCCACTGGGAGCCTGGGGTAACAGTGCGATCTCCTTGGTGCAGCGCCTCCACTTGAGAGGGATCCCAGCGTAGCGGGATAGCCCCTCACAGGAACAATGTACCCAGTAATTACACTCACATATTATGGTATAACAGTATTTACTGAACACCTATCAGCATAACAATACCCCCACACAATGCATACTCTATATAGACATATATATATCCCTGCAGGGTATTCCCACTGTACTTGGGGTGCAGGGGCACCAGAGCCCTAGTGTCCTTCTCACAATGTCAATCCCACCCAAGTGTGAGGCTTAGCGCTAGCCTGTGGACTGTTGGTGCACTTGTTGGTATACCTGCCCGGGCTTCAGCACCCGGGGTAACTGAACAACAATCTCTCGGTCTGCTCCAAAGACGACTTCTGCCTCCACGTGGGGTGGCCTCCAGCAGGAGCGTCCCACCATTGAGTCTCTTATAATATGGCCTGAATCTGGTCCCAGACCACCGGTTAACTGTCACAGCGTAGTGTAGACACTGTGGCCCTGGCACTACACAATACAGGGAAAGTGACCATACTTATGGGCTTCCCTATACAGCTGCAGGTGCCTACTGTGAGTCGGGGACTAACATGGGCCTACAGGGGAAAGCTGGCCTAGTCCCAGGGCTACTGGCACGTGGGACCCTACCTCTCTCCTCTGCGTCCTGCTCCCGACTAAATAGCATGGTCCAAGTGCGCCAATTGTATCTATCTTGCCAGCAGGGGAATACCGCAGCCCTATTGGCTGTGTGCCTACATGTGACTCAGCTCCTATGCCTTATGGGGCTTGTAGTCCCTTGCGGAGCCCTTTGGCTGTGTAATGGCTGCCGTTCCTGATGTACTGCGCATGCGTGAGGAGTAGCAGGATGTCCGCAGCAACTCTAGCTACCATCTGCACATGCGCGAACCTTTCCTGCGCATGCGTGAGCACAAACAAAATGGCGATGCCCTTCCCGGCTACCCTCCAAGGCGCTCCGGCGGACGGGTCGCCCTTACAACCTCCCTGACTGCCCGGCAGGTTCCCCGCTGCAGCAGAGGTGAGGAGGGCTAAAGGGAGGACCAGGCTACATTTGTTACACCCATCATCTTCGCTTACTCTGAGCTCAAGGGGAACATTTACTTGTAATCATAACAGCAGCATAATTAATTTCTAAGTACACAGTCTGGTGGCCAGAAATCAGTCTGACATTGTATTTGTTATTTTGTTTCAATTGTGCTAGATAAATATATGTGTGTGTGTATGTTTATTTCTCTATATCTATATAAAGTAGCTGTACCTGTAGCAGATCTTAAAGGTTATTAATTAAACATTACTCTTTGTTTTCACCTCTCCCTGTAATGCCTTGCGGTATCTTGTCTCCTCTTCCCCACTTTCCTCTCTCCTCCATCATGCTCTCCTCTCTTTGCACTTCATTCCTTACTGTGTCTGCTCCTCTCTGTGCACATTACGTCGCGGCCATAGGGCAACAGACGGCACGAGCGATGTCGCTCGCGCCAAAAACAAACTCCAATGTGCATGTTTATAGTGCGTGCACGACAAACTTGTTTGAATCTGCTGCACGATGGCCGGGTCACGTGAGCGGTTCGCCCAGTGAGGGCAAACCAGCTCCGTGACGTCATGGTCAAGCCCCCGGCACGCCCCCATCACAAGCATGCAGGCCACGGATCTCGGCAAGGACTGGCGTGCGTGCCTGTACTATATCCAAGGTCTTCACTCCCACCTCTCTTACTCATCTCATCTGTCTCTTCTTCTCCTTCCTGTCTCTCCTCCACTCCTTCCTGCCCAATGTGCTCAACTCTCCATTCCCTCCTCCTCGTCATCCCTCTGCCTCCTCCTCTCCTTGCTGTCTCTCTCTGTTTCCTCCACTCCTGGCTCCTCTCGGAAGCATTCTGGTTGTTGCAGATATACTTATACATATATAGATATTTCAGAATGTTTGTCTGTGTGACAAGTCAGCCACTGGGTGTTGTCCCTCGTAGGCTATATATCTAGCACGTGATATCATACTGGTAACATCGTAATGAGTTGCAGACATCCTTAGCCTTTTATATAGATATATCCATATCTATATATCTATCTCTATCTACAGCTGAACCCCGTTACCCCGTGCTCGGGCCACAGAATGATCACGTTATAACCGGGATTGTGAAATGGCCACCACGATCAGCGTGGACTTACCTGGCATCTGCAGCTCTCTCCTCTCTCCAGCTCCCTCTTCTCCCTGCTTCATCAGGCTGCGTGAACGTGTGCGGCGCTTACGTACGCTTTCGTGCGCAGAGGGTCACATGACCCTTCTCTGACCAACGACAGCCCAACAGTGAATACATTTTATATAATACACATGCAGGAATCAAACCCATGATGTTTCATATGGTAGTACAATCCTCTAGCTACTACACCACAGGGTTTGTGTGATGAATCTAGAGTGAGTGAGATTCATCACACCGACCCTGTGGTGTAGTAGCTAGAGAATTGTACTACCATATGTACTACTATTCTACTACCATATGAAACGTCATGGGTTTGATTCCTGCATGTGTATTATATAAAATGTATTCACTGTTGTGCTGTCATTGGTCAGAGAAGGGTCATGTGACCCTCCTCTGTGCTCAAAAGCATACGTAAGTGGACGTAGCCTGATGAAGCAGGGAGAGGAGAGAGCTGCAGATGCTGGGTAAGTCAATAAAGCATTGAATGTTATAAAAGAAAACAAAAAAACCCTGGACATGTTTTTAAATCGGAAGCCATGCTGAGACCGCATTATAAGCGGATCCGCGTTGTAGCGGATTGCCTATAACGGGGTTGAGCTGTATAAGCATAGGAAAGTAACGCACTCAGTCACAGATCTTCGTAAAGTGATGAAGTATTTAATGAGGATCAGATGGCAGATGCTCGATATACGTGCTGGTCATAGGGTTATACCTGAATCATTAACCCTACACGTTTCGTTTCTTGGATGATCACCAGTACGTATATCGAGCATCTACCAGTGCTATTACCGCAGTGTATTGGAAATATTGTACTATTCAGCCACGGGACATTTATCAGCTGATAGAATCCCCCATCGCCGCTTGACGTCACGGAAACGAGACAAGGAGAGGAAAGACCGCGATATCTGGGCTGAAGGAGTCTAACAGCGTGCCGGAACACATCGGAGTAAAGAGAAACACGCTGTGTCTCTGTTTATGTCCGTCTGATTGCCCGTGTGGTGGCAAACACCCACACTGCTGATTTTACTCTGCTACACTGACCATACTTGATAGGGATTTATTTACAAAACAAGGACTCTATCAACCTACTTGTACATTTGTACTCTAATTTCTTATAGTACCTATTTTTGCGCCGTTTGTCTATAATGTTCTTTGATATATATATATATAACACACAGCTTTTAAAACCCTAGTTTATCATGCGATTTATGTAACAGGTCTTGACTTTCCTATAGGTATGTGTATGACCATCTTGGGGAGAACCATGATGACGTTAAGAAGGAGTTACTCGCTACCGTGGCTACCTTTGCTGTTACCACCTTGTGGCTAGGTCCATGTGACATTGTTTACATCTGGTCCCTTTTCAACTGCTTTGGCCTTAACTTTGAACTCTGGGTACAGAAATTTTTCCAGCTGGAGCCAATGGCAAAAATGGAGGTTAGTTATCATACACACAGCAGTTGATAGATGTTATAGAAAAATATTGGCTAGGATGATGGCAGCAACGCAGGCGTTAAATGTACCTCTTGAAAACGTTTGGAAAGCAATCTTTTAAAGTGTCTCTTAAATATAAATGTGAAAAGGTGTTTTATTAGTTTTTATGAAGACAAACTTTTTGAATATTTGCCAACAACAAAATCGTGCATCATGTTTTCAATATTCTGTTTATATAAATGTAAAGCCCCTATACCCCCCCCCCCCCACCCCGGCAGCAGGAGATAGGGTGTACGTGTGTGAACAGGGTTCCAACCCGCTCCTGATGGGATTAGAGTGTTAGCTCCCCGGTTCATTACCGGTGATTTCGGGGTTCCTTCTGGCAGGTTCAGACCTTGGCTGTAATGGAGGATGAAGTGGTGGTTGTGAGAACAGGACAAGAAATAGGGCGCCAGGATTTTTTGCAACTCAATGGGATTTGACACACAGCATAATAGCAACATGGTCCATCTCTGCATACGTCTCAGCCCAGGGGCATCACCCCTTCCCTGGGCAGGATAGCACTAGGCATCCTCAGCCATGAAGCAAGGCAGGAAATACCAGCAATGGTAATACCACCTCTGTCTCCTCTCAGCATCCCTCCGGGACCCTTCCCGCTCAGGTAAGTACTTCTGCGCATGCTTTAGCCTGTAGTCCTCCTCAAACCTTACATTGAACAGAGAAGCCTGGTTCACCAACCTCCTCCACAAGAGTGGTCTCCTGTTGGCTTCCTAGTCCCTAGCACCCAGCGTCTCAGAATACTCCTTCTGCCTGAGCTTCGCGCAGGAAGATCTTGCTTCTCTTCACGCGCCTATGACTGTCATCCCAGGAGCTCGAGCCCCCCAGGCAGTCTACATTAGAAATCCCTGTTCACCACCCCTAGATGAGGGATGAACCTGCACTTCCCCTGGTGAGGGATCAACTGACTATTCTTTCTAGCAGCTTCTACTTAGTCATACAGCAGGAGGAGCCATACTATCCCCCCCTCATTCTAGCAGCTTCACAAGCCCAGACTTGTGCCTGTAAGTTGCTACACTCAGCAACTGAGGAGATGTGATGTCACCAGCTCACTATTAACCCCAGCACTGCCTGCTCTTACCAGGACTTATGTGCCAGGCTGGGGGGAAATTGGTGAGGGAGCTACATAAACAGTCTTAAGTTTCACTTAGAGCTTGGCAAACCCCCAAAAGTCACCTTCTTTCCCTTGTATGATTATCTAGGTCGCTATTGCATTACAGTATGTCTGTACTGCTAATTTTCGCACCAGGCTACCTGCTTCTACCTCATCTTATTTCACACGTCCTGTCTACATCAATTGTAACCAGATATCCCTCTTGCATATATAGCCCTGTTTCCCCCTGAACACAGAAAGATAACGGTGCTGCCCTTTTACCTGTTGGCTCCCAGGAGGCCTGAGCATCTGCCAGTGGGAGCCAGGGGGGAATTACTTACAATATGGTGCAGCGCCTCCACCTGTGCAGGATCTTAGAATATAGAATAACCCCTGACACAGGACCCACATACAGTAACCACATACACCGAAGTATAAGTATAACAGTTTACTATATGTGCAGATAAGAACATAACATACATTAACACATTACAGTAGTGTCCCTCTATGACACTGACCTCCTAGGGCCATAAACCAACACCCTATACCCAGGTGTCCCAAGAGTCCCACACCCCACCCCTTAGGCGCGATCAGCGCCGCACTAGATGAGGTGTATAGTTGGTGCACTTGGTGTATGATACTTGCCCGGGCTCCTGCACCCAGGTACAGCCGAACCACAGGGAGAAGATCCATCTGCATCCAGCGCCGAAGCTTCAGCAATGGTGTCCTCTTCCTGATAGGATGTCTCCCTCTGAATGATATCACCATACAGACAGTCTCTTATCTGTAGTGAAGTAGGTCTGGTCCCAGACCACACTTGTCACACTAGTCGCACTAGTCACACTGGTCAGAGCCGCGCAGCACTGCAGCTGTGTCCCTGACTTAACTAACTACTTAAAGAGCAAAGTCCTAACTGCAGGGCCTTCCCTAGAGCAGCCACAATCTGATATGAGTAGGGGCCTAGCTGGGGCAGTGTAGGAGCTACTTGCCTCCCTGCACCTACACCCTCCCCTGTCTGTGTCCCAGCTCCTACTGACTTCCTGAGCTCAGCGCGCGAAATGTAACCCTTCCCCGCAAGGGAATCCTGTAACCCTATTGGCTCCCTGGCATCACCTGATATCTCTGCCCCTATGTCTTCTGGGTGTTGTAGTTCCCCATGGCTCTCTTTAGCATTGGGGCCGCGTGCGCGATCTACACTGCGCATGCGCGAACTGAAAAACATGGCGGCGCCCTGTAACTGAGGCCGCCGGAAGCTCCGGGCGATGCGGTCGTCCCCGCAGCTCCCCGGCATAGCGTGGGGGTCCCCGCAACGGAACGCAGGTAAAGGGGCACCAGGAGAACCCTGCTACGCATACACTGTATATTATATTGTATTTCTGTATTTCTGCCATACCCGATGAAGGACCCTGAGAGGCCGGAAAGCTTGTAACATAACTACTTGTTGGTCCAATAAAATGTATAATACCCCCTACTCCCTCTCCCTCCTTTGTTACTGCATGGAAGAAAGGACCAGCACTGCGAATCCCCCTTTGCCTTCTTTCTCTGGGTTTCAGTGGTCAAAAATGCAGGTTAATTTCTCTGTATAATTCGATGTAAAACACTATGTAGAGAACCTAGTCAGTCATATGTAAAATATAAATATTATATGCTCATGAGGATTCTCCGTTCTTACACTATAGATTTGGTATTTTCAGTATAAATCTACTACAGTGTTGGTAGTATTAAGGTGCAGGTTGGGATATCTTCATTTATAATGACTGTTCAGGCACATGTATAGGCATCTCTCAGTTACACAAAAAGTGGTCTAAAACTGTAAATGCGACGTGATACGTTAATTTACAGCAATGAATTGGAAATGCTGTAAATGCACAATGTCCACCATCTTAAATGTACTGTTGCTGATATTGCTGCCATAATAATATACTGTATATAATGCAATACAAAGTATCCTACTATACTTCACATAAACCACGATGTGATGAGATGGAGGACAATTAATATTTAATTATTTATTGACAGGCCAAAATGTCCGAGGCGATGTCCAGGAGAATCAGAGGAGTTTTTGGTGCAGCCAATTTCTGGGCCATCATTCTATATAACATTTTAGCCCTCAACAGCTTGGACTTTGCTTTGATGGTATCCAAAAGAATTCTAATAACAGGTAAAACTCTGATCCACTCTATGACCCGTTCTATATTGGCCAAAACTCCCTATTTATTTGGAGTAAAAATTCAATATATAGATTATCCAACCTAGACACAGAGGCCAATATCTACTAATTTGTACTATTCCACAAAACAATTTCTAACTCCGGAATATACCTTGTTTCAATATATTGTGGTAATTTTGGTGCAAAACCGAGGCATTCATTCTGCCCCTCTGTATGTATGTATGTCTTGACATGTATCAAAGCATTTTGCACCCATCTGCCCTATCTTACAATTTAGGGAATGTCAGTAGGAGGAGTTGGTGAGGAATAACATGGTGCACAGATTATAATGCGATGTATCACATTCTGCGTCTCTGCCCCAGCTTGCACCTTGGGGAGAGTAGTAGGATGAGTTGGGGGAGAGTTACATGGTGCACAGATTATACTGAGATGTATCACATTCTGCATCTCTATGTCCCAGCTTGCACCTTGGGGAAAGTCAGTAGGAGGAGTTAGGGAAGAGTTACATGGGGCGGAGATTACAATGAGATGTATCACATTCTGCGTCTCTGCCTCAGTTTGCACCTTGGGGAGAGTCAGTAGGAGGAGTTGGGGGAGTTACATGGTGCACAGATTACAATGAGATGTATCACATTCTGCGTCTCTGCCTCAGTTTGCACCTTGGGGAGAGTCAGTAGGAGGAGTTGGGGGAGTTACATGGTGCACAGATTACAATGAGATGTATCACATTCTGCGTCTCTATGTCCCAGCTTGCACCTTGGGGAAAGTCAGTAGGATGAGTTAGGGAAGAGTTACATGGGGCGGAGATTACAATGAGATGTATCACATTCTGCGTCTCTGCCCCAGCTTGCATCTTGAGGAGAGTCAGTAGGAGGAGTTAGGAAGGAGTTACATGGGGCACAGACAGGGTTGCCAACACTCCGGGATTGACCCGGAGACTACGGGTTTTGGCCATGTATCTCCGAGCTATGGGTTTACCCATAAATCTCCGGGTGACGGCGTGCAGCGACGGCTCCTGGCATCCTTCCGACATCCTACGACTAAAATCCTGTGTAACACTGTTCCCCCCTCCCCCTCCCTTCCCCCCGGGAGATACACTGCTGTTACTAATGTGTGTGGTGCGGTACCTGTTAGGCTCCAGGAAATACTGAGTTGTCTGCATGATGGTATTTAGACAAGGACAGGCTTATGGTGATATCTGAGTTTCTTGTTGGTACTTCAGCGCCTCCAGTTATGATGGGCTCCCGGGTTTCAGCTCCCACCACAACACCTCCTACCCTGGAACTGACACCCAAGCAGAGGTATATCGAACAGGGTTTATTGTGCATCACTGCAGCTCTTCATTGCAGCAGAATGGAATCTCCCAGACTTCTGAAGGGTGCATACCCCAGTAGTAGGGGCCAATGAGTCTTGATGGACCCCAGGCTCAGGCCTGGGGTGGGCATGCTTTCCCCCGGTGGGGAAGACTGACAGCCCTTGTGCTCTCTTCTCCTCCCAGCACAAGACTGACTTAATTTGATACTCCCACTTGGAAGTCTCTGGAAGGGGCGGGCTCATGGACTGTACCCATCTCGGATAGGCTTACACAGGCCATGAGTCACCACCTTACTTCCTTCACTTACAAGTGGAGCATAAGGGGGGGGGGGGGGGGAGTCACTGGCCCATAGATTAACCTGTTACTGCCCTGAACATACTAGGGGGGCTTACATAACAGATACACTATGTGGGAAAGAGAGGTATTATGGGACATACCCTGTTATACCTGCATCAGATGTAAGAGACTGTTCTTACACAAGATGTAACTCCGCCCCAATAAACAAGCAGTGCGTCAAAACACACCTCTCTGCGTTGATATATAGACCTCTTTGCCAATTATGTTACATAGGCTGCAAGGTGTTTTATGCAATAGATCAGGGGGGCTCAACTCCAGTCCCCAAGACCCCCCAACAGTTCAGGTTTTAAGACTATCCCTGCTTCAGCACAGGTGGCTCAGCCAAAGAGCCTCTGATTGAGCCACCTGTGCTGAAGCAGGGACCTCAGTATTTCAGTGAATTCTCAAGTTAATCAAAAACATGTTTGCTTTATGGTGTCTATAGGTGATATCCGTAGAAATTTAGGGATTATCAAATTTGGTGAGACATCTGTAAATTACCATTTCATTTGCTGCAAGAAGATCCTTGCCTTCCCCTCTGGCAGCCACGGGGTTAAATAGCCTATTAGTTTTTTTTCATTGTCATAACAGATCATATTTACCTGAGCAAGAGTAGTATCAAAATGTCCTCGCTGCGGGTCTTTGGTAACGTTTTTTAAAGCAACGTTCATTTGCCTGTAGATGGCAGCAACACCCAGCAGTACACTGGCTGCACAGTCACTGGGGCTAGATTACTCCAGCAGCTTCCAAGTGCAATCCCAAGCAGGGCCTAGTTCAGGGGGAGGCCAACTCCAGTCCTCAAGGGCCACTAACAGGGCAGGTTTTCAGGACATCCCTGCTTCAGCACACGTGGCTCACTCACTAGCTCAGTCAAAGACTTGCACCTCAGTCAAAGACTGAGCTACTGATTGAGCCACCTGTGCTGAAGCAAGGACTGATTGAGCTACCTGTGCTGAAGCAGGGATATCCTGCAAACCTGACCTGTTGGTGGCCCTTGAGGACTAGAGTTGGACACCTCTGGCCTAGTTGATAAAATAATTGGGAGAGGGCTGGTATAAATTTGATTTCATTATGACCTAGCTGAAGTCAACCATACCAATATAAATATCCAACATGCTACAGATATATTCATTTCACCCAGATCACCATTTTGTTCATTCTTTTATTTTTGTAACTTTTCTATTTTTTGTAAAGATGTGTTAAAAATCATGATTTTATTCTTGCCCTTTAGGTCGCTGTTTTATTTTTTTTTAAACTCTGTCCAGGAAATATAAGCTTTTGCAATATTAAATTTCCGGGAGGTCAAAATGGAGCTCTTCCCAAATGGAGCCTAGTACACACATGTATTTGTGTGTATTCAGTGTGTACATATTCTACTTTCTACCAGTCAATCAGTTCCCATTGGGTAACACGCCAAGGTTGACTGATTGGTACAGGTAAAAAACATATCTGAATTGTCTGTCTACAAGCAATCCTGTGCTATGTGTATTTTTAGTTGTAGTCTTTAGTCTAGTCTTAATTAAATTAACTTACACTAACACTTAGGCATGACAAGACCCTGTTGAAAAAACCATCTGTGTTAATATGCCTCACATGTGCTATTTCACATTTCCACATTTCACTATTCCACATTTCAGGTGGTTGGGCTGAAATAAATTCTGTCAGGTGACTTATTAGGCCTTTATAAGAGCAACCAGAGCAGCCCTAGCTGTGAAAAGCAGCCCAAGATTCAAAGTGGCCCAGTGTTAAGTGGCATGGTCGAGTTTAACAGGGAGTGCAACAGGAGGGAAACAAGGGGACTACAGAACACCTACGGCCCTTCATTCCTGGATGTGAACTTCGCTGGAAAGGTGGACATTTTCTATCCCAGACCACACATCTCAGCACTAAACTACTGCTGCCATGATGCTGCTACTATTTATATTTGCTCTGACCTCGCTTCTTTTCAAAATACACATTTCTTTCTACCAGCCCCATGTCTCCAACTCGATTCATATATCTCCATCTTCTTTACCTCTCAATAAAAAACACCCACACAAATCCTCTATTCATATAGGGTGACCAGATTTTGAAAATGAAAAACCGGGACACATTTTTTTTTTTTACATAAAAGTTTATTTATTGTAGTACACTTATACTTTACTACCATTAGTCCTTGTTACATAGTTGTGTGTGTGTTGACCTCACTAATCGAACAAAAAAAACCCCAGATGTGAATGACTTTCTGAACCCATTAACCAGTGTCAGGATGCCCCCTCTTCACAATTTCTAAAGCAGCAATCCCGCCTGGGATCTTACCTGATCCGCAGTCCCTCATACTATACTATACGTACTATACTGGAGGGGAGGTGTTCCCTACCTGTCTTCCGATGTCTCCCGTGTGAAACTTGAGTCAGATCTGGAAGAAAGCAGGATAGGTTACTTCGGTGTAGGTATACGGCAGTTAAGATAAGACATAGAGAGAGAGGGAGACAGGGTGGGAAAGGGAGACAGGGAGGGAGTGGGAGACAGGGAGGGAGAGGGAGAGGGAGACAGGGAGGGAGGGTGAGGGAGACAGGGAGGGTGAGGGAGACAGGGAGGGTGAGGGAGACAGGGAGGGTGAGGGAGACAAGGAGGGTGAGGGAGACAAGGAGGGTGAGGGAGACAGGTAGGGTGGGGGAGACAGGGAGGGTGAGGGAGACAGGGAGGGAGACACACCCACTGATACATACACACACTGACACACACACACACACACTGATACACACACGCACACACCGAGACACACACACACCGAGACACACACACACCCACCGATACACACACACACCCACCGATACACACACACCCACCGATACACCCACACACACCCACCGATACACACACACACCGATACACACACACACACACACTGATACACACACACTCACTGACACACACACTCACACACTGATACACACCCACTGATACACACACGCACGGATACACACACACACACACCCACTGATACACACACACACTGATACACACACACACACTCACTTACACACACACCCACTGATACACACACACACACACACTCACTGATACACACACACACACACACACACACTGATACACACACACACTGATACACACACACCCACACACACACCCACACACACACACTGATACACACACCCACACCGATACACACACTCACACACTGATACACACACACACTGATACACGCACGGATACACACGCACAGATACACACACACACCCACTGATACACACACACCCACTTATACACACACACCCACTTATACACACACCCACTGATACACACACCCACTGATACACACACACCCACTGATACACACACCCACTGATACACACACACCCACTGATACACACACACCCACTGACACACACACACACTGATACACACACACACTGATACACACACACACACACTGATACACACACACACACACACACTGATACACACACACACACTGATACACACACACACACACACACACTGATACACACACACACACACTGATACACACACCCACACAGATACACACACACTGATACACCCACACACACCCACTGATACACACACACACACTGATACACACACACACTGATACACACACACATCTACTGATACACACACACACATCCACTGATACACACACACACACACTGATACACACACATCCACTGATCCACACACACACATCCACATACACACACACATACACACTGATACACACACACTGATACACTGACACACACACCCACACACACTGATACACCCCGCCTCCCCCTAACACCGCCCGCCAGCAACGGAAGTCACTGCTCGCGATCCCGTCGACCGGACGGGGGAAGAACCCAACCGCCAGACCTGGCTCCGCTCTCTTCCACCTATCGGGGATAAGGCCGCGCGCCTGGGCAGAAGCAGGGAGTTCCCCAACAGCAACCGCGCACTGTCCCCTCCAGCCATCCGCGCTCCCGCCAACCCTGCTCCCCCCGCGCCTACCTCTCGCCCGGGCAGCAGCAGCCACAGGGACCGGACGCAGAGGGGGGAAAGTGCCAAACAGCCAACGGCTGTCCCCGCTCCCACCTCCCTGCTCGCGCGGGCCGAGGGGATCGGGGGAGGAAGTGGAGAAAGCCCCGCCCCCGGCATCCTCCAGCCAATCACCTGCAGCCCGGCATATTAGAAGCCCAACCCCCTGAAATTCAAAAAAATACTCACCGGCCGGGCTGCCGCATCCACGCCGCCACCGCGCACCGTCACCGCATCTACAGTACAAAACAAACGGGACCAGGGAGAAAAACCGGGACATTGCCGGGACGGACTGGCAGCCGGGACAGCACAGAAAAAACCGGTACTGTCCCGGCAAAACTGGGACGCCTGGTCACCCTATATTCATACCCTCTATCTACTCCTTCCTGCTGCTGGGGATCTCCCCTAAGCCTGAAGCCAGACATACACACCTGCTGTCACCCACGCCTCCCTGCCATCTCTTCCCCTGTAAATGGTGTTAACCTTTTCATTTAACACCCATCTTCAGCACTTATTCCCTCACCTGCTGTCTCTGTAAGTTTCCCCTCAAACCTCTTAGATTGTAAGCTCTTCGAGGCAGGGATTTCCTTTCCCATTGTCTGATTTTTGCTGCACTTATTGTATTTTTAAAATTCCCTGTACTGTATTCTTTGTGAAGCGCTGAGTACACTTTTGGCGCTATATAAATCAAGACATACATAAATACAATATATTTTGGCATCTTCAAAATCGCAGTGTTAAATGATACTGCGGACGTCACCAACGCATTGCGTGTTTAAAAAAAAATCAGTTCTGTACTATGAGAAAATACTTGTTGCATTTTTTTTTAAACAACACTGAATTGCATTTTAGTGCATTATAATGTAACACGCCTTTTTTGTTTCTATAGCAACCATTTACAAAGTCACATCCCCTTCCTCTTCTGAAACAGGCTCTGGCACACCCCTTTTTGAGCTCTGCCCTCTCTCTAGCTGTGCACCAATTATATCTCGTGACTGCCTGGTCACATGATCTTCCCCACAGAACTTTGCATCTTTGGTCTACTTCTGCTGCACTGACAGCCATTTAGTGAACCCCCGAGCCGAATCTTCGCTGATCAATCACAGGAGAACAGATTGATCGGCAACTTGGCTAATTGCTTATCATTGTGTGCATTGTATTGATGTGCATATTAAAGGGGAAATTAAAAAAAAAAAAAAAAAACACCGCGCCTTGGACGGCTGCTTTAAGATTCAATGCTCTGTAGGGCAGGGTCTCCCTTCCCAGGTATTTTTTTATTTTTCAAGTACTTAAAATTCTCCGTAGTCTAACATCTACTCTGTAATCCACTTCGTACATTGTGTGTGTAGTCACATAATCAATATGAACAATTCAAATCAGTTCAGAGCAGCAACAGATAACCAGACCCGCAGGATCCATTCATTGCTGCAGTACTTCCTGATACCCGTGCAAGCACTGGAAAGAAGCACCTGGATTTACAAACGTGTTTCTAACGCCGCAGATTTACAACTCCTTAATAGCAGATGCAAACTGTACGATAAATGTAGCTTGTCTCCCGCAACAGCTGCACACCGGCTATTAGCTGAATATACCAATTTGCATACATTATCTGCCACTAATTTGCAGGGAAATTGATAAATGGTGCCCTTGTGCCCAGGTTCTATTGACCCATTTAATGAAAGCAGCGTTAATACCTAACCAGTAAGCAATTTACATCTCTTTAGTTAATTGGTGTAGAATGGTGATTCTGGTTTGGAAGATACAGTATGTTGTTTTTCTCTATGTATCATGTAGAATATTCTTCAATGCTGTAGAACTTTTATAGCAACCATACCAGTGTATATGTACCCCTACCATTAAACATCATAGGTCACAACCTTCTACCTATGTACTCATATAGATGTAACCTTCCTGTCCGGCGCCCTAGGGAGGTTACATCAGTGTAGTGGTGTATTAGACCAGCGGTGCGCAAACTGGGGGGGCGCGACCACCAGGGGGGGCGCGAGACTGCCTGCGGGGGGCGCGCGGTTTACAGAGGCCCCGCGCGCTTCCCGAAGGCACTTACATTAAGTGCCGGGGGAGCGGCAGGGCCCATGTAAACCTTTACTTACCTTGGCTCCACACGCGTCGCCATGGCAACGCGAGGTCATGTGATGTCACGTTGCTATGGCAACGTGACGTCATGACGCCGGAGCCGAGGTAAGTGGGGGTGAGAGGGGGCGCGGGGGTGAGGTGACCGCCGGCAGGGGGGGTGCAGGGAAAAAAAGTTTGCGCCCCCCTGTATTAGACATTCACATTGATTTACCTGGTTTCATGGGGTGTCTGTGGTTGGTCGGTGGTGGGAAAGATGGACGCCAGGAGTTTTTATAGTCGAACCTCAATCTTTATTAATGTTCCTAGGCTTGGGAACACTGCATTCACAGTACATATAGATTGACATAGTTGCACTTCTTTTCATCCATACTGATGTATCACTTTATAAACAGGTCTTCCCTTAGTGCCCACTCTTAACACACATGGGATGTGCTGGTACTTGTTCCTTTACTGATAATCTGGTGGAGCGGGCCCCCCTTCCCAGCAATATCCTTAAGGCTTGGTCCCCACTGGCTGCTGCGCGTTTTTTCAGGAGAGTGGAAAATTGAGATGAGACCTTGCGACGGAGCGCTAGGCCACGCCCCCCGCGGTACAGCCATTGAGGGCGAACCTGCTGGGTGGCCCGTCACTCCCTCCCCCCCCCCTGTCTTTGCCCCTGCAGCTCACTGCAGACCGGGGAACTCGGCTGCACGCGCCGCCAGCTTCGCTGGCACACGTGCAGCGCAGACACTGGGGCCGTAGCCTAATGTCCCTTTAACTGTGGGCCCATTCTGGGATCCTGGCCCGTTCTGTGCAATGTTACTGTTACTTTCCAATCCCTGCTATTGCTACTTCCTCAGGGAGTACTGAATACTGTGGGTGGGGATCCATGGATAGGACTGATCCCCAGACATGCTGGGGGCACTCCTGCTTGACCCACTGAGGCATGTCTACATTCCCATTAGTGCTTATGACCATACTATTGGATCCTATCTGAAGGGGCACTGACCATGAAACACAATAAAAAGGGGGGCCTGATTTATGCTATACTTTGGGGAATAACTTCCACACCTCTACTTTCTGGAGCTTCTCTCTGGCTGCCATGCTGGAACTCTCTCCCAGAAACCTCTGCTCCTGTCCTTTATACCTCTTATGACACAGACTGCTGTGTCACCACTGGGTGGAGCTTAATCTCTTCTCTGACTCTTAACTCCTTGTTTACTTCAGCAACCAACACCAGAAAGGGAGTGGGGAGGGGGGATACATACAAATCATTGATTCAACTATGGTTGAAGATGATAACACTGTCAGGTCAAATTATAAACTGCTGGAAGATAAACAAAGACAAATATCTATGAGTATTTTTAAATGGATAGAACATCTTGGAGAACACAATAAAAGGTCATGGAAGAATTACATTGTAGCTTTAACTTCTGGTTGCTATCTGCACAAATGTGATGTACGGATAGGGTTGCCAGGTGGCTTCTCCAAAAATACTGGACTCAATGGTGAAAGGTGCGTCAGGTCACTATGTCCAGGGAGGTAATACCGGACACACACATGTCCAGTATTACAGTACCTCCCATTTTTTACTGGACAGAGTATCCAAATACAGGACAGTCCAGTTCAATACCGGACACCTAGCAACCCTACAGTATGTACGGATTCACACAAAAAGGAACTGGTACACAATGTCTGAACACAAATACTGTACTGAACATTGATTAATGCAGCGATAAACACAGAATATACACAGAATATACACTGATATACACAGATTTTCGCATGCTCGTATATTGGTACATACTGCTGAAATTGTAAGCCTGGACATACTGGGAAATAGATTGACATCTCCTCATCCTCTTATTCCAGGTTTCCCCATCAGTGCTATATCAATATGGTTTGTAACCTACTGTGGAGTGCAGCTGATCAAGGAGAGAGAAAGAGTGTTGGCCATCGAGGAAGAGAAGGGAGACAAACAGAAGACTGCATAATCAAAGATGCTTTCAAACAGAACCCAAACAAACACCTTTAAAATGAGTCTGTATCCTGTACTGTCTGCCGCAGGCCTTCCGAAATTCCGGAGCATTGTTAGAAATCTCGCTCCTAGACAATACAAATGTGTATGCAATAAAGAGTGGATTAACAGAATATTACAATTGATATAAATCCAGTCCTGTCAAGCAGGGATGTAATTAGATTAATTATAATGGTAATTAATAATAATTAGACATTACAATAATTAGTTTAATGCAGAAATACCCTCAGAAGCACATTCTAACGGAGGGTGAAAAAGTGTATTTCTTTTGAATGGAGGTATTTTTTTGTAGCACGAATTCAAAACACTAACTCCAGTAATCACATTGTACATGGAAAGTGCCCAAAACCTTCCACCTTTTCTGCTTTAAGTGCCTGCTCAGGAGAAGCGGATATGTTCATGGATGGGAAGGGGAAATGATTCGATTAGCACCTACTTGGCTATGAAGATATAAGTGTATTTTGCAGATCCCTTTATTTTACTTCCGAAAGGCACAAATCAAATCATTGATACCTCCAGTGACATAAGAAAGCCTATTCTGCTGTGGCCTAGCTAAAGATTATTATCTTCACTACACACATTTCATCATCATTACTATTATACATTTTCCCTGTAATATGCCCTTGATACTATACCCTTATATTTTAAAATATCATGTCACTGTTTGTTACACCAGGGCTCTGCATACAGTATATGTTATATGGTTGGGATAAAACTATTGAGGCTTCTTGTAACAAATGACAATAACTGACATGAATGGAAAGTTATGTGCATAATGTCATTATTTTGGGGGAGGGTCTTTATTATTTGGGGCGTGGGATATCTTCCTCTGCCTCCAACTGTAAAGTGTTAATAGCGAGAATAAAAATACAGAACGAAAGTTTCTAAGATAGAAATTATTGATCTACATTTTAAGTTACAGTTCTTACCTTTTTAAGATGAATTGTTGTGCAATATGTGTCAAGCAGAACAAATGGGAAATTGCTCCATGTACAGGTGTAAGTGGCGTTATTTTGCATCAAAGGGCTTTGCGCTAGGTTTGCTCTACTTGTACCAACGAGCATTTTGGGGAGTGGTTCTAGAACAAGTTCTAGGAGGAGATAAGCAGCCAGTACAAGATAATGCGTATATAATATGTGTATAATTGGCCAAGTTTTCCTTTTTTTTTTTGCATTTAATAAATCAGTCAGGTACGAGAGATGGCGTTAACCACTGCTTCTACAAGACCTTCACCACATGTGAAAACCTCCCCGTACAACTCCCCCTGTTCCAAAACTATACAAAATGGTACCACCTCCAAGCCCCCTAATTATAGGGTGGGTGCAAGCAGGAAAAAAAATAGAATCATTCAACACAAAAGGAAGAACCGAGTTCTTCCATAGATATGCGCTCTGCGTCGATGGTATACGTCCATCCAATAATGAAGAGACGAAAGCGAATAACGCACCGGGGTGAGTTTGTAAATATTGCATTAATTAAAAAGTCCACACAGATCGGACCACAACAACAAGAAGTTACAGAAATCACAGTAATATCACAGCAAAAATACAACAATAAAGACATAAAAACGTACAATAAGTAAGAGGTGATACGAGGAAGGATGTACCGCTGATGAAAATGTCCGGTCTGCCGTCTCCGTCAGCTAGATGGAAAACTCACTTGAACTCTACCAGTCTGTGACACCAACCAAGTGAACGTGCCGAGAAACCTCACGTGACCTCTACGCGTTTCGCACTCAGGGTGTCACTTTCAGAGGTTGCTAGCACGTACAAATCACAACATATCACAGATACAAGTATGCATTTATATTCAAAGTGATACCTCGTGTGGTGTAATGATTTGAAAATGGATACAACTGGTGCAAAGCCCAATTTAACAAACTGATAAGGCTACAAAAAACAGTAATAATACCTGATACTTGACACTCGTGTAGCCAGGTCCCCCTCGGCACAGCAAACACCCCAGGTACTCACCGCGGCGGTCGGGGGTAGAGCGGCCGCTCGCGGGGAGGTGCGGATGCATGTGAGCGCACGGCGCACACCCTCAGTAGCATGTGGGTAGTTGCCGTGTGCTCGTGCGGCGATTGCGAGCAGAGTACTCCCGGCGGCTCCCGTTGCAGGGCGTCACCATCTTAGCTGTGGCGCCCGCATGCGCAGTGTGATAGAGTGACGGGAAGGCCAGAGGCAAGTCGTGCATGCGCAGTGAGATGCGCGCGAACCCCCACCAATCAGGAGAAGGCTCTAAGCAGGGACTACAAGTCCCATGAGCCTTAGGGGACCCCACGTGACACCAGGGAGCCTATAGGTCTGTAGGATCTCCCTGCTACAGGAGATAGATACATTTCGTGGGGTTTGAGACAGTCAGTCGATGCCAGGAGGGGCTAGGTGAAGAGGTGAGGGTGCAGGGGTCAGTGACCCACTGCACTAGGCCAGCAGCCCCCTAGGCCCCAGTTAGCCCTGAGCCACTCAGTAGTTGTGGGGCTTCAGGGACAGGCCCCAGGTTAGGGACCCTGCCGCATTAGCATATATAGTGTCAGTTAGGGACACAGCGGATGCTGCGCTTCCCACCAAGAGGCTTGGGATCAAGCCTACTCCGCCGAGAGAACGGAACTGTACCCAGGGTGGACAGCCCTGACCGATCAACCCGCTGGAGGAACCGGACGTCGCCAGGAGGTCATGGGATTCTTTTTGAAGATCCTTTGAAAGCCCAGGTGCCATCGCACTGGGCAGGTATTGTTACACACGTGCACCACCTACAGAGTACTCACACATAGTGGCAGCGCTGACCACGGGACAAGGTTTATACTGTGGACACGGTGTGGGGGTACACGGTGGTGGGCAAGGGGTATACACTCAGAAGTGGGAGTGAATGACATCGGGGACTTGTAGAGTATAAGAATATTATATGCATATCAGTAAAGGTTATTCTTGTTTATTCATACCAAGTGTGTGTCATTGGTTTGAGTCCTGTGAGGGGCCCCTCCCGCCCTGTCGGGATCCCTGACAGGTGGAGGTGTTGCAGCACGAGATAGAGTTATATATATGTACCCCAGGCTCCCCGAGCGGAGGCTTAGGCTCCTGAGAGCCACACAGGTAATATACAGTATCAGTAGCGTCTGTATTCACAGGGAATACCTGTTACACTCGTGTAAGAAAAAAAAGGAAGAAAACTACAATGAAAATAAGTTAATATGAAGATACTGGCTGGGTCACATGAACTAAATGTGATGCCTGTCAGTATCAGACCTTCCCTGTTATGGGGCAGGGTTACAAGCCACTCCCTTGGGGTACATATCTGACACTCTCCCAGAAGTCACGGCTCTCTCCTCTCCCCCTGTGGCGTGGGAACATGGATTACCCTAACACCATCAGGGATAAAGGAGCTAGGGAAGAGGCCTGCAAGATCCCCAAACCTTGTGGGTACTGGCTCAGAAATTGTGTCTACTATGAACATGTAAGTGTTATGAATAAAGACAAGTTGGACTATATTTTATGGCCTGCTTTTATCGAACATCATGGGAGTGCCAGTGTGGACCATCCTGGCAGAACCAGGATCCTCACTGGCTGGAGACGCTGCAGCATGCAAGACCAGTACTGAGAACCTGTGCTAATGCCTCCCCATACCATTGCGGAGTTTCTCAAGGCCTGCTGTGCCACCTCACAGGTACGCACCGCACCAGAACACATGGTAGCCGCATGATCTCACTCAGGGTAGGGGAACAGGTGCTACATAGCAATAACATGAAAACACACAGAATGCTTATCGCTCTCCAAAAATACCATAATTCACATAACATGGTTTTATATGACGTCACTCTACTGACGCCGGTGGTGGTGACCCACTGTGTTAGGAGCTCCGGTGTACCGAGGATATCAACATCCACCCGGCTGTACTGGTAGTATCAAGCGCTGATAGAGTATATCATTACTTACTCGGCCAATTAGGCTATGTGTATGCTATGTGTATGCAGCAATGTTATATACATATGACCCATTGATCTGTTTCATCCTGCGATATCCGAGTGGGTTTTGGCAGCAAAACTGAACTCAGGGAATAGAGGATTTAAAGTGTTTAATTGCTATGTGTATACACCAGCAGCACTATTTTTCCCTGTTTTACTTGAGAGTGTTACCAATATACTACCATTGTATATACATTGTACTACACTGTTTCCTTGGTAAAGTTTACACTTCAGCAGAGATTTAAGTTATTTGGGTCAGTTTTTGCAACACACATAAATTGCTACACTTTGTTAGCACTCTTCACAATGTGGGAGTTGTTTGACACACTGTTAGTGTGAATGAGAGTAATCAGCGTTTATACAGCTTACCAATAGGGGCTTCTATTTAGGAACCTCTGTGTACCTCTTTGAATATATTCCATTTATGACACCATGTATTTTTTGAGACATTTTCTCTCTTATATGTGAAGTTTGCATGTTTGGGCTTTAGAGGAGCCTTTAACCTCTATGTACTCCGTGTCAACCACCACCTAATTTTAAATACACTTGTGTTTATACCCTACACTCCCCGCTGATGTCCCCTATTATGTTCTAATTAAAGCTTTTTTGTTTTGCGTCGCTTGGCACAGTAGGCTACAAGTTTGGGAATATTTTTTGGTCTTCTTTGAGTGCAATTGTGGGTTTCTTGTCTAACCAGGATCTTTACCCTGACTAGATTTTTGTGTCCTACATAGCAATAACGCCAGATTTTTATTTCGCTAGTTGGTATTGTGTTTTGTTAAAATTTTGGATCGAAGTTTAAGGAATATGCCCTCATGCCTAAATATAATGTCTAAAATATATAGTTTCTACCCTAACCCCAGCTTAACCGTAATGCTTGGTTAAGGCTGGATACTATAATTCTCAAGAGGGACTCTGTACGCATTAGTGGCTAAGCAAATCAGTCCTTATTCCCAAATGGAAGTTATGCTGTCCCGTAACCGGCTGCACTTTTTCAGCATTTTAAAAAAGAGAACAATTTTTTCAACAAGCCCCGAGCCTTGCTGTTCTCCATCGCATATAGTAACGGGCGCTAAATCTGGATGTCCTGGTTCAGTTTAACGTTATCTCCCGAGGTTTATATAGAAGTTTGCCAGTCACCAAAAAGTACGACAAAGGCTACTGGTGGATTCCTAGGGTTTTATTTACCAAAGTCTCCCGGGTGCAGAACACGGTCACAACCAGTGTACGAAACAGCAACTCATTATTAAAAGAAAATAGATATCCCAAAGGGTCCAGAAACGGAGCACAGCAACAAATAGAGACGGGGGCCAAAACCAGCAAAAAAGATTAAAAACGTTTATTGAACAACAATTGGGGGGGTAAAATACATTCCATTGACACTAATATATTCAGGGTTGGACGTTTTTATAGATATTCCATATCTTTGCAACATTTTGCCAGCTGCTAAAGTCCAAACTGTGCCAAGTTGGCAAATTTGTGCAAAGTCTGACCACCAATAAATAATAGTTTATTATACTTGACATTTGTCCCTAGGAGGGACATCCCATTTGAATAGGGTTTTACTTATCTGTGATTGGGATGGCATGGATAGAACGCACATACCCACTCCCCTTTATCTTCAGGGCCTTTGTAACCCATTACCCAATTAGTTGTCCATAGAAAATGATATAGTGTTCCTCAGGGTAGCAGGTCAGGTCTTCTGGCTCCACTCATATTTTTTGTGTGTGTGTGTGTGTGTGTGTGTGTGTGTGTGTGTGTATGTGTGTGTGTGTGTGTGTATTTATGTGTGTGTGTGTGTGTGTGTGTGTGGGTGTATTTGTGTGTGTGTGTGTGTGTGTATATTTGTGTGTGTGTGTGTGTGTGTGTATGTGTGTGTGTGTGTGTGTATTTATGTGTGTGTGTATTTATGTGTGTATTTATTTGTGTGTGTGTTTATTTGTGTGTGTGTGTCTGTGTGCAGGGAGCTGCCTGCACGGATCTCCTGCCTTTCCTCCCTCCCTGAGAGAGTGTGTCTGAGAGAGTGAGAGAGAGAGTGTGACTGAGAGAGTGAGAGAGTGGGCCTAAGAGAGTGAGAGAGTGTGCCTGAGAGAGGTAGAGTGTCTGTCTGAGAGGTAGAGTGTCTGTCTGAGAGAGGTAGAGTGTCTGTCTAAGAGAGGTAGAGTGTGTCTGAGAGAGGTAGAGTGTCTGTCTGAGAGAGGTAGAGTGTCTGTCTGAGAGAGGTAGAGTGTCTGTCTGAGAGAGGTAGAGTGTCTGTCTGAGAGAGTGAGTGTCTGTCTGAGAGAGTGAGTGTGTCTGTGAGAGAGTGTCAGTCTGTCTATGAGAGAGAGTGTCCATCTGTCTGTGAGAGAGAGTGTCCGTCTGTCTGTGAGAGAGAGTGTCCGTCTGTCTGTGAGAGAGAGTGTCCGTCTGTCTGTGTCTGACAGAGAGAGAGTGAGGACAGAGAGAGTGAGGTCAGAGAGAGTGAGAGAGAGAGGTCTGAGAGAATGAGAGAGAGAGGTCAGAGAGTGTGAGAGAGAGAGAGGTCTGAGAGAGAGAGAGAGAGAGAGAGAGAGAGAGAGAGAGAGTTGTCTGAGAGAGAGAGAGAGAGAGAGAGAGAGAGGTCTGAGAGAGAGAGAGAGAGAGAGTTGTCTGAGAGAGAGAGGTCTGAGAGAGAGAGAGAGAGAGGTCTGAGAGAGAAAGAGAGAGGTCTCAGAGAGAGAGAGAGAGAGAGAGGTTGAGAGAGAGAGAGAGAGAGGTCTGAGAGAGAGAGAGAGAGGTCTGAGAGAGAGGTCTGAGAGAGAGAGAGAGAGAGAGAGAGAGAGAGGTCTGAGAGAGAGAGGCCTGAGAGAGAGAGAGAGAAAGAGAGAGAGAGAGGTCTGAAAGAGAGAGAGAGGTCTGAGAGAGAGTGAGGTCTGAGAGAGAGAGTGAGGTCTGAGAGAGAGTGAGGTCTGAGAGAGAGAGTGAGGTCTGAGAGAGAGAGTGAGGTCTGAGAGAGAGAGTGAGGTCAGAGAGAGAGAGAGAGAGAGTGAGGTCAGAGAGAGAGAGTGTGTGAGTGTGTGAGTGTCTGAGAGAGACACCAACTGCGCACTGCAACTGTTAGGTATGTATATACACCTTTGTTTTTACTTTGGGTGTCGCTGAAAAATCCTGATCGCCTTGGGGAGCCTTGAAAAAATTCTGATTGCTTTTGGGAGCCTTGAACCGAAAAAGTTTGGGAACCACTGGCCTAAACAATCCTAAAATGTAATTCAAATAAGCCCTACAAAAATGTAACAATTTACTCAAAACAATAAACAGAAATAGAAAACATAACACTTCATTCAAAACAACCATTTGCCCAAAAATGCATTGCCTGTCACTGTATTTATCAATACCCTAAAGGTGCATAGATAAATACATTAACAGTCAATGGGCAAACAAAAATATAAAAAATACAATAAAAAAAACCTGAAAATGTTAAATTACACGCATTCAATATTTTTCTTACCTTTACATCTTCACCCTCCGAATCCTGGCGTATCAGGAAGTTCGCGATTGGTGAAACCATCCTCCGCGAACCTCAGCGCTCCTCCGCATCAAGTAAAAAAAATCTTCTTTCTTCTTTTCTTGAAATTCATTGAAACCCCGTGTAAAATCCATCAACGAATCTTGTCTCGTCGGCTTCTTAAGCTAAAATAAGACGGAACAGGCTTTATATAAGACCTGTGACATCACATTTTAGGGTCAGATGGTACAGCTCCAATCCTATTGGATTTCACCAACTCAGCGAGGCTTTCTGAATAGCAACCTTGCAAAATTTTGAGAGAACTACTCAAAATCCTCGATGAGTTGCTTATCGAAGTTTATAGAATAGGCCCCCAAGACTCCCTGACAAGGGTGCTGGGAGTAGCCCTAGTGACGTAGAGAGTATGGCATACCAGATCTCAGGGAGAATTCAGAATGAGAGGAGGGTCTGGTGAAAATGTTTCCAGCGGGACTAAAATCTGTGACCAGCGGGACCATATGAAAAACCACAGCAGACCCCATGACCAGCGTGAGGACCATTGTGCCAGAAAGAGAACAGGTAAGTTCAGAAGCACGGTGAGATCCGAACACTTAGAGAGCCTAGGTGAGTCTTAGTTTGCAGTGTTTGGTTATATAACAACCTTTGACCAGGTGAATCGTTGAGGTTTTGGTGAGGCTTCATCAGGGCTCTGGGCCGTGGTGTGAGTTTTGCCCGATCATAGGCACAGTAGGTTCAGGACTAATATGCCTTCCTTTGGCGAGGTGAAGACATGAAAGGAGTTTTTTTGTGAAACAACAGTAGCTTACAGGGAAAACCCCACCTATACTTGATCAGGTTTTCCCAAAGGATGGACAGGACTAAATTCCTGCCTTCTGGCTAGCATGGCCTGGTCCAGGTCTGGGAAAAGGTGTAAAGTGGCTCCTTTGAAATCCATCTGTATTCGAGATCAAGAGGCCCTTATAATCTCATCTTTGGAGTCGGACAATGTCTCGAGGTTTGTCGGCAGTCACGTTTTTAAGGTTACGAAGCCTGCGGGCCCTGTTAGTTTGCAACATAGGAACCAGTGATATAAAAAGGTGGGAAAGGTATTGGTCAAGAAAGTTATTGCTAACCTCCTCAGACACGTTTCTAATTTGAATCTTGTTGCACCTGGACCTCCTGATTGCCTAGGATATCATTAACTTGTGTTTGGAGGAAAGCAATTTCGTTGGAGTGAACCGCTTGTGAGTGAGCTGTGGACTGTATACATATGTAGCCCTCTTTCCCCCACCCTCTGGGAGAAAAGGCATCTACGGTGTATATGGTGGTCTACCTGTGGCTCACAGAAGGCCTGACCCTCCGCTGCTGGGAGCCTGGGGTGTTCCTGATTCATTAGGTGACAGCGCCTCCACCTGCACAGGATCCTAACTAAATGGGATATCCCCGCACAGGAAACACAATAATAACACACAGCATATAATGATAACCTTTACTATAAATATATGAATAAGCAGCAAATAATGAAATAGTAACGCTACTGGTTACAGCTATACCTTCGCCACGCAGAGACTTATCCCACCACCGTGTACCACACACCATGTCCACAGTACCTGATGGGGCCCTCGGGCACCCAACCACCCCTGGTGTCCACAAGTATGCAACCCCCATCCCTTATATGTGGTCAGCGCTGCCACTATGGTGTGTGCACTTTACAGATAAGGTACCTGCCGGGTGCTCCAGCACCCAGGCATGCAGATGGGGAAACAGAGAGGATCCGCCGATCTAGCGATGTCATCCGCGACGAGTCCGCCCCCGCGTGGGTGGTATCCTGCTGGAGCGTCCAACACGAAGACAGTCTTTAGTCCTAGCGAAGTAATCTGGTCCCAGATCACTATAGTCAGGGCCGCGCAGCTTGCAGCTGTGTTCCTAACTAAGAAAATAGCTAATGGGGCAGGGTCCCTACCTTAGGGCATGTCCCCAATTTTTGGGCCTGTACCTGTAGCAGCCACAATCTGGTTGTATGAGTCGGGGCCTAGCTGGGTCCTAGGGGGGTATCTGGCCTAGTGCAGAGGGTCACAGACCCCTGCACATACATCCTACTCTGTTCATGTCCCAGCATCGACTGCCTGTAAGCACCAAGCACAGAGGCCGAGTCGCGATCTGAGCCTCTGCCATGTGGTGGGGAGCCACATGTTCCAGCAGTCTCACCAGCTTCTTCTTGAAGAATTGCAAAATCTTCTGATGTCTTTTTCAGCTAAGAGGGCAAAGCAGATGCGTTCCGGTCGTGTTTGAGACGTTCCTAGGGGGTCTCAGGTTAGTGCAACTTGTATTTTTCAGCCAGGTTGTCACCTCCTGCATGGATCTCCCTTACCATGCTGAAAAAGCCCTAGATCGTGCACATGCGCCTATCTTCCTGTTTGCAATTAAGCCCATCACCTAGGGAAGGTGAAGAGCAATCCTTACCATGCTCAGTGTGACAGTGCTCATCTCTAACCAGGAGGACGACCCGCAGGGCTGAGGCAGGACATGAGAACTGACCACAGGCCTCGGGACCAAGTCCTGATTGGGAGAATAACCAGATCACAGGCCGAGGTCAGGATGGGGTCCGGCTGCAAGGTCGGGTTCACAGTTCCAAGGGCTTGGTGCAGCAGCGTAGTCGGGGTCACGGTTTTAAGATCAGGGCAGGAGAGAGGCAAACAAAATCCAAGGGAAAGCAAAGGTTCAGGACAAGGTCAAGCAGGATACCAGACGGGGTCCAGGAGCACAAGGATCAGAGACCTTGCTCGAGTACTGGCTGATAGTAAATGAGTTCCCTATGAATGCCCAGCCCAGGTGCAGCCAATTTCAGTCTCCACCTAGAGATGGGAGTATGAGGTCATGCCAGCCATTTTGGTTGAGGGCAAAGTGTGGTCACTTTCTGATTTCCACCATACGGGAGAAGGCCAAGCAACCACAGATATTGTCAATGCTGGTAGAGGCAGAACGACCGCAGCGGCGGGGGACCCTGACACTCAGGAGGAGTGAGGTGCTTCATACCAAAGCAATCTGTTGCCTTCAGTCATTATTCCACCCACAGCTATGACATCGAGTGCTGGTGGTCTACCGAGTGTCTCAAAATACCAGACCCCAGAGGTGTAATATAGTCCTGAGTACAAATCTCCATATCAATACAACCATTGGAACACAGGCATATAAAGAAGCCAAGTTCCGGGCGGAGAACCAGATCACAGGCCAAGGTCAGGATGGGGTGCAGCAGCAAGGTCGGGTTCACAGTTCCAAGGGCTTGGTGCAGCAGCGTAGTCGGGGTCACGGTTTTAAGATCAGGGCAGGAGAGAGGCAAACAAAATCCAAGGGAAAGCAAAGGTTCAGGACAAGGTCAAGCAGGATACCAGACGGGGTCCAGGAGCACAAGGATCAGAGACCTTGCTCGAGTACTGGCTGATAGTAAATGAGTTCCCTATGAATGCCCAGCCCAGGTGCAGCCAATTTCAGTCTCCACCTAGAGATGGGAGTATGAGGTCATGCCAGCCATTTTGGTTGAGGGCAAAGTGTGGTCACTTTCTGATTTCCACCATACGGGAGAAGGCCAAGCAACCACAGATATTGTCAATGCTGGTAGAGGCAGAACGACCGCAGCGGCGGGGGACCCTGACACTCAGGAGGAGTGAGGTGCTTCATACCAAAGCAATCTGTTGCCTTCAGTCATTATTCCACCCACAGCTATGACATCGAGTGCTGGTGGTCTGCCGAGTGTCTCAAAATACCAGACCCCAGAGGTGTAATATAGTCCTGAGTACAAGTCTCCATATCAATACAACCATTGGAACACAGGTATATAAAGAAGCCAAGTTCCGGGCGGAGAACCAGATCACAGGCCAAGGTCAGGATGGGGTGCAGCAGCAAGGTCGGGTTCACAGTTCCAAGGGCTTGGTGCAGCAGCGTAGTCGGGGTCACGGTTTTAAGATCAGGGCAGGAGAGAGGCAAACAAAATCCAAGGGAAAGCAAAGGTTCAGGACAGGTAAAGGTCAAGCAGGATACCAGACGGGGTCCAGGAGCACAAGGATCAGACACCTTGCTCGCGTACTGGCTGATAGTAAATGAGTTCCCTATGAATGCCCAGCCCAGGTGCAGCCAATTTCAGTCTCCACCTAGGGGAGTATGAGGTCATGCCAGCCATTTTGGTTGAGGGCAAAGTGTGGTCACTTTCTGATTTTCACCATACGGGAGAAGGCAAAGCAAAGAACCAAATCAAATCAAAGAACCTCTCAATTTGAACTAAATATCCCTCGAAAATATCCCTATATGGCATAGACTATGGAAATATACATATCGCACTGGTATATGCGCTTAAATCCTGAAAGCTGTGCAAATGAGTCGGGTTTCGAGATTCAGGTCGATAAAATGACATTAAATTAAATCATTCGGAATGTAACACTCTAAACATTGACACAACATTGAACAATCTTCCAAATGAGTGAAACCCAGCACAAATGGTAATTAATGTTTATTTTCAGTATGAGTGCATCAGCACACATAGCATACAGTATGTGTGTTTGTACAGATGGTGAGCTTGTTTTCATGATGAGGGCAAGTTCCTCGAGAGGTTAATTGTACATGTGAATGCTTGTATACTGCGGTATTATCTTTCTAAAATATCTGCACTTACACAACATTCATTTATTGAAGAATGGGCAAAGCATACATTTATTTGACTTGCTTTTATTATTCACAAACCAATATATATGGATGCACATGGAAATATATGTTAGTAGAAGCATTGGTGAGCCATGCTTAGATTTGTTCTCTGCTACTGTAATACCCTCCCCTGAATGTAAGCTGTTATTCCTATGGTGTCCATAAGCTGCAGCTTCACTGCACAAAGAGAGGTCACTGTGTCACAGCTGTGGGGGGCTCATAGGAATAGCACAGAACCTTCTCTGTCAGGATTCAGGAAGCAGCTGAGCTATAGAAATGTATGTCTAGGGAAGGGCTGGAGGGAGATCAAACTGATTGGTGAGAGAGAATGAGAGAGACAGTGAAGAGATCAAATGGAGACTATAAGAAAAAGGCGACAAAATAAGAAATATATTGCATTAACCCACATTGTATATCAATGTATAATGATTCAGTGTCTACACGTCCATCCCTAGAACACAGGGGTTATTTACCTATTTTGAACAGGGGCACTCCTGAAAGATTGGCAAAATCTCAGAGCATGCATACACCGACCCCCTTTTTACAGTCTCCACATTCAACCTCACACATCATACTCTTTGATTCAACACACACTCCTTATTTATCACCCCTTCTCAAACAGCACACTCACCCCATTTCTTAATATACTCAATAGTCGCCTCCCTCCCCTTCTCGTACTTACACCACACTCCTTACCCCAACCCACACAATGCCATCACACTGCCCTTCCCATACAAAGCCCTCCTTCCTTCTTCCCACCCACCCGCCTAAAACACGTCAGCTGCTTAGTGGACGCATCCGATGCGGCTCCTTCTTCTCCTCAGTGGCGGGCTGAGAGAGGAGAGGTGAGTAGCAGCCTCCACATCTCCAGCAGACAGCAGAGTGTTCCCCTTGGGGCCCCGGTACCCTTGGCAGAGGGTCGCAGCCACCAGGGTCCCGCAGCACCTAGCTGGCTCTAAGGACATTACTCTATATCTGCCTGAGCTGTTGACTGGGCTGTCTTCATTCCAAAATATCAAAATATCTTGAATATGAGCTGTGGCTGTATTTTTGTCATATTGGATGTACAGTAGCATTGGGCTTCTCTGTCGTTTGTTGTTTCCAAATAATGGCAATCAGATTTCTCCCTGGTTCAACGTCCTTCCCATGTTTCCTTATTTGGTATATCCCTGTATACCTTTCCAAAAAGATGTTCAACCTTTTTAAAATATATATATATTTATTGTATCTGCCATCACAGTCTCCATGGGTAATGAATTCTGCTTACACCATAGTTCTCTGTCCGGAGACCTTCTGCCATCCTGGTGCCGAATGCACCTCAAGCCTATGGATTGGCCGGAAGAGACTTCCGAGACCTGTGGTCGCTTGCAGCCTGAATCTTTAATCTGGGCAAGAGGCACAAGCCCAGGGGTGGGATGTAGCTGGGTGTTGAGACCTGCGGGCCAAAGAACTCTCTGATTGTGGGGTAATGAGTTTGGTCTGCCTCCCTCTGCCGTCTTTGATCCTCCACCTCCCCCTGCTGTCATTGGTCCTCCCACCCTCACACTGTTAGGTTCCACTCCCAGTACAGCTCCGCTGAGATGTCTGGGTTAAGCAGAGCAACTCATTGGTTGATGAGCGACACGTAACTCAGGGCATCATCTGGGAGATTCATGTCATCTGGATCTGGAGGTCTATCTGGCACCTCTCCTTACGACAACTTTTGCTGCCGAGATTGCCTTACCTCCTGTTGCTGTTCCAGCAAGAGGTTTGTGCCAAACAGGGCTATTGTCCGCTGCAGGAATTTTTCAAACACTGAGCATGGGACTCTTGAAGTTGGTGGACCCAGTCCATATCCACCTCTCCTTGCCGCTGTTGGTCTTCAGTTCCTCTGTTATCTTTGGTTTTCCCGCATCTGCACGAATTCTTGCGACACACCTTGCAGCATCGCCATCCTAACTTCAGGGGTGGCGCTAGGACCTAGCTGGGTCATCCATCATTGGATAATCAGAGATGGCCTCATCATCAAAGTACCACCATCAGGACTGCCCCGAGTCATGATGTATTGCCTGAGACCTTGTGGTTAGACTCACCGGGATCCTCTCTGTAGACGGGGGCTGTGTCATCTGCACCACATTCTTCTGTGTTGTCCAGTTTCTCCTTTTCTGATGCAAAAGTTGTGTGGCGAGCACGGCTAAACAGCCATTTAGTTGGGGGAGCCCTCTGGCCGTACATAGGGACTTGAGGTCACTCATGTACTCGTTGGCCAGCCTTGCCATCTCGCACAGACAACAGGGCTATTCATGGTTCTCCAGGAGGCCACAGAGGCTAAGCATTCCTGGCCTCATAGTCAAAGGTTAGTGTCTCAGGTTGAGCCAAAAAAAATACAGTCCACAAAGTACACCCCAGTCCTCTGGTAACTGCCCAGAGGTCTAGGGAACTAAGTCACAGAAAGTGACCGGTAGCCTCCTGATACTGTGCTGTTGTGGTGGGGACTGCCATCGGGGACTGCCAAATGTACCTAAGGAGGCCGCCTAAGCTTACCTCTCCAGATTGCTCTCCCCCAGAAGAGTTATCTTCGGCCACACTGTGTGATGGTGCTTGTCTCCGATCAGGAAGCGGACTCACAGGGCTGAGGTAGGGATGCAAATGAACAAACCAGAGCCCAGGGAGAGAGTTCTGTTAGAGTATCCATAGTCGGTAAGGCAGGAGGTCAGGGCTGGCGGCAGTGGTGCAAAGTCCAAGCATCAGGCAAAGGGTCAGGGCAGGTGGCAGGCAACGAGGTCGGGGGTCACGGTCCAGGGTCAGCAACAGGGATTCCAAATGAACAGACTAGGCACAGCAACAGGCTAGCCTCAGGAACAGGGAAGGCTCATGAACAAGGAAGGCTCAGCAACTAGAACCCAAGGTGGCCAGGAACACAGGGAAACATATACAATGCTCAGGCAGAGGCTGGAAGTCACTGGCTGCTATTTAAGCCCTTGAACAGGTGCAGCCAATATAGCAGGCTGCAGGCTGCCAGTAATCAAAATGTCCACAGCAGCCAGGTAAGGGCGGGTTCCAGCCAAAGCCTGGACTGGAACACTTACACACTGGGATCTTCCATGGGGTCTCTCTCGGTTGAGACATATCGCCAAAGATCCAGCACTAGACTTCAGCCGGCGCTGCATCCAACAACCACAGTGTCCACATAGCGAAGATCCGCTACTGCACTTCATAAGGAACCCTCACACTGCCTCTGGTTAGCTCTCAGAAGATAAGACAAAAGAAAAAACAAGGGAGGGGGTCTGCCGTTGACTACAGTCGTCTACTGTGCTGCATTGATGGAGGGTCTAAAATGACTATCCTAGATCCACTCAGTGTGAGGACACCCATAGATAATCCACACACTCAGTTTGAGTTATCCCACCCAGCTCCCAGAAATCAAACAGCAAAGTTAAAGAATAACAGTGCACATACAGTACATTAACAATCATAGTCTAAATTTAGTAGGAGGACCTCTTCCAACCGGGACACTCATCGAGACCTCACCCCCACCTGGGATACCCGCTGAGACCTCTTCCAGCCGGGACAACCGCCGAGACCGTACACCCACCTGGACACCCGCCGAAATTTCTATCACCCGCCAAGACCCCTAAAAAATTAGGAGTGAATAATGCTGGGGCCATGGTCTGTGAGGCCCATTCCAGTATTTGCACTGGGACTGTCCCTCTAGTCCAATGGCCTCAGCGACCCTGAGTGTTTGGATTCTTTGGAGTCCTGGCTGGGTCCCGATATGGGCTACTCAGCAGAAGAACTGTATGCCCTCAGACTGCCTCTCCTGGGGAACTTCTAGCCAGGAGGAAGGGGGAGGGGTGGCATTAGAGAGGCGTGCAGGGAGCTGGGCATCTGACTTCGAGGATGGGAATGACCTCATTCTGGGACACACCCAACAGATCCAAAGTCCTCACCAGTCTAGGTGGGAAACATAGTGGTGGTTGACGTAACACTCTTGCCCATGGGCCTACTGTGATCGCCAAGGTGCCCATTTACGCAGATAGTAAATTGCAACCTCAGGGTAGGAAACCACAGCAGCCACCAATTCTGGACATTATGCTTACTAGGAAAACACTATATTTTATGCCGCGTTGTTGGATGAGCGAGTACTCGTTGTTGTTATTGTGTACATGGTTAGTCTAGTGTTTTATCCATAACATCACAAGCCAGGATATAACCCCAATGAGCAGCTGTTAGGAAGAAACCAAATTATATAAATCAATATTTTCAACATTCTGCCATTTGAAAAACCATAATACGTTCTCTGTCCGGCAGCGAAACACAATAAGTTACATGCAATTTCTCACCCACCATTTTTTTATTCTTCAACATTTGCAGTAATATGTATATTCAATCAATTGAGCCACAATAAAGCTTTTCATCATTTGAACGATGAAACATTAAAATCAGCGATACGGTCAATCTTGGATGAAGTTCATTGCACAACAATGACCGAAGACAGAGTGTCTAAGGCATTCAGCAAGGAACACGCACAAGTGCCAACATTCTGTGGCAAATGTATCACGTTTCTACTGTATTTATATTGCTGACCTTTTTACCCTGTACACTGAAACAAAAGGATGTATCCTGGCTACTAAGAGTGTCAATCATTGTGAGGTTTAACCGCTCACCTGGGACTGTCCCGTGGTCCATGTTGTCGGCAGTATAAAGTCCTGGAGATTTCTTGTAAGTATTACTTTACATAATCCCATTATTAGCTGGAGGCCAGGAAAGCTGAATTGACACAAAGGTTTACCATATAAAGTCTCGCATGTGCTCATCAAATACTTCAATGTGATTGTCTGATCACTGATTCAAGGAACGTGTTCGACGCCTCACTGCGTTGTTCTGCGCTGTGTCGTTTGTCACTGCTCGGCATCTAGTGACATGCGCTGAGCATTGTCAGCATTCTCAGAGGTAGTTTGTCGAGGCGTCTCATTGTTACGGGCAATGCAAACTCTGTCCGAGCTACGTTGTCTTCTGGTGATTGTTTGTTCCCGCAACTTATTGCTATGAGCAGTTTGCACTGTGTCTTGATTCCACGTACTTCCTAATGTAACACCCCTATCCCCCCTAAACGAGATCTGATAGTACTTATAGTTACATGATGTTATTGTGGTGCTGTGTGGCTCACCTGTAGGCTCTCAGTAGGCTGAGTCTCCACGATGTTGTAGGGAGTAGGACAGGTTTTCAGTCTATATATATATATTTACTGTATCTAGATTCCATCAGTCCCATGCAACACATATCCTACTTTTAGTGGACCATCAGTGATACCTCTCCAATTAAGCCCTTTTTGTAGATCAGCACAGACACAGGAAGTGTCTTGACCTGTCATAAACACAAATCCTTCTATCTTTAAGTCAAACTGCAGCCGCCTTAACCCCTGAAGTACCAGATTGATTAAAATACTGAATATTGGCCGCCTTTTTTTTTTTTTTTGTAACTTACATTTGTATTGGTTTTCAGGGCAAAGCATAAATACACAATACATCCATTGTTTCAGTAAACCTTCAATGAAATCATAAACAAACCAAAAATATATAACGTTGGGGAGTTCCTTCCTTCATATTGCATATCCCTTTATTTTGCTTAGGTCCCCGCCATTTTTATTACCATATGCATGTCACCTGTCTTATTCCTAACTCCTGCTACTGACACTTCCCAAACTGTTAGCTGAGAAACATTGGGATAAGATAGCACCAAAACACTGAACCTTGACACATGGTGCTAAAAGACGCCGGAAAGTTCTTGTTTTTGCATCACGTCTGAGAACAGACACACTGGGGGTCATGTTTAAACACTAATACAGGGGTGCTCAACTCCAGTCCTCAAGACCCCCAAACAGGACATGTTTTAAGGATATCCCAGCTTCAGCACAGGTGACACAATCATTGGCTCAGTCTTTGACCTGTCCTGAAGCTGGGATATCCTTAAAACCTGACCTGTTGGCGGGTCTTGAGCCCCCCTGCACTAAAATGTGGCACAATTACAAAGCGCTGAAATATTGCTGTTATTTTTGCACTGTGACTTACTAAAGGTTTCCATCATTTTAGACCACGTTTTGTGCTCCAGCAACTTTTTCATTTCCAATAAATGACCAACACTGGATATATCTGATGCAATTTCTGTGGCCCACATCTGACACAACAATTAGAAACAAGTTATAGTAAATATGGAGAAGGAGTTGTAGGAGTTTGGATGCTTTTTAACCGCCAGGCGTTAGTTGATGTTACGCTGTGCTCATCACAAACAGGACGAGACCCCGACACTAAGATGGGAACAGGTAAACACCAGCCACAGACACGGGGGCCACATCCGGAGTGTAGGATAGTGTTGGCAGCAGGGTCTGGAGTGGAGAGAGCAAGCTAGTCAAAGTTCAAAGCCGAGTTCAGTATTCCAGATAAGCGAGTGGTCAAAGGCAAGCCAGGTCGGTACATGAGGGGTTAATCTAGGAAGCAAGGCAACAGGACAGGGACAAGACAGGATCAGCAGAGGCAAACACAGAGTAACACAATCTATGCTCAGCCAAAGTGCCTATGGCTCAGCTGAGCATATATAGGCTTGATTAGCCAATCCCCATGGGGGGTGGAGCAGAGGCGCGGCCTCTACAGAAGCCTGTGATTGGTTCCAGCCTATGTGCAGGTGCAGCTGTTTGTATCATCTGATGATGTTGTTGCCACAGAGCCTGGGGGCGTGGTGCACATGTCACGTGCGAGCAACGCGCACTGGGAGCGTGCGGCGCGATCCGGAGGCGGAGCCCGAGTCCACGGCGTCAGATGACGTCACCGCTGCGCGCATGCACGCTATGCGTGTCAGGAGAGGAGTACGGGCTGAAGGTGCCTGTAGGAGGACGTGCGCAGAGGTATGCAATGGAGACTTTTTTAAGGTGAAATTAAATAAGGCTTTTATTGCGCCTTATTTTATTGGAGCAGGGGTTCTCCGGAACTGAACAGCACTAATTTCAGCCCCGGGAACCACCTGCTTCCCGACTTACAGGCTCCGGTATGGGATGCCGGTATCCCCGCCGTGTTTAAATTCTCCCGCGTCATGGCTCACGTAACCAGGACATTTAAACAATGCAGAGAGATACCGGCACCCCATAACGGGGCCTGTAACTCGGGAAGCAGGGGGTCCCTGGGGCTGAAATTAATGCGGTTCAGCTCCGGAGACCCCCCTGGTTCAATACTGTGTTATCAAAATAAAATAAAAGCAGCTTCATTACATTAGCGGCTAGCCACTAGGCAATGAAGGAGTTAAACCAGAGTACCTGGTTTATTGGGGGTATTGCATGCATTAGTGCGTGTTTTCTGCCATTAAAGCTCCCTACAAATTCATACATTACATATTGGTAATATCCTAGGGAAATGGTGTGTCCTGTTCTATTCCCAGATCTCTCTGTTATCATGATGTGGGGACATTGGATCAGATGTAGATCTACAGAGGCTTGATTCAAACGGTAAGGAGCAGGGAATGTGAAACACAAACTCCTCATCTCTTGCTCACCATTCTAGAGCACTTGCTAAGAGACTAAATATAACTAGCAGCTGTACATACCAACGCTGTTAAAAAGCATCAAATATAGTAGCTAGAGCACACGTACTTATGTGCTGGTACACTAAAGTCATGAAAGATTAACAGGAGTCAAACAAATGGTGCACATGCTCCAGACCTCAGAGCAAGCTTAAAGGTACACTACCTCTCCGGGATCTCATCATTGCCCCCTACGGTTCAAATTCTGTAAAACAAATATATAGTTAGTATGACTGTCCACTTCTAACTAGCTAGATAGAGTTCTTTACATTGACAGCTCTGAGACCATAAACACATTTTTGGTGTTCTCCCAAAAATAGATATTGTCCATTTCTCCCCTAACCATGGTAGACCTCTTCAAGTTCTGAACTGTAGTGAGAGGAAGGACTCTTCTGTTGGTTTTTACTGGGTTATTGACAGAGGCAGGAACATTGGGTATTTCTGTATGTTTAATCCTACAATACATTAGCTGGGCCTTCAATGCCTTTGCAAATGTACTCAAGGCAGCTCTTTCCTGTAGTCTGATATAGTTACAGTATTTTCAAATGGATGTTATATACACTTTAAAATAAATAAATAAATAAAAAAATAAAAAATATATATATATATACTGTATATATATATATATATATATATATATATATACTTAGTTAAGTTATGGTGAGTAAAAAAAGTGACAAAAACCCTCCACAGCAAAGCATATAGCAAATATTCCTGTATGCTCATTTGCATGTCTTAGGCATACCTGCCTAAGACATGCAAATGAGCATACAGGAATATTTGATATATATATATATATATATATATATATATATATATATATATATATATATATATATATATACATACATACATACATACACACTATATCATGTTTATAAATATTCTTCCCTCAAATCCCTATCTCACTGCCTCATTGTGGTGGGAAGGTGGCAACAGTTGTTCAGGAACATGTATAGTGGCACTTGTGTTGGTCTATTCAACCATCTTATGAAAGCTTGAACAATATACCAGGCTTAAGTAGGAAAGGTACATGCCAACATGCTAATAAGTCCAGCCTGGCAAGTAAGGCCTCAACCCCCAAATATGGGAGACACCGAAAAGCAATGGCCTCCATTCTCCTGAGGCCTAAATGTCCTATATATATATATATATATACATACAGTATACTTAACAAGTACATCAGAATAGGTATGTGAATATATCCACTGGTTGGCAAAGTGTGTATGCATAACAATAAATAAATGTTATAATAATGTGTTTAATGCTATACAATATCTGATCACAAATGTGCAATAAATGGTGATAAGAATGAAAAGAGAAGATGAGAAGGAAATCGGCTGTGAATCAGTTGTGTGTGAACAGAAAAAGTCTGACAAGTGAGTGACGTTGTGCAATGTAAGCTAACTAACAATGCTCCATGGATACTGTGATAGGGAAACTAAAGCTAAAATAAACTGGCTCTTGATGTGAAAAGCAACTGAGTGACATGGAATCCATTGCAAATATCTGCTATGTGGTGGCAAATGTCAAAGCTAATCCATATAGCTAGCAGCTGAACATTTGCTGCTACTGTGCCATGCTGTTTCAGACCCAGTTACAGTCCCGAAACGTGACGTCCTAATAGCCCGATGCGCGTTTCACTTAAACAGACCTTCTTTGGAGGTTCTGTAGTGTGCTTACAACGTGGCATCTTTTGTATCCTGTTTTTTCTGTAATTATATTCCTGACAGCACCCCTCTTACAGTATGCACAGTATCAACAATAATAGCTTAATAATAATTTTAAATTAATTTATAATTGTAAATAATATTTACTCTTTTGCAAATACCATATTTCCTCGATTCTAATACGCACTTTTTTCCCCCACATTTGAACGTTTCTGAAATCAGGGTGCATCTTAGAAATCGATGTCAAAAGAAACTTGGCAGCCGCTATGAAGAAGAGTTATTTGTGACGTAGTTGTCATTGACTGTGCATGTGCAAACTTAGCCATGCGTAGAAGGTATCTGATTGTCACCTGTGTTGAGTTACTGTATTTGCTTTGGTAAACTGGATCCCTAATTGTCACTTAAAATGTCATCAAAAAGACATCCCTATGATGCTGCATTGAAACGAAGAGTTATTGTGTACGCAGAAGAGCACGGAAATAGAGCAGCGGGAGGTAAATTTGCTATAAGTGAAGCAAATATTCAGCACTGGAGGAATTACCACACTACCATATTTTCATGTAAAGCAACAAGCACGTGCTTGGCAGCACCTAAGAAGGGAAGATACCCACAAGTAGATGAAGCTTTCGTTTTGCCATTGAGACACGTGCAAAAAGATTGTCTGTCACATGCCAGGCAATGCAATTAAAGGCAGTAGAAATGGCCACATCTCTTGGAATAGATCATAGAGTTTTCAAAGCAAGGAGAGGTTGGTGTGACCGATTCATGCGTCGTGAAGGACTATCACTCAGGCGCCGAACATCGATCTGTCAAAAGATTCCAGCTGACTTCCAAGAAAAGCTGCTTAACTTCCAGTGATGTGTAATCCAATTAAGAAAAAAACCAAAAAAACTTTGAGTTTAAGCAAATAGGAAATACAGAATAAGCCCCGGTATTCTTCGATATGCCTCGAAATTATACTGTAAATCCTAAAGGTGCTGAAGAGGTGGAGATCATGAGCACACACCACCAAGGCTATTTACTGCCAGGAAAATCTTCATGTGGTAGGTGCCGGCAAAGAATTTTCACTTCAAAAATCTCAAACCCACCCATTTAAACACCATTCTGCCCAACTTGGGAAAGAACCCATCAGGGTGACGCAAGAGTAAAGTGAGAGAGAGATATTCTTCATCAAAGATGAAGATGCTGCAGTGGAAGCACTGTATGCTAGAAGATAATGTGGGAATCTGGGTTGCAGACCAGTCTGACACATCTGAATGTTCTCACAAGTGATGTTTTCCATTTGCTGTATGCTATACGGTGGGAGGGATTTTGTCACTTTTTTACCCACCATAACTTATTTAATGTGTGGTTGAAACCTATCCCACCTTCACATTACAAAGCCAGTATAACCAGCCTCACACTGATGAGACCCAAAGGTCAAAACAGCTGTCTGTGAGTAGGTTCACTGGCTATGCATCTTAACCCGGCTGTGCTGAAAGTCGTAAAAATGGGTAATATGGCAGGCATAAATTTATAGGGGTCCATGACAAAATGGATTTGAAGCTAAAGGTGACACTGTGTGCTCATTTGCACGTCATTACCCAGAATCCCTTTGTTGCAGTGGAAGCGCTGTATGCTAGAAGATAATGGTAAAAAGCAGGGTCGCTGAACTGTTTGAGATGTGAATGTGCTCACAAGTGGTATTTTCATTAAAGATGGAATTTTTTTAGGAAAGAAATAGAAAAAACATAAATTTTTCAGGTAAGTATCAACAATCTCCCTGATGAATACCAACATATTAACCAATATATCACTGATTCAATTATTGTCCGTGTATGCAGCTATAATGTCTGCTTGTGCCCGCTTGCAGTTTGGGAGGCTGTGCCCAGTGTGGCACAGTAAGAAGAACGTAGAGAGCGCACATTTCATTAATGGATGTGTCACTTTTTACATGTAGGACGACTGATTTCCGTTTGATCTGTGGAAATACATTCGGCAAAGTCAACATTGGCATAAAGCCCCCTTACAGGCTTACAGATTTACAATAAGCAGAAGACATTGACTTACCGGGTCTTACATTTTTATTTGAAAATCAAAAAATATGGGCACTCGAAGTCAACAAGCTTAAATATGAAGTCCAAGAGAATCCATTTTTCATGGACAAATAATAATTTTTGTATTTGATCTTGTTGACGTTGTGTGTCATCAGTACCCCTGCTGGTACTAAGGACAGTCTAGACAGTATGCAGGATATCAACGGGACAAGGCAGAGGCCATCCCTAGGGAGAAACTTCTACAGGGCAGAGCACATGGTGAGCGCACTAGGAAAGAGTTCTCGATACCTTTTGTGTCCACCTTTAATACCCAATCGGGTAGAATAAAGAACATCAAATTGAGGCATTGGCCATTACTACAGAATGACTCCCTCCTTTCTTCTGCCTTCACATTCAAACCCTTATTTTCTTACAAAAGGGGTTGTAATATAAGAGACAGACTTGTGAGGGCTGATATAGGTGGCACTGAGATAAGACAGACCTTCTTGGGTACCCCCAAATTGGGTGGCTAAAGGTTTTTAAATTGTAGTCAATGCAACAGTATGCAAGAGGGTCCCACGTTTCGGCATCCCCATACCGGATATGTGTATCATATTAAGAACTTCTACACATGCTTGTCCAAGAACATAGTGCATCTTATTAAATGCCCTTGTGGACTTGGTTATGTGGGTGAAACGACCCAACAGGTGAAGGATCGGATTCGACAGCATAAAGCAGCCATCCGCAGGGGTGATCCTGACGCACCGGTTGCCCATCACTTCACGCAAGCTGGGCATAATGCCAGCCAACTGAGGTACCAGGTCATCGATGGTGTGGGGAGAAAGAGGCGTGGAGGGGACCTACAGAGGACTCTATTACAGAAAGAAACGCAATGGATAAGGCGTTTGGATATGGTGAGCCCTAGAGGCACCAATAAGGAATTGGACCTTAGTTGTTATTTCTGAGCACTATGTATTATATTGCAAACTGCGTATTGTGTTTAGTGTCCCTCCGACGTATCCTCGCATGCTCTGTGGCATATCCTCCCCACCAGACCTGGACCATCAGCATATCACGGGGCGAGAAATGCTCTTTAGATCTTGAAGTATGGGTCCGGTGTCGTCTGGGCTAGTAACTTGTGAGTAATCCATCCTGACACCCGTGTCGTTTCTACTCACCTCTATCCGGACCTAGAACTGTGGGTAAGTCCTTGGTTAAATTCTGCCCCTTATATTACATTGACCTTTGACTTCTCAGCCCTTGGTATTTCACCAACGGTGCATGTAAATATAGTTTTGTGAGTATTTAAATCAATGTGGTTTTTGCAAATTTTTAATTTTCCTTTTATCCTTCTCGTTAGGTCTCAAGGGGGACTGTCTGGTCCCAGTTTAGCAACACAGGGTCACACTCAGAGGCTCACTGTGGTATTATTACTAATTCTGCTTTGTTTATTTCATTAAGTGACCACAGGAGCCTCCTGCACATCAGCATTGAGCTGCTGTAATGACTACCAGGAGAGCAACTTCCACGCATACCTGGATTGCTGTCTGTCAGCAGGAACAGCTTTTTACCATGGGCAGGGAGTTCGGGACCTCGCCCATGCGTAGAGACGCTCCACACGAGAAGTGGAGGAAGACTGAGGACGCAAGAGCAGTGAGGAAGCGCTACGTGTACAGAAGTAAACCTGTACTCTGAGAGGCTCCGTTTGATGACGTCACCTGCACTGCATGGCGGGACAGCAGCCCGATCCAAAATTTATGGCAGCACATGTAGCCACATCACAGAGCACGAGGAGCAGAGGACACAGGGTTTGGTTACCTTTTCATTGACTATTCTGGACGCCTTGTGCTTATATGCTTGCTCCCCCTAGCCCATGCTTTATGACTGGTAGCATTTCTCTGTGGTGTTTGGCTAGACTTGTGACAGGGGAGGTAAGGCTTACGGAAGTACCTCCGGGACCCTTTGGGACCAGGGGGAATGGGCCTGATGAAGAGGTAGTCCCTCGAAACGTCGCTTCTCTAGCATACCTTCTTCTCTCCATATTGTGTGTTTTTCCTTATGTTTCATGTGTTTTTTTCCCTTCTCCTTCTTTCCCCTCCTTCCCTCACTTTGAGACACTTTTTTGCATGGTGACACTTTATTGTTTCTGCATATACAACTGCTTTAATTCCGGTTTGTTTAGAGTGTTATTAAATGTATTTATCTTCATTACATCTGCATTCAGTAGATCATTAACCTTAAAGACAGTGAGTGCCATAGGTACATTTTTCATGGACAACTAATAATATTTGTATTTGATCTTGTTGACGTTGTGTGAGTGCGCACTGCCCGTGTTTTTAGTTTTGGGGATTGGACTATACCCAACCCTGGCATTGACATGAGGCGCCCGCCCCTGATATAAAGATTATTGGTTTGCAGCCCTGACAGTGTAGCAAGAAGGAGATGCCAGTGGGATGCACGGTTGTAGCAGAGCTGATCACCCCCATTAATGAAGAATGACGCAAGAAAAAAACGCAGTGCACATCAAGTGCATTAAGGAGATAACACACACCTTGTTTTCAATGGCGCCCGTGGTAAAACTTGTGGTAACATCAAGGTCGCGTTAACACTGTGTTAACAGCTGCAATAACACGTGCCAGCATAATCCATCCTCTTCAAAAACACTGACGCTACACTGTTTACTTTGCTTGCTGTATACGTTATGTCTATACTGTATATCCCTGCCCTGTTACACTGCAGGATACGGTCATGCTTTGCACAGAATTGATAACAAGAACACTACGAATTCTTTGAAGTAGTCTCACGTGGCCGCATACACTAAATTGCAATATTTAGGAACATTTTGTCAGCCATATAACACATCCTCTGCTATTTTTAATGGTTGCTTCATAGCTTAATAAAAGTTTATTAGCTTTGCCTGGAGGCCGGGCTGTAAAATGAGAACCTTGTATCTCTGTCTGGCTTTGGTCTCCTTCTCCATTCAGAAGTGAGATGCTGACCTTGTTAACCGGTCGTTGCCAGAGGCGCCCCCAGATTATTTTCCACACATTTTCTTTTCTTCGGGAGTCAATACCTGACCTTATTAACCCCTTGAAATGAGTTCTCTGGAATGCGCTCCAGGTCGCTCCAGCAGTGAAAACGTTCAGAAGGTCGGGCTTTGATTTGTGAAGGAAGCAATAGGATTGGGGCCAGATCACGATGAACTATTTCATGCAGAAGAGGAACCGCAGACAACAAAAAAGAGGATTTTTCACTGGAAGGTCATGAGGTAAGAGGTCTTCCCCATGTGACCACCTCCTTTTACGGTCTTGCCTGAAGACACTCCACCAATAGAACGTAACCTTTAGCCCTCCCTTGTGAATGGCTGGAGGTAGGGGTCACGCAGAGCCAGCCTTTGGCTGCGCTTATAGTGCCGGCGACAGCGACGCGATGTAGCATCAAAACATGCATTGCCGTCGTCACGTGCGCTGATAGTAAGCGCGGCGCGATGGAGCGACGGCTTGGTCGCGATCGCTGGAAGTCATTTAAATTTGAAATTTGACTTTTCCAGTGACCGCAGCCTGATATCGCCGTTGTGTCGCCGTCGCCGGCACTATAAGCGTAGCCTGGGTGCAAGTGCTTCCTTTTGTTCACAATGGTACCAAAATCTGTGTCAATTTTGTGCCAGCGGCTTAAGGATGAAGTTGGTTCATCTTACATCTGGGGCAGAGCTCTTTGGAGCAGAGGTGAACACCACGTTTGACGCTCAGAGAACGGAAAACTGCATCAGTTATATGCGTCTATTTGAATACATCCCATTATAATACTGTGCAGACTTTCTCCACCCCTTACTCCTTCTGTAGCCACTCTCCAAACACGTTCACTGCTGCAAGAGCAGAAAAATTGGAGAAAAGCCCATTTAAATACGCGGTGTCACAGTGATGCAATTTGCACCCGTTTTTTTAATCCCATTTCCATTTGGCTCTGCTTGATGCAGATGGGCATCTTTGCTTTCGATGAGTTTAGTGACATGTTGTTATAGATCCGAGATGCACCTTTGGGTATGTGAGAAAGAAATGAGGTCGTGACACTCTCTCAGCTCTATGTAAGAGGATGCAGAGTGCTGACTATAGGACACAAGTTTGCCAGCCACCAAGCTGTACTGTGAGTCCCAGCAAGATGCAGCCAGTTCTGCAGTGAGAGCGACCGACCGCGATGTGCAAAGATATCTGTGTTCGTTTTGTGTTTCTTCATTCAAACTTGTTAAGAACTTTGCCCGAAGGCTAAAAGTTTACAAACATAGTGGGGTCCACCCTGCACGCTACAATTCTCGTGGAGCACACCTGAGATACCTGGGAGACCCGCTAATAGCTAGATTAGCTGCATATGTGAGCAGCGAGCAGCTCTAAAGTAGGTACTTTGCGAGGGGTACTATACATCGACCATCAACTCTGTATAGTTGGTATGGAAATCCTTTTAGGAAGTGTGAGGTGGGACTTATTTAAATATACTTTGCAAAACTATTAGATATATCTCCCAGCTGGGTACCACAGGTGTGCTCCTTTTCAGCACAGGCATCTCTCCCTAATTTGTTTTGAGGGACGTTTCAGGGGATATATATGTATAACAGGGTCCCTCTCCCGGTCCCCCTGCTACAGCGGGGGAACGTGCAGAGTGCTGCGGCAGGTTGCGGCAAGCGACCTGGTCTCCGGAGGAATCGGCGGCTCCCGTAGCAGGGCGCCATCATCTTGGATTCGATCACGCATGTGCGAGATGCTGCGCCTGTGCAGTGATAGGCGCGCGAGGCGGCCATTGGAGGAACAGGGCTCCACGGGGACCACAGCCCCCATAATGCAGCAGAGGGGCAGGGGATCAGGTGACACAGGTAGGCCAACAGGACTGCGAGGATCCCCCGTGCTCCAGAAAGAATACAATTTGCGCCCCTGAAACCACGCCAGTCGGAGCTGGGACATCATAAGGGTATAGTGTGTGTGCAGGGTGTCAGTGGCCCCTGCACTAAGTCACTAAGGCCCCTGCACCCCCTTACGTCCCAGCGATGCCCCGACTCACTTCAGCATGTGGTTGCTGCAGGGACAGGCCCATCAGTTAGGGACACTGCTCCTGTAGTACCAGTGTGAGGGACACAGCCAGGACACGGCTGCATCCTGGCCTCCGGTGGTCTGGGACCAGGCCATCAGCTACAGTGAATCCTATCCTTACATTGTGGCGTTACCGGGTGTTGGAGCACCTGGCAGGTACGTCACCTCGACAAGTGCACCAACTGTACACACACTAGTGGGGCAGTGCTGTCTCACACACTTGGGTGGGTGGCTACTTGTGGACACCAGGGTGGTTGGGTGCCCAAGGGCCCCTAGGTACTTTGGGAACTGAGTTACCAGGTGTGGACAGTCTGTTGGAGGGTACGGCCGTGCCTGGCCTAGTTGTTGCGATTGGTACCATTGTTATTATATACATACAGTAAACTGTTACTTTTACCGGTGTGTGTTTTATTGCATAGGGTCCTGTAACAGGGTTATCCCACATAGTAGGATCCCGTACAGGTGACGACTCAGGTACACCCCAGGCTCCCAGCAGCGGAGGCCCAGGCCTCCTGTGAGCCGCAGGTAACGCACCACATACACGGTAGCCGCCATATCTCCCAGGGGTTGGGGGAAAGTGCTCTACATATGCAACTTAGAAATATCTCTCTCCCCCATCCTTCCTATCCCTTCTCCCTCCTCCCCCTCCCTCCCACTCTTTCTCTCTCCCTATCTCTTTCTCTCCCACTTGACCACAAAACCCGAATAAAGATAGCAAAAGATAAAAAAAGTCTGTCTGAGATATTGTGCTGCTATCGCTTCCCATAAGGCAGCGTCCATGCTTATCGCGCGACTGCATGCGTGGCGTGATCAAACACATTAAAGCCTATGCGAACGTGCATAGTGAGTGACGCTGCAGCTGATTTTTTGCAAGACAATTTTTTTACATTTTGTCTCGTGACGGCAGGGTCACGTGAGCTATTCAGCCAATGAGGGCAAACCGCTCATGTGACATCATGGACACGCCCCCCCCGGTACACCTCCCCTGTCGCTGTGGATCAAAGCAAAGGAATGGAAGCAAGGTGCAGTTTATTGTGCCACCAAAGGTCCAACGTTTCGGCAAATAGATTGCCTTTATCAAGGAGAGGGCTACAGAACATGCTCAACATACCATAATTTATACACAAATGGGTACTCACCCCCCCACGATCACTGCTGCCTTGCTCCTGGATGTCGACGCCCCCATCGTGACGTCTGAGCGCCAGCGCGACGTGATGACATCATGCGCCACCAGGGGAGGATCCCAGGATCCCAGGGCTCCATGAGGAGACAGCCTCCCCAATGCCTGTAACAGGCTGTCTCCTCATGGAGCCCTCGGATCCTCCCCTGGTGGCGCATGACATCATCACGCCACGTTGCGCTGGCGCTCTGACGTCACGATGGGGGCGTCGACATCCAGGAGCAAGGCAGCAGTGATCGTGGGGTGGTGAGTACCCATTTGGGTATAAATTGTGGTATGTTTAGCATGTTCTGTAGCCCTCTCCTTGATAAAGGCAATCTATTTGCCGAAACGTTGGACCTTTGGTGGCACAATAAACTGCACCTTTAGAAAGACCGTGTGCCTGCTTCCATTCCTTTGCTCAAGTACTTCTGGGATGTCTGGACCTCCCTGGATACAGCGCACCAGCAGATAAGTACCCCCCTCCAGCACCTACCAGCGGTGTGCATGTGCTTCTACATATGGCTGTGGATCAAAGGCCACAGATCGCTTGGACTACAGGCGCGCATGATTTCACACGCACACGCGTCCGAGCATGGCCTCGGCCTAAATCCTGCCCAAAATGCTCGCTCATGCAACTATAGTATTCTGATATAGTTGAGGTCCGTGTGCATTTCACACGGACTAATGCAGCATCTCTGTAATGCCAAAAGTTCTCATTATAACACTCAATACCAACCCTGTCCCTGCCAGGAAATGGGTTACTGCTGCAGTACTTTGTTGGGGTGTTAGATAACCATTTGCTACAATTAGCAGAAAGTTCATGTCAATGCTGCATCTCTACAACTTCCAGAGAGGCCAGCAATGCAGAGCAGAGCGCTTCTGGCCACTCTAGCAGCAAAGAGTTAAACAGTATTAACCAATGTTACTCCTACTCCAAACCTGCAGCTTGCTACAGAAAGTATCAGGCGTAGACAATGGGCTCCGCTTGTGGCATTCTTATATAACTCTAATATTCGTTGGGGGTCTAAATTACCTAAGGTGTTGTGAGAACCCTCTGTCTGCACTGACCATGCACCTTTTTTTTTTCCAAACGTTTTTATTAGGCATATTTAGGTTTACATACATTGCGTTACAATTATGGCCTAATACAATAATGTTTTTCCTTATTTAAATGGTGGGGGGGTCGGGGTGTCACCCCTGGGGGTATGACCCCAGGACCACGTCATGGTCCAGAGGCCTGAATAGGAGGAAAAGGAGTGAGAAAGGAAAAAGAGGTGTAAGGGGGAGGAGGGAGGAGGGGGGTGGTGGGGGGAGGGGAGTGGTCCGTCCCTCCTCTCGACCGGCGGGGCTTATTCATCCCTACCCTAAGGCCCTTCCGCGTTCATATTACTTAGCAACATATATTTTGGTTTAGGTTAATGGGTTAGCCAGGGCTCCCATATTTTATAGAAACTTTCCGTCGAGCGACCATACACCTTTAAGGTAGTGGACTCACTGGTTACGTACAAGGTACGGTTTTTGCAGTAAATTTTAATCTTGTACAAGAATAATGTGACGGTTCAGGGTCAGTGGAGTTTTCAGAGATGAATAGAGAAAGAACAAGCCAAGCCAAGAGGCTTTGTGCCTAAGGAAGATAATGGGCAGGAAACATCTGAGGAACCTGAACTACTGTCAGTAGTTTTCAGTGGGAGGCTTTATGGAAAACATGGCACTGTTATTCTTGGAAACTACAGTATACAAAGGGCCAGTATAGGAATGTTATCGCTGTCTACTGTAGAGTATGTAGTCATGTTACTTAAGTAATAATCCCCTCAGAACAGGGCATTACTGGCAATAATGCCCTGGCTGGAAGATTGAAGGCCCGAGGCGAAGCCGAGGGTCTTTAACCCAGCCAGGGCATTATTGGCCAGTAATGCCCTGTTCTGAGGGGATTATTACTATTATAGGCTAAATGTAGGCTTATTTCATAAATAATAGACACTTTTGTATAGTTATATAGATTTTTTTAATTAAAATAAAATGGTAAATACAATAAAGCACCTCTATATACGCTTACACTGCAGCTATCTATATCCACACACTGCCGCCTCCTCTGTGTACACACACACAACACACACACACACACTGTAGCTACATCCAAACTCTGCTGCTGCTACACACACAACACAACAGCACCACACACACTGCAGCTCTACACAAACACACACACACACTCTGCAGCTACATACACACCCAAACTGCAGCTACACACACACACACACACACACACACACACACAAACTGAAGCTACACACAACACACACACACAAACTGCAGCTACACACACACACAAACTACAGCTGCACACACACACACACACACACACACACACACACACACACACAAACTGCCGTTACACACACACACACACACACACACACACACATGCCTCTCTGGAATATCATCCTGGATGGCCATCCGCCGACTGAAACTTACTGTAACATGGCAAAAACAGAGCTCCTTATACTTCCTCCCAAACCTGGCCCTACTACCTCCTTCCACATTGCTATTGGAAATACGATCATTCACCCAGTAGCCCAAGCACGCTGCCTAGGGGTTACACTTGATTCCTCTCTCTCATTCTCCTCTCATATTCAAAACGTTTCTAAAACTTGTTGCTTTTTCCTCCGCAATATCACAAAGATACGCCCTTTCCTCTGTTACTCAACTGCTAAAACTCTGACTCAGGCCCTCATTTTCTCACATCTCGATTACTGCAACCTCCTGCTGTCCGGCCTTCCTGCCTCTCACCTGTCTCCACTACAATCTATCCTAAACACTGCTGCCAGAATCACTCTACTCTTTCCTAAATCTGTCTCCGCATCTCCCCTCCTGAAATCCCTCTCCTGGCTTCCGATTAAATCCCGTATCTCACACTCAATTATCCTGCTCACTTTTAAAGCTTTACATTCTTCTGCTCCTCCTTACATCTCAGCCCTAATCTCTCGCTATGCACCATCCCGACTCTTGCGTTCCTCTCAAGGATGTCTTCTTTCTACCTCCTTTGTATCTAAAGCTCTCTCCCGCCTTAAACCTTTCTCACTTTCTGCCCCACACCTCTGGAATGCCCTTCCCCTCAATACCCGACTAGCCCCCTCGCTATCCACCTTTAAGACTCACCTTAAGACACATCTGCTTAAAGAAGCATATGAATAGCACTGGATAATCATGGACACATGACACATAAAGCTTGGCCCCCTGCAGACGCACTTACTAGAATTCCCTCCTACTGTCTCTGTACGTTCTCCCTACCTACCAATTAGATTGTAAGCTCCTCGGAGCAGGGACTCCTTCCTTAATGTTACTTTTACAGTATGTCTGAAGCACTTATTCCCATGATCTGTTATTTATATTATTTGTTATTTATGTGATATGTATTACTACTGTGAAGCGTTATGTACATTTATGGCGCTATATAAATAAAGACATACAATACAATACACTCACACCCAAACTGCAGCTACACACACACACAAACTGCAACTACACACACACAAACTGCAGCTACACACACACAAACTGCAGCTACACACACACACACAAACACACACTGCAGCTACACATACACAAACACACACAAACTGCAGCTACACACAAACTGCAGCTACACACACCCCTAAAAGCTGCAGATACACACACAAAAACTGCAGCTACACACACACAAACAAACTGCAGCTACACACACAAACAAACTGTAGCTACACACACACACACACAAACTGCAGCTACATACACACAAACAAACTGCAGCTGCACACACACACACACACACACACACACACACACGGTAGACAGAAACTGCAGCTACAAACAAACTCTGCAGACAGACACTTACTTTGCAGCTCTCCCTCCTTAACTCACACTCTACCTCCTCAACACACACTCTCCCTCCTCAACTCACACTCTCTCCCTCCTCAACTCAAAGTGGAGCTGTGTGCACAGAGGGAGGGGGAGGAGTCACTGCCTGGCTGCTGCATCCTGACCAATCCTCTGCCCTGTCTGAGAGCTGTTCCTGCCTCCTGACCAATCCCCTGCCTTGTCTCAGAGCTGTTCTGACAAAAGGAAAAGCTGATTGGCTAGAAATAAACCCTTTGTAAGCAGCCAAAAATTCTGGGCATTACTGATTGGATAATGCCCGTAATTTGAACCAATCAGAGAGCAGGGATTTCAATAATGCCCGGAATTTTACTGCTTTAGTCTATAATTTCAACTACATTTCACATAGCATCTTCTTAGCGCCTTCACTTATTGACTTAGCGATTGAGAGACCTGTTTTTGAGGTTTTTTTTTTGCGACTCCAAATGATTAAGATAATGAAAAACAAATATATAGGGTAAGGGGTTTTAGGGTAAGGGGTAGCATTACTATTAGGGGTTAAGATTAGGGGTTTTTAGGGTGAGAGCTAAGGTTGGAGACTTACTGTTGGGACAAAGCAGCAGGTGGAGGAAGATCCCGGCGGTGAGGCCACTTGCGCTAAACACCGGCGGTGACTTGGTCATGGCAAAATGTGTAGGTTTCTATTTTCTTTGGGTCTGCTTAATTCCATAGTTATCTGATAATTAGCCAGTGTCTCTTTAAAATTAATTATGCAGTTATCATTAGCCAAACAAAACAACAAAAGTGAAAAGTTTGGATCATCGATTGAGCTGTATATACAACAGTGTGCAAAACCACACAAAAGATATTTGGTAAAGATTGTAAAAATGCCGCAAACTATAGAGACCAAGTATACAAAAATTGAGGTTAAAGAGGCAATCCAAGCAGCTTAAAAAAATGTATTATAATCTTTATTTATGTAACGGATTTTCTGGCCTGGCCTGACCCCCCCAATCTCACATTGGCCCCTGTGGTCTAACCAGCCCCCATTACATGGTCGTGTCTGGTGGTGCACCTGTTGGCATCAGGACTCCTGAGTCTCCCGCATGATGGTGTTTGGGGATTGTCAACCCAGACAGGCAGCTGAGGTAGTGTGTGCGAGTCCTACCTATATCCAGTGCAGCGCCTCCACCTCATCAGGATCCCTGTGTCTGCATGGGGATTGTTCTGATCAGGAACTCCTCTGTGGTGCCTTCCTCTGCAGAGTAATTCCAGACTCATACATGAGGGTATCTTTTATCAAGGACATCTTTATTGGCATGGTGGTATGGGCCAGCTGCCCCTCCCAGCTGGCAGCTCAGCCTCTCATCTCTCTGCTGCACTCCATTAGGAAGGTTCCTTCTCCTCTAATAGAGTTGCTCTCCACCTTTCCTCTCAAAGAGATTCCCCAGCTTGTCTGTCTGCTTCTAGCTGCACAGACTCACAGCTCTTGCATCAGCCACTGCAACACTGTTGCAGACCTCCACGTGCCTCTCACTGAACAGAGGCAGCACAACAACAGGAAACTCAACTCCTAACTTTAGGCAGTGCTGTGTCTTATATCACCTCCAGAAACACAGACACACTCTGGGTCACTAAGGGTGGACACACAGCATGTTGTCACTTCCTTTGGGACATATGACACCTCACCAGGGTTTGGGGGCAAACCTCCATGATTGTTGCTGGCAATCCTGCATACTTACCAGGTTTACTGTCAGCATGAGAAAGAGATATGTACACCAATTTTACACATGGCTACATTCTCCCCCTGGTGGAACCCTACGGCCCGGCTGGGATCTAAATTTGCGGAACCTTCCTTCAGGTAGCACTGTAAAACACAACAACACACATTATTACAGTACATATCTTTTCATCATAAACATAATAACAGATACATCCTAACTTAGATGATGTATAACAACCAGGATTACTCCCTGATGGAGTATCCATTACTGGTACTACCAAACCCTCTTAAGGTGGCCTGCGCACAGCATGGTCCACTGGGTTTAGAGCAGCAATGCTATAACACTCTACGTGACATACGGGACACCCACAATCAGCCCATAACTCTGGCCTGGATGCTAGTGGACTCAGAGGATCATGCCAATATACACTTCCTTAAGGCATCTTCTGGAGATGTAAGCTATCCTTTCTGCTGTCTCAGTATACCAATTTTCATCTGATACTTCACGATACCAATTTTCTATGGAACTATCAGTATCCCAATTCTCCTCGTCTGATCCTTCCTCCTCACCAGAACTATATCCCCTATCCTCATCAGTCGAACCCATTTCGAACTTAATTTCTCCCTCTGATGGATGGTGAAAATAAAGTAATAGCTTTTGTCGATTCCTGGCAACTCTTGCCGACACTGGAGGTACATAGGGGTTCCCCTGACAATAGGCACAATATGAGCGACATTACCTAAATCCCCAGACGAAACTCCTGATGTCGCTGTGGACCTAGAATTGGACCCAAGGCTCTTAGGCCTACACCTTACATTAATAGTACTACTATTATCACTGGTACATGATGACACTCTTCGCATAGACATTTCCCCTCCCGACCCATCATCAGATGTAAAGCACTCGCCCCAGTCCAAGTTTTCCCCAGTCCGTTCTTCAGAAGTGGCTCGGGACTCCCCAGACAACCCTTGGCTAGACTGGGACACAGATGAGAAAGTGAGAGGGGCAGGGGTTTTAACTATGACCGGGGGTTGGGCATAGGGAAACACTGCCGGCATACGCGGGGCTACGACTCGCAACTTCGTGCTATCTTGCCCGGTGGGATCGGACTGGCGCTCCGGTTCTCCCGTTGCATTGTTCCCAGGCTTCCGCAGGGCCTGCCAGCTCTTCCCGGATCCAGGCGACCTGGTACAGCTGCTCGGTCGCGGCCATCTTCCACCCGGCTCCGCTATGGCCGCCGGAAGTGAAGTCATCGATCTCGCGGGACTCGTCGCCATCTTGGGTTGGGTCCCCAACCGGAACCTCTTCTTCCAGAATGACATCCGCCGCCGGAAGTGATGGTTCTGCTCTCCGCTCCGCTCGGGCCTGGGCCAGGCCTCTCTCTGCCGTTTCCACCACCGGCGCCTGGGAAGAGCAAGGGTGTCGCTTACCGCTCCGTCGGCTCGGGGTGGTTCTTCCTCCGCCATTGACTCCGCCAGTCACCACGGCCGTGGGACTCCGCCTCTCGGGTTGTTTCTGCACCGGCGACACGAGACTCCGTTCCGCCGCAACACAGGTAAGTGCCGGTTCTTTCACAGCACCGCTGTAGTGGTCCGCCGGTAGGCGCATCACCACCGTCGTTGGGGTCGCTTGTTCCTCATCCGAGAAGTCGAACTCCGATTCAGGGAGTGGCACTCCCCCAGGGGACCATTGGGGAGGTTCTCGGCCCTCACCTCGCTGGTAGGTCTTTTTCTTTTCAGGCTCCGTTCTGATCATCAGGAGAGATCCCCAGGTACCGGGATCAACTGACTCTGTCCAGGCTGTACGCGGGGCTTCAGCTGTTAGCATGGCTGTGTCCGCTCCCGCCTCCACGGTCTGCCCGGGCACAAATGGTTGCACGGCCCACAAATAATGAATACTGCATTGAGGGCATCGAGACGCGGTACTGACCGGACCGCCCGGCAGCCGACACTGCATGCATAAGCACGCCACAGTCTCTTTGCCATCTGCCTTGAGCACCAGGAAGGAAGGGGTGGGCAGAGATGTCCGGTTCGTCATTAATTTTGCTGGCCATGCTAACGACAGGAGACACTCTTTGCAGTGGTCTGCTCTGTTCGCTAGCTTCTCGTAACCCCTCCTTCCCTAGCTTTGTAACCCCTCCTTCGTCTAGCTCCACCCGCATCTGCCAGAGCTGGAAACCACTCCCATTAGTGGAGATTAGGGGAGGGTCCCACAAGTTTATTGGATGTCCCGGTATAGGTGCTGAACTTTTCACAGTTCTGGGGGGCGCGGCCTCCGGTTTCTCGCCACCACCCCCTGAGCACCACTCCTTATTTGGCGCCATTCCCGGCCAATTTCTTGCAACCACTTTGCCTGTAACCTCCTTGTCTTCTTCTCTACAGGCAGCACTGATTGCAGGAACTATTTTCTGTAAGGGTGCGGCCGGTTCACCAGCTCCTCGCTCAGTCAGATCCGTTCCCACTGGGCATAATTGGAAACCACTCCCCCTGGTTGAGATTAGGGGGAGGTCCCATTAGTTGATCGGGTGACCCAGCACTGGGGCTGAGTTAGTCATAGTCCATGAGGGCGCGGCAGCAGCTTTTGCGCCATACCCCCCATCGGGGTGGGGCTTTCCTGTTGGCGCCACTCCTGGCCAACTCTCTGCAAGTCTAGTATTGTACGCATTGTCTGCAACTGGCCCACGCGGTCTCCCAGGGAAGCGGGAGCCGCCATTTTGGTTTGCATTGCCAATCTCTTTAACAGTTGAGGTAGCTTTTGATTGTTTGTACGCCGACTGACAAGCAAATCCATCATGTTAAGCACACATCACTACAATGTCCTCCTCAATGTCCTCAGGGGTAGTGCCCCTAGATCCTAGACAGGACAAAAACGGCGCGGCCACAGCTTTCGCGCCACTCCACAGCAGGCTCGCAAAAGTCGTTTCCGTAGCTTGCTCTTCACCCGCACACACGCCATGTGCGCTCTCTCCGTCTGCCTCCGTCCACCATATTGGACCTTCCGCACCGCGCGGATCCTCCATTCGTGCGGTCGCCATTTGGTTGCTGCTTTTGCGATTATTGTACATGGAGCTCCTCTCTGCGGGGCAGCTGCCATACCGATACAATAAAGATTGCCTTGATGCACCACCTTGTGTACCTAATGTAGGTCTGACTCGTGTTGTACTACCTCAGGCTAGGCTCACTCTACCTGTGTCTGCTGTATCTCCTTCCTCCCAGTCTGTGTTCCCTTTGGTAAGTGGTCTGGAATGGGCTAGAGTACTCTGGCTCTTCCATGCAGTACTTGGGCATCTACCTACTGTTGGCTAACCTAGCGCAGACCCTGTCCAGAATTCCTGACCTTGTTAACAGGCTATCCCTTCAGACATCCTACCACTAGCGCTGCCTCAAGGTGACTAGGACAGCTATAGCCCGGCTCCAGACTCCCAACCCCTCCCAGGTTCCCAGGTCGTCCCTGCGGTCTGACAACTCCATCAGCTCCCCTGACTACCCCTGGGTCCCGTCCCAATACAGCACAAAGTGGCAGCATACACTCTCCCTGTTTCCTAGTGTGCCTAGCAAAAGCCTGTCCTGTTGACAGTTATCGCAGCAGCGCCTCCAAATGTAACGGATATTCTGACCTGGCTGACCCACCCAATCTCACATTGGCCCCTGTGGTCTAACCAGTCCCCATTACATGGTCGTGGCTGGTAGTGCACCTGTTGGCAACAGGACTCCTGGGTCTCCCGCATGATGTTGTGTGGGGATTGCCAACCCAGACAGGCATCTGAGGTAGTGTGCATGAGTCCTGCCTATATCCAGTGCAGCGCCTCTACCTCATCAGGATCCCTGCGTCCGCAAGGGGATGGTTCTGATGAGGAACTCCTCCTTGGTGGTGCCTTCTGCTGGAGAGTAACTTCACACTCACACAGTGGGGTTGTCTTTGAACAGGGCATCTTTATTGTTGCTTGGTGGTATGGGTCAGCTGCCCCTCACAGCTAGCAGTCTAGCCACTCATCTCTCTGCTGCACTCCATTAGGAAGGTTCCTTCTCCTCTAATAGAGTTGCTCTCCACCTCTCCTCTCAAAGAGATTCCCCAGCTTGTCTGTCTGCTTCTAGCTGCACAGACTCACAGCTCTTGCATCAGCCACTGCAACACTGTTGCAGACCTCCACGTGCCTCTCACTGAACAGAGGCAGCACAACAACAGGAAACTCAACCTCTAACTTTAGGCAGTTCTGTATCTTATATCACCTCCAGAAACAGACACCCTCTGTGTCACTTCCTTTGGGACATATGACACCTCACCAGGGTTTGAGGGCAAACCTCCATGATTGTTACTGGCAACCCTGCATACCTACCAGGATTACTGACAGCATGAAAGAGATATGTACACCAATTTTACACATGGCTACATTTAATATATGCAGCCTTTAATTGCCTTTATTGAAGACTAATTGCCTAAGCTGTTGATCGATTTGTTCTACCGTGATCCCAAAAATCAGGAATAACCAGACAATCCCACAAACAGTGTTCTACATTTGCTCTTTCCTGGGAGCGCTTGGGGCATTTATTTTTAGATTTCTCTATACCCTTTTAATTGATATCAAAGGCATAATAGGCCCTATGCAGTATCTGATATTGCATCTCTCTCCACTCCTCAGAAATTATAATCTGCCTATCCCGAGTTAACCCTTAGAGTAACAGGTAAACTCATTCAATTCCTGGGAAATCTTTTTCCCATCTAGTGAACATTTTTCTTAGATCCCTCCCATAGTCCTTGTCCCTAATCCAATCATATAAATCTGAGATAGAATATTTGGTACTATTAGCATCCTCAAAGAAGACATCAAAAACATCTATTCCCAATAGATCTGATTTATAGCTTTACATACTCTTGCAATAATGCATTGCATGTATATACAGTAGCTGCAAAGGCAAACAAGATCTTATCTTGCAACAAACGGGCAATGGATGGAAGGGAAGTAAACATAATTATGCCCCATTACAAAGCATTAGTAAGACCACACCTTGAATATGGAGTACAATTTTGGGCACCAATCCTAAAAAAAGACATTATGGAACTAGAGAGAGTGCAGAGAAGAGCCACCAAATTAATAAAGGGGGTGGACATTTTAACTTATGAGGAGAGACTAGCTAAATTAGATTTATTTAGAAAAGAGGCGTCTAAGGGGGATATGATAACTATATATAAATATATTCGGGGACAATACAAGGACCTTTCAAAAGAACTATTCATCCCACGGGCAGTACAAAGCACTCAGGGCCACCCCTTAAGGTTGGAGGAAAGGAGATTTCACCAGCAACAAAGGAAAGGGTTCTTTACAGTAAGGGCCGTTAAAATGTGTAATTCATTACCCATGGAGACTGTGATGGCAGATACAATAGATTTGTTCAAAAATAGGTTGGACATCTTTTTAGATGGGAAAGGTATACTGGGATATACCAAATAAGTATACATGGGAAGGATGTTGATCCAGGGATTAATCCGATTGCCAATTCTTGGAGTCAGGAAGGAATTTATTTTTCCCCTTATGAGATATCATTGGATGATATGACACTGGGGTTTTTTGTTTGCCTTCCTCTGGATCAATAAGTAAGTATAGATATAGGATAAAGTATCTGTTGTCTAAATTTAGCATAGGTTGAACTTGATGGACCTACGTCTTTTTTCAACCTCATCTACTATGTATGTAACTATGTAACTATATAAGGGAAGGTGTGTGTTTGAGGCAGTCCCATTTGTTCCTTCAGTTCCTGGAACGTCAAGAAGCTACCATTGTTCACATCTACCAAGTGGCCCAGAGTTCTAATCCCCTTTGTCTCTCCATATATGGAAAGAAGCCTGCATCTTTCCCGGGAGAAACCTTACATTCCCTTGTATAGTTACAAATTTTGAGCAAGTTTATGATAGCCCACACTGTTTTCTTAATATTCTCCAAGTATTCGCCCAGGACATGCTTGAAAACGAGAGGTAACTCTCAATGTATTACTTAAGTAATAATCCCCTCAGAACAGGGCATTACTTGGAAGAGTTGAAGGCCCGAGGCGAAGCTGAGGGACTTTAACCCAGCCAGGGCATTATTGGCCAGTAATGCCCTGTTCTGAGGGGATTATTACTATTATTGGCTAAATGTAGGCTTTTTTCATAAATAATAGACACTTTTGTATAGTTATATAGTTTTTTTTATTCAAATAAAATGGTAAATACATGAAACCACCTCTATATACGCTTACACTGCAGCTATCTATATCCACACACTGCCGCCCCCTCTGTGTACACACACACAGCAGCTTAACACACAACACAGCAGCTCTACACACACACAAACTGCTGCTACACACAAACTCTGCTGCTACACACACATACGACACAACAGCACAGCACGGCACACACACACACACACACACACACACACACACAGTCTGCTGCTGCTGCTGCTGCTACACCGATAAACACTGCTGCTGACACTGACACACACACACACACACACAGCAGCTCAACAAACAACACAGCACCTCTACACACACACACACAAACTGCTGCTACACACAAACTCTGCTGCTGCTGCTGCTGCTGCTGCTGCTGCTGCTGCTGCTGCTACACACAAATACAACACAACAGCACAGCACATCACACACACACACACACACACACTGCTGCTGCTACACCGATAAACACTGCTGCTGACACTGACACACACACAAACTGGAGCTATATACACACACACACACACAAACACAACAGCACAACACACACACAAACACTGCTGCTGCTACACCCATAAACACTGCTACTGACACACACACACACTAGACAGACAGAAACTGCAGCCAGAAACAAACTGCAGACAGCCACTTACTTTGCAGTCTCCCTCTCTCTCCCTCGCCCTCCTCTCCCTCTCCCTCCCTCTCCCTCCCTCTCCCTCCCTCCCTCTCCCTCCCTCTCCCTCCCTCTCCCTCCTTCTCTCCCTCTCCAATTCAACTGAATCTGCTCCGTCAACTCTGTTCACGAAGGGAGGGGGAGGAGTCAACCCGTGGCTGATACTTCCTGACCAATCCCCTACCCTGTCTCAGAGCTGTTCCTGCCTTCTGACCAATCCCCCGCCCTGTCTCAGAGCTGTTCTGACAGCTGATTTGCTGGAAATCAACACATTGGAAATCAACACATTGCAAGCTACAAAAATTCCGGCCATTATCCAATCAGAGAGCAGGGATTTAAATAATGCCCGGAATTTTACTGCTTTAGCCTATAATTCCTGGTAAAAACATTTTATAAATAAATAAGTAGCCCATCTATCCATAATTAGCAGGTTTCCAGTTATCCAATCTCCTACATGTCTTGCTACACAGGCCAGGTTATATTTTCTAATATTAGACAAATTAAGCCCCCCCCCCCCCCACTCTTTCTTAAAACATAATTTATTAATAGCGAATCTATTTCTCCCTTTCCTCCAGATAAACCTAGGAATTGCTGTATTTAGAAGTTTAACATCGGAGTTTTTCAATAATATTGGTAACATCTGTAGAGGGTAGATCAATCTTGCGAAACTGATCATTTTTAACCATCTGACATCTGCAGGACAGATTAAGCGGTACATTTTGCCACCCCCTCTAATTCTGTGATTATTTTAGGGATAATTGCCCCCAAAATTATTTTTGTAAAGATATTTACCCTCCGGATCAATATAGATTCCTAAATATTGAAGTGGTCTCCTAGTCACCTTGAATGGGCATTTCCCCTCCCATTTCATATTTTTTTTACGAACTCAGTTTTACCTGCGTTCACCTTAAAACCCGAACATATTCCGAACTCTTGGAATACCTGATGTATTCTTTCTGTAGCCTCTTCTGGATTTGACACAAACAACCATAAAATCATCCACGAATAAGGTTTTCTTAGTTTCCTTTTCTCCTAGCTCAGGGGTTGGCCACCTCTGGCTCTTTCCGCTGATACTGGCGGCTCTCTGCAGGTGGCTGACCGCCAGCTGCTGCCTCTCTCCCTTACCATCCTGGAGAGATAAACCTAAGCTGGCCTGATCCGCAGAGGGGGGCTGCTGGAAGGTGTCCTTGGATATGCCTGTCAAGGCAGCTTGCTGTAGACGGGTAGAAGGGAGGTTCCCCTGACAGGCACCTCCGTGGGCACCTTTCTGCAGGCAGCTCGGCAGGCCCACTCCACAGGTTTCTAACAGGCCCCCTCATTCCTCCAGGGCAGCTGGTAAGCAGCAGCACACTCAGATCCTCTCCTCCAATATCCCTGTCCTCTCTCTCTCCTCTCGCTTCCCATCTCTCCTCTCTCTTCCCATCTCTCCTCTCTCTTCCCCTTGTCTCTTTCTCCTTCCCCCTGCCTCTCTCTCCTTCCCCTGCCTCTCTCTCCTTCCCCACTCTCTCTTCTTCCCCCTCTCTCTTCTTCCTTCTCTCTCTTCTTGTGAAGCGCTGAGTACACGTTTGGCGCTATATAAATAAAGACATACAAAACAATACAAATAACCACATTAATGACCGACTCATTCCTGAGCAACTCGTCTTCTCTCTTACTTTCTCGCATTTTTTAACCTCCAGCCCAGGGGTGCACAAAGTGGGCGGCCCGGGATTTAACTGGGGGGGGGGAGGGAGCAGCGGTTGCAGAGGCCCCACGCTCTTCCCCGAGGCATGTAGATTAAATGCCAGGGGACCGTGCGAGGCCGCTGCAACCTCAATTTACCGGGATTCAGCCGGCGCCTGGTCACGTCGCCATGACGCGTCATCATGGTAACATGCGTCAAATGATGCTGCGGGTCACGTGATGTCATTTGCGCCGGTTCACTGGAGAGGGGGGGCACGAGAACTGGGGCCGGCACACAGGGAGGGCGCAGCAACACAACTTTGGACGCCTCTGTTCCAGCCTATCCTTGCTATAATGGAATGCATCCTGCATTCCGTTGACCTTCAGTCCTTGTAATACAGCCTACAATCTAAGGGAAAAAAGAAGGGTGTGATTTGCGCCAGAAGCTAAATTATAATAATCAAATGAATATATAATAAAGTGATGTGAAACAATTGTGAAACATCAAACAATACCTTACAATGCTAAGGCCTCGGTCCCGCTGCGCTCGTTGGCGCGGGCGGCCATGTCGCGAGTTCCCCACCAGCAGGGGAATCCTCGCGAGCCGGTCCCGGTCCCCCCTGGCGGCACAGCTGACTACACGCTGTGGCGCGTCAGCCGCTAGGAGACACAAGAAAATGGTGTTACCTAGCGTTGACGCGTCATGTGGTGTGGCTGTGATCCAATGGGGAGGGGAGGCTTCAGGAGGAGGAGAGGCTTCGGGGAGCGGGGAGGAGTGTGGAGTGAAAGCAGGTGAGTGCATGTCTGTGTGTGTGTCTGAGTGCGTGCGTGCCTGTCTGTGTGTGTATGTGTGTGCCTGAGTGCGTGAGTGCCTGCCTCTGTCTGTGTGTGTGTGTGTGTATGAGTGCGTGAGTGCCTGCCTGCCTGTGTGTGCGCGTGTGTGTATGAGTGCGTGAGTGCCTGCCTGTGTGTGTGTGTGTGTGTGTGTGTGTGTGTATGTATGAGTGCCTGCGTGTGTGTGTTTAAACTTACCCTCAGCAGCTCCAGCCCGAGTCCGTGGAGGGAGGGGGGGGGTAGAGTAGCGGGTCCCTCCGCTCAAGCCACGCCCCCCCTCCCTGTCAATCCTCCCACTCCCGCCCACCTCCCGCTCCGGCTCCCGCTCCCTACAGACCGCATATCGCGGTCTGTGTATGTCAGCGCACCGCCTGTCTGCAGTGCGGGTGCGCGGACTCTGGGAGCGGGGCCTTAGCCTAAGGCAAGGCTGCCAGGGATTACTGACCCAAAACAAAGTCAGTTGAATGACAGAAAACAAAATACAAACCGGTGCCAAAAAATGTCCATAGACAGTCTATTGAAAGTCCAATTGGAAATTCTGTTTATATTCCACATATGATGTACCATCTGGCTGTGGAGAATTTACTTTTCTGGAAGTGCAAGTATTGAAGCCATCCTTTCCATCTTATTCCAATTGGACTTTCAATAGACTGTCTATGGACATTTTTTGGCGCCGGTTTGTATTTTGTTTTCAGCCTACAATCTAAGCTTTCTTTACTACCATAGTCCATGGATGCAAACAGCCTTACAACACTATCCTTGCCTCCTCACTTGATCAGTATGCTCCTCCATTATGCTGACACTCATGGAACTTCAGCCCTCAACCCTGGCTAAAGATACAAACATCCTTTCTGCGCTCTTGCACTCGTTCCACTGAATGCCCTTGAGGAAGTCACTCTAGCTGATTCCTTCACTACAAATGTATTATGTCTTACTTTATCCAACCCACGCCACCTCTTCTTTGCCTGACACCCATTGTCGACCTCCCGCCACATCGTTCTCCACTTCTTCCATTACACTTGAAGACTTTGCCAATAATTTCAAATGCAAAGTGAAATTCGCAATGAAATCCCTTCTGTTCCTTCCCCACCTTTCCTTCCTAATCCTCCTCCATCTGCCCTTTACTCCTTTTCTCCGGGTTCCAGAGGAAGAAGTATATCTTTTGCTGTTCTCTATAACTTCCATCACACGCAGCCTTGACCTCATTCCCTCGCATCTCCTGAAACTTCTCGCTTCTACCATAGTCCCCATCCTCACTAACATCATCAATTCATCTCTTTGTTTTGGTACTTTGCCATGTCTTTTTAAACAAGCTATTGATAAAGTGCTGTCGAGGCAGGAAACGTGTCAGAGGACTGTAGCCCTGTTTCCCCCACCTCTAAGTGAGATCAAGGTGTGGTGACTGTAATTAGCTACCGGTGCTGCCCCTTTACCTGTTTGGCTCGCAGGAGCCTAAGCCTTCACTGCTGGAAGCCTGGGGTGAATTACTCGTTCTACTATATGGTGCAGCGCCTCCACCTGTGAGAGATCCCAGCAGAGTGGGAGCAGCCCCTCACAGGACACTCTTACAATGAACCACACAGCTTTGTAAAATAGAAAGGGCTTTACTGTTAGCATATCTATGAAGTAACACATTACATAACACTCTAATGTAATGACATATAACTCTACCCACTAAATGCACAACTACCCATACACCTCGCAGGGCTTTGTACCCCACACCTTATTCCCAGAGTCCCAAGTGTTCTGCAACCCACCCCTTAGGCGTGATCAGTGCCTGTTTGGTACCGGTAATGGTGGTGCACTTGGTGACAGTACCTGCCGGGTGTGTCCACACCCGGTATGATGAAACATCACAAAGGATCTGCTGATCCCGCGATGAATCCGCCTCCGCGTGGGATGGTGTCCCGCCGGACGCTCCCACCATAAAGACAGTCTCTTTCCTGAAGAGGTCTATTCCCAGACCAAACTTGCCAGGCCACGTGCACACAGCTGTGTCCCTGACTATTTTAGAATACACCTGACTGCTAAGGGGATTTGTTCCCTGTCTAGGGCATGTCCCTATAGCAGCTCCAACCTTCAATGACTGGGGCCTAGCTGGGCCAAGGGGATTACGGGCCTAGTGATTGGGTCCCTAACCCATGCACACACAACCTCCCCTGTCACACTCCTAGCTTCAACTCCTCACTGACTCTGCACACAACAATGTATCAATTCCCTGCAGCAGGGAATCCTAGAGCCCTAATGGCTATACTGAGTCACCTGTGCTCCAGCCCCTGGGGCTGCTGGGAGATGTAGTCCACTCAGGACCTCTTTCCTATTTGGGCTGCGTGTGCGATCTGTAATGGCCACCGCTACTCGCCCTAACTGCGCATGCGCAACTGTGGGCCGTCCCTGCGCTACGGAGCGCCTCTGCTGCCACTTCTCATTTACCAAAATGGCCGCCGCGTTGCTACTGCGCATGCGCGAACCTCCGCGACACAACCAAGATGGCGGCGCCCTGCCTTTGATGCCGCCGGGAGCCCCCGCAGCAGCAAGGGTAAGGGGGACCAGGGGGGGACCCTGCTACAGGACTATCACCTGTATGTTTGTGGTTTGGCTTCATGCCTATTAAAATAATGAAATGTTACCCGCCTCCAGCCCAGCTTTTTTGCAGTTCTCAAACCCTACCTTTCTTTCAATATCTCTACTCATCGGGATTGAGGCACGCCAATGGAATGGACGACTATTGTGGTCGTGAGTATACTTCACTGACCTTTTCAGCTGTACCTTATACCAGTAGCCAGTGTGGTTTACAATCATCCGGGTTATGCTACACGGACCGGGGGAACAAGACGGAGGAATTCCGTGGAGTAACACCGTAGACACGGGATCTGCTAAGATGTCCTGCACCAGCTGAGATTGCCTACCCGTCCCCCCCCCCCTTCCCTTTCCTTGTCCCCCGAAATAAACGCTGTTACTAAATTTTGCGGCTTCTTCCTTTGGAATATTGCTATGTTCCACAACCACTAAAATTCTAATGCATGCATTTGTTCTCTTCCGTATTGACTACTGTAACATTCATTTCTCTGGCTTCCCTGTTTCACCATTCTCTCCTCCTTTATAGTTTATTGAAAATCCTGCTGCCCTAATCATCTCCCGGTCTTCTAGGTGCGTATCTGCTTCTGATCTCCTGAACCCTCCCTGATATATTTCTTCTGTATGTAGCTGAGTCCCATACCCTGCCTTCGGTGCGGGGATATGCCTGGCTATCACCCCGAGCTCCGCGCAATCTGGAGATGGGAGGCGGCTATTTTGTGAGTTGCGCAGACCGGCAAGGCGCGCATGCGCAGTATGGAGTGCGGCGGCCATTTTAGGATGGCTCCGCATATTCAGCTGCGGGACTACAAATCCCAGAATCCCTAGAGGGAGGGATGGCACCATGGAACTGTCCCAGCCAATGGGATGCGAGCAGTTGGGGGAACAAGATATCCTTCGCGTGTGGGGAGCACGCGAGTCAGTCCTTACGGAGGAGCCAAGGGAGAAGGTAGTGTCCAGGGAGCAGTGCTTCCTGAGCTAGGCCTAGACTTTGCCCCTGGGCCCCAGTTAGGCCCTGAGACACAAGTAGAGGAGTGTTGCAGGGAAGGCCCCAGATAGGGACTCTCCCCATTGTTATTAGTAGTGCGCTGGTGACCGGACGGCCTCGCGGAGCCCTGCGGCCTGGGACCAGGTCACAGGATTCAGAGACATTGTGTGTGACCCTCCGGCTGGAGCTCACACTGCGAGGAGGATCAGGACCCTTTAGGAGAGAGGGGATTTGTGTTGGAGGCCCCGCTACGTGGGACCCGCACCAACCACCACGCCAAGCAGCACCTGGGTACTGGAGTACCCAGGCAGGTACCCAACGTGCACCTACATCTACAGAGGGTAGCGCTACCTCACATTTGGGTGGGATTTCTGGGACAGGACACCTGGGGTTATTGGTGCCACAGCACCCTCAATACTTTAGGGGGAACCCCCAGGTGTTGTTTATACTGTGGGTACCGGTTATTGTATGTTATCTGTGTTAGTATGTGTGTACAGTAAAGCTTAGTTATATACATTGTCTGGTGTATTACTTATTACTGTGTATCGGTTCCTGTGAGGGGTTATCCCGCCAACGCTGGGATCCCTCATAGGTGGAGGCACTGCACACACAGAGAGAGAGTTCACCCCAGGCTCCCAGAAGCGGAGGCTCAGACCTCCTGTGAGCAGACAGGTACAGCAGCACGCATAGTTCCCTTAGGCATAGGGATAGGGGGATACTTGTATAAACTGCAAAGTTATCCTCCCCTAACTGCACTTTTAATAATGCACTTTTAGTCCTACAGTGTCTGTAAGTCTCCCAACATATCACTTAGATTGTAAGCTCTTTGGGGGCAGGGTTTCGCTTTGCCTGTTGTCATTTGCATGTTGTACTTATCCTCATTGTTTATTACTCAGGGTAGTAATTTTGTACAGCACTATGTACATTGTTAGACGCTATATAAATACAATTATACATATTTACATCCATTTACATATATATAAATACATACATGAGGGCTTCATACATAAGATTCATACTTTGCTGTTTAAAATGATATTTCATGCATCCCACCACGTTAATTCAAAACTAAAATAATGGAATATACAGCTCACTGATTTGATTGATTGTTTGTATTAATGAGTGTGACCATACACGCCTAGTGTGACGTGGGTGCAATTGATGAGCTAATTTTAGTAGACTAACAAAGATTAGAGGGTGGGAGCATATTAGTGCCTCAACTCTCCAACTAGTAGCTCATTTCTCAAAAGCACTCCTGGGCAATTAAAACTTAACATTTAATGGGTATCTAACTAAAATAAATTCTACACACAATTTAATATTTTTAAACACAAAATGTAATTTAAAAAGAGGAGGATGATGGGCAGGCGAGGTTTAAACTCAAGGTGTATAGCACAAATAGAAAGTAGCCTCAGTATTATAAGGGCAAAAATAGGCTAAATAAACACATAGGGTCACCTATTAATATAGGTCATAGAGTCTCATGATTGCCAACAGTGATAAGGCTTTATTAGCAGTTTTGAACATACAAATGCTGTGCGGCATTTAGCGTAGCATAACTCTCCCCGGCGAGCAGGTATGATTTGCCATTATGTGGGGTGAATTACATCGGGGCAACCCAGTGTTCCCCAGACTCCCGGATTTCGAGCCCAAATATCCCAAATCCATTTCCCTTATAATTACAAGGTTCCCCAATGTGCACACTTTATTAAAGTGTACTTTATAATGTTTTAGACATTTGCTATAAGACTCTATACAGTCAGCCAGGGCATCAGCATAGACGCCGGCATGTCTGTATAGGGTCTGTAGTTCAAAGAGGAGAGGATGTCCAGAGGTGAGAAGACCGTTTGGTTGGCGAGGAAGGGCGAATTGTCATGTCCAAAGAACAAAGGGCACCCTGTGGGGACACCTTTTGTATCTGCCAGACTTGGTGGATCCTGCCCCACGGGTGGCAATGAGTTAGCCCAGAGACGAGCCCTTGTTTCTATTGGCTGGCGGGGAGGAATTCCCACGCTCTGATTGGTTGCCCTGCCTTCCTTCATGCTGAACATAGCCCAGCGGAGGGTATGTTAGATTGAAGCCCCAGTCAGAGAACCAGACGAGTTTGTAGCTTGAGTCGGTGACGCTAGGGCGGGCTTTTCAAAGTTGCTCTGAACCAAATAGCAGAGCAACCGGTTTTGTTTTGAAGCTAGGAAAGTCTGCCCTGCAGAGACTAAGTAAGACGCGAGAACTAAATTCGCATCTGAGAACGTAGCGGTCACGGTCAGGAGTTCCTGCCGAAAACAGTTTCAGGAGTATCGGAACTAGGTCCCGGTCAGGAGTTTCTGCTGAATCTCGGTCCAGGACGTCCGGAACAAGGTTCCGATCAGAGTAAGCCCTTTCAACCGGGCGCTCTGCACCTAGGAAAGGCTAGATCTCAACCCGAAGACCCCAGTAAGTGTGTATATTTCTATATTTTGTGTTTTGTTGTATTTCCGAGGTTTTATCCAAATAAACACAATTTTATTTCACTGCCTTGTTTTGCATATAGAATGATCCCTGAAATATAAATGTGTTAAAAGACCTCGTCTACCGTGACATAAATTATTACTGTAATACATAGCAACTTTATTCCTTGAAAATTGGCAGATGATTTTAGTGCCCTTTCTCCTTTTTTTGCTGGACAGAATCATTGTTTTTTTAAGCATATACAGTATTATTTCCATTTGTATACCATGCCCAGTCCATTCATAAATTTTTAGGCTAACTACACAATTAGCCTGCACGGCTCCTGCCTCTGCTGCCAGACAGCACACACAGCTTATCCGCGTTCCTGCATCCTGGTCACACGAGCGCAACCGAGGGTGACGTCATGACGGAGGAGCGAGGCAGCTGGAACACGGAAGCGGAGAATAGGCAGCAAGGCCTCCGGTTTGGACAATCAAGCCAAACAAAATTTCTTTCTGCAGATACGCAACTGAGGACTTTACCTGGGACCAGGAGAATCTACAAGCCAGATACCGGACATACTGTACTGCATTGCCATTCAAGAATTTATGTTTGTGAGTGTACATCTATCTGTTCCTTACTAATAAAACTGTAGCCCTCTTTCTGACACTCTAAAGAGACTACTGGTACTGCACACACCTGTGGCTCCAGGAGATCCGAGCCTCCGCTAGCTGGGAGCCTGGGGTACACTTATTTAGCGCAGCGCCTCCACTTACCCAGGATCCCCATCATGTAAGATTCCCCTGGGCAAGAAACATTACAACACACATGCTTGAACTGGTTTTACTATAACGCAATAATAACCTTATCAATTAGCATTGGCAACTATACCTAACACACACACACTAATAACTGCAATGTCCTTATAACGTTAGTGGCTCGGCCACACTCCTAAGGAGCAATGTCTCTGTCCCGTCACCGCGTGCCCCACACCGTGTTCATATACTAAATAGTTATCTAGGCTCAGTCCTTTGGCCACTCCACTTAGTGTCCCCAAAGAGTGTTCCCTAAGGCGGGATCAGCGCCTGTTGACCGGTGTTGGTGCACTTGTAGTAAATACCTTCCGGTCACTGCGGTGACCGGTAACAGCTTCAAAAAGGATCCGTCGATCCAACGCTTTGCTTCCGGATGTCACGATGCTTAGCTGCCTGGTCCCAAATGACTGCAGCAACCGCAACTCTGTACTTTGTCCCTAACTGTTACTCAGTAAGGGAATAATGCTACCACTATAGGGCGTCCCTGCAGCAACTCACTCTACGGTGGCTCAGGGATACTCTTAGGGCCTGTGGGGAAGATCTGTCCTATGCAGGCAGGTCACGGACCCCCTGCACCCACACTACCTCTTCCTTCGCCCTCCGGTTCCCCTCTGACTAACGTGGCCTCTCCCCCACGCTTCCCTTTCCTTCACCCGCGATTCCAACCCCCTGATTGGTTCCCAGACATCAGGTGACTGCGCTAGAGCTCATGGGAGTTGTAGTACACCAACGGAGCCTTTCCCTTATTGGCCCGTCGTTCGTGCGCTTGCATTGCGCATGCGCGACTTCTCGGCTCTGCCAGTGCCCTCTAAATATTGCGCAATAAACATGGCGGCACCCTATACTATCGAGCCGCCGCGGAACCTACATCACTCTCTCCGGGCACGCACTGCAACAGCATAAGGTGCCTAACACACACACCCCATACATAACTATTTGTTATAGGATTACACCATTGTGTTTTCTTTACTTTTCCCTCCATCTAAGGGAATCCATTCCAGTACCAAGGTCTCTACTATATTGTCATAGTGCAAGCCAGTCTTATTTCACAATTATATTCACTTTTGGTCTGTTTGTGTTTGCGCCCCATATTTGTTTTTCTGTTACTGTTTAGACATAGGGACTGTATCTTATTGGGTCCTGCAACACTGCCTCGCACGTTTTTATAAACATTTTGCACAAGAGTTTATTAATTAGTTTGCGCTTAATATATCTTTCTACAGTATCTCCATCACGTTAAATACCTCATTATTACAATTTGAATGAAAACATAATTCTGTGTATTATTTATTTATAACTAGTGTTAGTAAATATAAACTATTAGTGTAATACATAGCAACTTTATTCCTTGAAGTTGGCGGATGTTTTTGGCACCCTTTCTCATTTTTTTTGCCGGACAGAATCATTGTTTTCTTAGCATATACAGTGGTAGCACCTGTTCCCCCACCGGTGGTGTGGGGAAATATCAGGACAGGTTTTCAGGGCGGTTCATCTTGGTTCACAGCGCCTCCAGCCAGCGAGGATCCTGAGAGGACCAGGATGGTCCATGCTGACACTTCTTTGTGGCCCAGTCATTTAGCCACACAGATATATAGTTCAACTGAGGTTTATTGCCATCCAGCAGAAGTCACAGCCTTCCCTTTGTGATAAGGCCCTGCAGGCCCCATCAGAACCTTATCCCTGATGGTGCTCAGAATCTCACACACACTCCCACTCCTCAGGGGGATGGGGGACAGACTCCTGACTTCTGGGAGAGTGTCAGTGTATACCCAGAGGATAGGCTTGTAACCCTGCCCCATAACAGGGCAGGTCTGATACTGATAGGCATCACATTAACTGCATGTGACCCAACCAGTATCCTCCCCAGGATGATACTCTCAGGTTGTTGCTAGACTCGCCCCTGGATACAGTAACAATGCATCCAGGCTGCAATAGCAAGCTAGGCCTTCATGAGAGAATGAACCCCTCACATTGCCTGTACCTACTAGGACTTACACTGTGGGGGTCCAGCAGAAGAATAGCGGCTGGAGGCTGTGCTATACAGTATTATTTACATTTGTACACCAAGCACAGTCCATTTATAATTTTTTTTACGCTGATAGCGCAGATTTCATGTTAGTACATACAGTCGGTGTACACAAGCACAATTGAAATTGTGTTTTCCATGTGCCGACAAAAAGCAGTTTGTGACGGTTGGTACATACAGATGAAGCCAGACTCACCATCTCGGGCGCCACAGTCAAAGAAGGAAAAATCTGAGATCGAGCTGTGGGGGGTCTCCCCGATAGCACCAATCATCCTGTGCCACGACCACCGGGGTCGCATGCTCGCGGGTGGCAGCAGCAGCATACATCTGTAGGCTCAGTGGTGTTGGTGTGGTGTTGATTTTAAAATATATTCTCCCATATGTAGTTTTAGCCATCAAAGGGCCAGATCCACAGAGATGCCTTATTGCATATCGTCCAAAGAATATAACATAAATTGAAGTTGTGTTTTTGGCCCGAAACAGCATTGCGTTACATATAATGGCTGTTAGTGTTAATTGTATGCAAATGAAGCATTCCCCCTAACCGCGCATACCCACAAAGGTCTGTTAAGGTTAACGCAGGGACCTACTGTTACACTAGTTAAGTCATACCTAAAGGGGACGTTACTCTCATCTAAACCATGAAATAGGCCTCTGTGATGGGCTTTACAAACCGAGCAGTACAAACAAAGGTTTGTCAGGCATGCTGCCTGACTGCTGGAAACTCCCCTTGCTCAAAAGACAGGCAGCTAATTAAGGCAGAGGGCTAGCACCTGAAGCCAATCTCAGGAGCTATATAGTCAGGCTTCTGAGAACACACAGAGGCTCATTCTGGTCTCAGCCAGGGAGGAGACAGGAGACAAGTGGCTATATTGCTATATAGAAACATGCGTGTGCGTGTGTATATATATATATATTTCTGTAAGAAGTATCTTTTTGTAAACCTTATGTTAAGAAGTGTGTGTCCTAAGCCTATTGAGAGGTGTTAATGGGTTGGACAATAAACTACTGTACTTGCCACTTCCATGGTTGCATAAGGACTAATTATTGAACAGACTCGGGAAAGTTTGTTACAGACTCTTTCAATAGAGGATAGTAAAGTGACCATTGACTCATATGCCTCCAAACCACTTCTCTATACAACATGTTGTATAAAGGAGTGTCTAGGGAGGTATGTAAGTGTAAGCCCCCTTCCCTACCCCACCGGTATACCGATACTGTATACCCCAGAAATCACACTCCCGCAGGTTATGCGATAGGTCTTTACTGTGATCCCACAGTATGGCAATGGGAACTACAATGCAACACAGCAATACAATAATAATAGCCAGGCAGGTGCTTGCCTTCCCTCCCCCCCTCCCCCCAATACTTAGAGTACCCTGAGCACCAGTTACCTTGTTTCCATCAGAGCCTCCCTTGTCCCAAATGTATATGTGAGGGCAGCGCTACCCTTGTGTGTCGTTGGTGCACTCTACCGTCCTGGTATGGCCTCACCAAGAAATGCTTCCAAAATGGGGGTGGTTGGGTCTCACGCTGCGGGGTCTCCGACACCAATCCCCTCTCGTCTCACAACCAAGCCGCGCATGCAGTGCTGTCTCCAGCTGGAGTATCTCACAGCACTTTCTGATGTCCTGTTCCACAGAGATATATTACTATTGGGTAATCCCTATGCTGGGGGCAATCCCTCACACACTCAACTACCATGAGGGGGATACCCCTGCATGGGTGGTAAGATCTGGCCTAGCCCAGGAAGCTGACTGCTGGACACTACCTCCTACCACGACTTGGTAGTTACCTTCTGAGGGCAGTTTTTCCTTATATGTCCCTCTCCCCCGCACTCATAGCAGCTAAGAGTACGTTCGGGTCCTGGACTGAGAAGAGGAGCCAGGATTCGGGATGCCCGAGCATGCGTTGGGAGAGCCTGTCATGGGGGTTCAGGAGTACTTGCTGCCACGGGGTCTTTCCCGCAGAGCTGTCCGCGTCTGCCCCATGCTTACGATCTCAAACCTTGGTGGGGGTATGGAACCGCAGGATAACCTTGCACTTGATCCCTTAGGTCTTCAAAGCTAGGAGGATTCTCAGTAGAAATGGTGTAGCTGATCCTAGTAGCTATTGAGTGTGAAGGCAACGCTCCCCGCAGAAATTGTTTGGTTCGGAAGTCGTCTAGATCAGTCACCCGGATGACCTTCTTGGAGGTCAGGGTCCATAGTGCCAATTGAAGCCGTCGAAGGAACGCAGATAAATCTTCCTCCTCATCTTGTTGGAGGGCATGGAACTGGGCCATTAAGGCAATGGTATCGTCCTTAGTGCCGTAAACTGTTGTTAAGGCCAGGATCAGGGCTTGGGCATCGGCCTCCGCATGACACTCACGGTACAACCGAACTACATTAGCAGCCGGAGGCCGCAGGCATTCCACGATCCGCTGCCTCTTGATTGCATCAGAGCAGGACCATTCTTGCAGCACATGCACCGCATGGTCCCTGCACTCCTCAAACTCCTCTTCTCCCAACGGCATAGGCCGCACTCCAGAGAAAGCTTTTAGCTTGCGGTAGCTATGTACATGTGATGACAATTTTGTCAGCCAATAGCTGCACTGCCCCGGACTCTCTCGCCTTAAAAAAATAAAAATAAAAAAAAATGCCCTTTTCATGGCGTGAATGGATCTAATGCTAAGACACACTTAACGTTATGTTATTGGAAGCTAACGCAACGCTGACTACAATAACGTGACACAAGCCTCTGCTTATGAAATATACAACGCCTGCTGTTTTTGCTTATATTAGCTACCTGTACGTGGACATGCGGTAATTGCAAGGAAAATAATGTCTGATTCTGATTTATGAAAAATTGATGATCCAGGGCACAATGCGGATTTGGTGCTATTTGATGAAATCTTTTGAAAATCCGCATTGTGCCCTGGATCATCAATTTTTCACTATCTTAGGATCTATTGGCAGTTGTCCCTGAACCAGAAGCACCGGTTGTTGCCAGTATTTTTCTTTATCGGTGTGCAGCGTTATCATTTTCTGTTCTGATTCTGATTTATGTCATGTGACGTTATGAGGCCGAACTTAACACAGCTCTGTGGATTTGGACCAAAGAGTCTATTTACCAGTCTCACTGCTGGAAATCTGGGACAAAACTGGTGTAAAAAAAAAAAGAACCACAAATAACAGACAAGAAAATGAAATGAAAAAACATGATGGAGAGAGGAGAGATGCTGGATCTGTACCTGCTGTGGCAGGACGGCCTCGCGGCGGGGTCAGTAAGACGCTTGACACGATGGGAAACTTTAAACACTAGTGGTTTATTAGCCACAACCAAAATAAGTATGGGTGCACTGTCCCTTTAAGAAACTACTTTCTTGCAAATTAAAGCCTAGTCCCGTTAGGGACACTAACTCACTTCTTGAGCCCTTACTAACAGGACAGCCAGCTAATCTGGTCATGCCCAAAACATGCTACACAAACGATAACCAATAAGCATAATAAGAATAAAGTCTTATCTGTTTCAGCTCCAAACAGCAAACAGGAACACGGTTCCGTGGAGCAGGCTGTGTCCAGCCTCGCAGCAATGTTTATCTTTATCCTGGGTTGGGGTCCCAGCTGGTCCCAGCAGCAAAGCTCCTCGCAGGACTGGGGACCAGAGCAGCAGCAGCTGCTATGGCTTCCAAGCCGGGAGAGTTCTCTCCACCTTCCTGTGGAAAAACAAGCTCACCTTGTGTGAGCAACTTCCTGCTTTTTAAAGCACTTGTTTCACTCACGAGTTCAGCCCCTGTTTAATCAGTCTTCAGCTGTGCTTTCTCTGTCTGAGGAGATTAACACTCAGTGATCTGGCTGCAGCATCTCTCCATTCACTGTCACAGCCTACTGAGTCAGTGACTCTGTCACACTGCCAGCAAGACCTCGAATCCAATCCCTGCGTTCTCAGGCATACTGTATGGATCAGTAGGGATATCCATCTGTCCCATCCCTGACATTATATGCACTTTACAAATTTACATTTTTTTTTGTTTGAATTAAATTCATCTTTGTTTATGCTATCGAGCGTTCCCCATCGCTTTTGGGGGTTTTTTATTTATGGGCTGACTACGCACGCGGCGATTATAATTAGAGGGGGACACACTTTCCCTTTATATATGTGCCTAACATGAAGACATCATAAATGTGAGTATACATCTTTATTAATATAAGAATTGAGAAACGGACAGGCTGCACGATCTGATCTTTCCTGTCATTTTATTCCCCCTTATAACCCAGATACGGGATAAAGAAATCACACAGTGTGTGATAGAAGCATAAAAAGAGATGAAAATTGTGGGTGCGAACGCTAAAGATTAATTGAAGAATTTATTTTTGTGAACTTATTACACTATTTGTGGCGTGTGGGTTTTTTTTTCTCTCTTTACATATTCCCTGGATTTGAACCCGAGAGAACCCGCGCCGAGCAAAAAAAACCTGTACGATTTGTTTCCTTTGAAAAATTGTATTGTATTGTATGTCTTTATTTATATAGCGCCATAAATGTACATAGTGCTTCACAGTAGTAATACATTGACATTTCTTGCACCACTTCTGCACCTAGAATTGTTACAAATGTGATACTGTGTGATTATCTATTTGCTTATCTTGTTTGGTAAAATAACATATAACGCCCGACTTGCATTTCCCTATAACTTCATGACTATTCTAAATAAAAACGTAAAACACATACAGTAGCAATCCAGCATTTTCCACTACAATCCATGGGAGAGGTGACCATTCTGGCCCAGAGGTGAGTGCAAAAAACACCTTTTAGACTGTGACTCATCAGTTGGGATAAAATATTGTGACTAATTTTTACCATGAAAACTTGTCACGACCCTTCTTGGTCACAACAAGGAGTCAGAAAGAGCACAGGATCTTGGCTGATGAGTCACGCCTGGATGGTGCATTCCTGGGGCTTCCAGTCTGCTGGGACAGCTGTCCCTTCTTGTTGTCCAAAGTGTCCTGTCAAAGAGTGATCATCTTACAGAGAAGATTCCATTGCTTTGTAATGTTCGTGCTATATATAGAGAGAGACGTGCAGCTGAAGAGCCAAGTCAGCTGTAGAAGCAAGATTTTCAACTGCTGGATACTATATCAGGTTGGAAGCTGGGACACTTCTTCCTTTGAGACCCGTTTACTGTTTGGATTGAGTCAATTTTGTACGAGCTCTGTGGGGCAAAGGAGAAAAAGGGAAAAAAAAAGTTGTGTGTTCAAAATGACACTGCCCCTACAACAGACTGAAGAGTTACGTCTGTACCAGCAAACACTGCTACAGGATGGACTCAAGGACATGCTGGATCACAACAAGTTTATAGACTGCATTTTGAAGATCAAGGAAAAAGAATTTCCCTGCCACCGGCTTGTGCTGGCAGCCTGCAGCCCTTATTTCCGGGCAATGTTCCTTTCAGGGTTAGAGGAGAGTAAGAAAAAGGAAATTGACCTTGAAGATGTGGACCCTGAAGTGATGGGGAAGATCCTTCATTACATCTATACTTCAGAGATCGAAATCACTGAGCAAAATGTGCAGGATATATTCTCTGTGGCAAATATGTTTCAGATCCCTTCCATCTTCACCGTGTGCGTCTCATTCCTCCAGAAGAAGCTGTGCCTTAGCAATTGCCTGGCTATTTTCAGGCTGGGTCTGATGTTGGATTGTCCTCGCTTGGCAGTATCGGCACGGGACTTTTTGTGTGACCGCTTCAACCTGATCGCCAGAGACGAAGAGTTCTCCCAGCTCTCTCCCGACGAGCTGATTGCCATTATTTCCAGCGACTCGCTCAACATTGAAAAGGAAGAGGAGTTGTTCGAGGTGGTCATGAAATGGGCCGCTAAAGATAAGGAGAACCGCGTCAAGGCCTTGCCAGTCGTCTTTGAAAGTATCCGCTTTCGTCTCATATCCCAAGACTATATGAAGAACAAGGTTGAGGAGAATGAGTTGGTCAAATCTAACCCAGAGCTCTTAAAAAAGCTCCAGATAGTCAAGGAAGCACACAAAGGAAAACTACCAGTCGTCAAGAAGATAGAAGGGTCAAAAGCTGACGAGAGCGCAGATGGGGAGAAGGTGGTGAATGGGGACGTGGTAGAAGAGGAAGATATGCTACCTGGCATTTTGAATGACACACTACGCTTTGGGATGTTCCTGAAGGATCTCATATTTATGATAAGTGACACCGGGGCAGTGGCGTATGATCCCACTGCCAACGAGTGCTTCTTCGCATCACTGTCAGCACAGATCCCCAAAAATCATGTCAGTTTGATAACAAAAGAAAACCAGATCTTCGTGGCTGGTGGACTTTTCTATAACGAGGACAATAAGGAGGACCCACTGAGCTCCTACTTCTTACAGGTACACTTGTGTCTTTTAGGTCTATACTTTTGGAAATAAAATGCATGATGCGTTAAAATAAGGTTGTTTTTACTAACTCCTTCACTTAGCAATGCTTTGTTAGTTTTACTGCAAAGAACATGTTCTGACAGCTAAGACAAATTAACAAGTGTGTAGAAGCAGTGTTACAGAGAGGGAAAACCTTCATAAAAGGTATTAATATCAACTAGGAAATGAACGTATGTTGTAGGAGGAGATACTTAGAATAACACTATAATTAGTAATATAGGCTGATATCTCCAGTGTCACTAATTCATAGCTGCAGTGTGTTACGCTCATGCTCTGCCACAAAACTGTGTGGATTGTACATTATCTATTATATATCATCATGTATAATGGTAACTCTTTTTGTGATGGATTGGTCTGGAACAGATTACAAAGCAGTTTATGAAACATATTAAAACATATCTCATTCTGTGAAGCTCGAACTAACTCCAGGTTAACAGTGTTATAATGGTCCAGCCTGGATTTAATTCTGTTATACCAACGTTGCTAAGAGACCAGGAAAATGGGAATACAACTCAGCACTGGATCATTATCACGCTGTTGACCTGGAGTACAGATGGGCAGTTTACATTCTGGTACTTGTGACATTATCTCCGTTTTGCTCCAGGGAGTAAAACGTGATTGTAAATTATTTGGCGTTGTGGATTTATTGTGCCTGGGTTATCCCTTTATATACAAATCGAGGGTCACCGACAGGGGGGGGGGGGGGAGAGCTGGACAACTGTCCCGGGCCTGGCTGCTGCAGGGGGCCCGGCTGGCCGGTGCTGGAAGTCTGACTTGTGTCTGGCGGCCGGGCCCAGCTCGCCCTAGCTGCGGCCAGGCCTTCACTGAAAGTCCCACGCCCGCACACCATTTGGCGCCAGAAGTTGGGTTCATCCAAAAGTCGGGCCCAACTTTCACATCCGGCACCAGAGACCTCCCTCCAAGGTAAAATGTGTGTGTTATTGAGTGTGAGGAGGAGAGGGTAGGCTATTGATTGTGGGGAGGGCAGAGGGGGTTATTGAGTGTGGGGAGGGGGTTATTGAGTGTGGGGAGGGGACAGGGGTATGTAGTGTGAGGAGTGGAGGTCGGATATTGAGTGTGAGGAGGGGGAATTGAGTGTGAGGAGGGGACGGGGGTATTGAGTGTGAGGAGGGGGAATTGAGTGTGAGGAGGGGACGGGGGTATTGAGTGTGAGGAGGGGGAATTGAGTGTGAGGAGGGGACGGGGGTATTGAGTGTGAGGAGGGGGAATTGAGTGTGAGGAAGGGAAATTGAGAGGAGGGGAAATTCAGTGAGAGGATGGGAGTGGGAATTGAGTGTGAAGAGGGGGTGAGATTTGAGAAAGGAAGTGGGATTGAGGGAGGAGGAGACGGGAGAGTGAGACTGACTCCACATGGCAGCATAATAATTCCTGTTGGTACTAACATCAGGTATCAATATTAGATTTGCACATTTCTGGTTTCAAACGGCAACACAAGATACTTTGGGGCTTACTCTATGAGTTGCCAGAGCGTCACATCGGCGATATCGCCCCGAAAGCCACATCGAATGTAATGGGCCTTTCCCTGCGATAGCGTCGAAACTAAAACGTCATCTTAAAAAGTCCCCGGGGTAGAAAGCGTAAAAGTCTGAACTTTCAACAACCTCCTTAACATCCAGGTAGGGGTTAATATCTCTAATTATGGGGAATGAGATGGTCGATAGCTCTGTATGGGGGTGTTAGAAATGTGTGTATATTTTCATCCTTACAGACAGTGCGAGTTATTACATCTACCAATTCAGCATATAATAACCCCTCTGTTGCAGAAGGACCGCTGATTTTCTACTGTAGAGATGAAAACCCTAAATGGCTGAATGTGCCCCCTTTTTGTCACATATATATTGCTCCCCCCTTTACATAATAGCCCACCAATAGCCACGTGACACCACGAATGGGCATACGTGTGTCCTGCCGTGTGGTAATGAGGTGTGTGAAAGAGTGGTCTTCTTCTGAATGATAATGGCAAACTGAATGGCGTACAGCAGGGGTGATCAATCCAGTCCTCGAGACCCTCTAACAGGTCAGGTTTTCAGGATATCCCTGCTTCAGCGCAGGTTGCTCAATCAGTCCTTGCTTCAGCACAGGTGGCTCAATCAGTGGCTCAGTCTTTGACTTTGACTGAGTCTTTGACTGAGCCACTGATTGAGCCACCTGTGCTGAAGCAGGGATATCCTGAAAACCTGACCTGTTGGTGGCCCTTGAGAACTGGAGTTGACAACCCCTGGTTTACAGGCCTAGTTTTCAGTGGCTGCTGGTACATAAAGGGTACCACTGCTTTATTTTTAATTTACAAACACAGGATAACATAACTTTGCTTTTTAGGAGCGACTTTTTTTCCCCTTTAGTTTCCCTTCATTAGAACATAAACAGGGCTACCATATTCATCGTTTTATTTTGTATAGCAGGCATGTTGTATAAACCTTCTCCCACCTTATCTTTCTGCAACATAAAGGTTTTCAGTTGTTGGTCAATATGCAGAGCACTTGCATTGTATACATCTATCTAAAATATAAACAGCTGTCTGTGAGTAGGTTTACTGGCTCTGCACTTCTGTAACCCAGGCTGTGCTGAAAAGCTGTGTAATGCGGCAGGCGTAAGCTTATAGGGCTCCATGTTAAAATGGAAATAAAGTAAAAGGTGACACTGAGAGCTCATTTGCATGTCATTACCCAGAATCCCTGGCTGCAGTGGAAGCACTGTATGCTAAATGATCATTTAGAAAGGCAGCATCACAGGCCTGTCTGAGACATGTGAATGTGCTCATAAGTAGTATTTGTATTTACTGGACATATGACCCAAAGAGATTAGCCTCATTCTTTAGCAGGACAAGAATGTCTAGAAATCAGGAACAGTAACTCGATATATTTAAGCTACTTTGATCACTATGTTGACAGCATAGTATAGAAATTGTAACATATGCGCTCTAGCAATACTCAATATATGCTTTGGCTTCAATAATGCGTGCACGGAGAGCCCCGTGTGATAAGGGATTCTGTGTGTGCGGAGATGTCTGGGCTGAATGCTTAGTCAGCTACGTTTGCCTGGGAGATTTTGAAGTAATGGAGTCACACATTGGCTGGCTGCCCTGAGACGTGGATGTGCGCGCTCAGCACTTCTAAAGAACCCATTCAGCTTTCTGCAGAGAGAAGGCGGCTGCAGCGGGTGACTTTCTGCAGAGAGAAGGCGGCTGCAGCGGGTGACTTTCTGCAGAGAGAAGGCGGCTGCAGCGGGTGACTTTCTGCAGGGAGAATGCGGCTGCAGCGGGTGACTTTCTGCAGGGAGAAGGCGGCTGCAGCGGGTGACTTTCTGCAGGGAGAATGCGGCTGCAGCGGGTGACTTTCTGCAGGGAGAATGCGGCTGCAGCGGGTGACTTTCTGCAGGGAGAATGCGGCTGCAGCGGGTGACTTTCTGCAGAGAGAATGCGGCTGCAGCGGGTGATTTTCTGCAGAGAGAATGCGGCTGCAGCGGGTGACTTTCTGCAGAGAGAATGCGGCTGCAGCGGGTGACTTTCTGCAGAGAGAATGCGGCTGCAGCGGGTGACTTTCTGCAGGGAGAAGGCGGCTGCAGCGGGTGACTTTCTGCAGGGAGAAGGCGGCTGCAGCAGGTGACTTTCTGCAGAGAGAAGGCGGCTGCAGCGGGTGACTTTCTGCAGAGAGAAGGCGGCTGCAGCGGGTGACTTTCTGCAGAGAGAAGGCGGCTGCAGCGGCTGACTTTCTGCAGAGAGAAGGCGGCTGCAGCGGATGACTTTCTGCAGGGAGAATGCGGCTGCAGCGGGTGACTTTCTGCAGGGAGAATGCGGCGGCAGCGGATGACTTTCTGCAGGGAGAATGCGGCTGCAGCGGGTGACTTTCTGCAGGGAGAATGCGGCTGCAGCGGGTGACTTTCTGCAGGGAGAATGCGGCTGCAGCGGGTGACTTTCTGCAGGGAGAATGCGGCTGCAGCGGGTGACTTTCTGCAGGGAGAAGGCGGCTGCAGCGGGTGACTTTCTGCAGGGAGAATGCGGCTGCAGCGGGTGACTTTCTGCAGGGAGAATGCGGCTGCAGCGGGTGACTTTCTGCAGGGAGAATGCGGCTGCAGCGGGTGACTTTCTGCAGAGAGAATGCGGCTGCAGCGGGTGATTTTCTGCAGAGAGAATGCGGCTGCAGCGGGTGACTTTCTGCAGAGAGAATGCGGCTGCAGCGGGTGACTTTCTGCAGAGAGAAGGCGGCTGCAGCGGGTGACTTTCTGCAGAGAGAATGCGGCTGCAGCGGGTGACTTTCTGCAGAGAATGCGGCTGCAGCGGGTGACATTCTGCAGAGAGAATGCGGCTGCAGCGGGTGACTTTCTGCAGAGAGAATGCGGCTGCAGCGGGTGACTTTCTGCAGAGAGAATGCGGCTGCAGCGGGTGACTTTCTGCAGGGAGAATGCGGCTGCAGCGGGTGACTTTCTGCAGGGAGAAGGCGGCTGCAGCAGGTGACTTTCTGCAGAGAGAAGGCGGCTGCAGCGGGTGACTTTCTGCAGAGAGAAGGCGGCTGCAGCAGGTGACTTTCTGCAGAGAGAAGGCGGCTGCAGCGGGTGACTTTCTGCAGAGAGAAGGCGGCTGCAGCGGGTGACTTTCTGCAGAGAGAAGGCGGCTGCAGCGGGTGACTTTCTGCAGAGAGAAGGCGGCTGCAGTGGATGACTTTCTGCAGGGAGAATGCGGCTGCAGCGGGTGACTTTCTGCAGGGAGAATGCGGCGGCAGCGGGTGACTTTCTGCAGGGAGAATGCGGCTGCAGCGGGTGACTTTCTGCAGGGAGAATGCGGCTGCAGCGGGTGACTTTCTGCAGGGAGAATGCGCTGCAGCGGGTGACTTTCTGCAGGGAGAATGCGGCTGCAGCGGGTGACTTTCTGCAGGGAGAAGGCGGCTGCAGCGGGTGACTTTCTGCAGGGAGAATGCGGCTGCAGCGGGTGACTTTCTGCAGGGAGAATGCGGCTGCAGCAGGTGACTTTTTGCAGGGAGAATGCGGCTGCAGCGGGTGACTTTCTGCAGGGAGAATGCGGCTGCAGCGGGTGATTTTCTGCAGAGAGAATGCGGCTGCAGCGGGTGACTTTCTGCAGAGAGAAGGCGGCTGCAGCGGGTGACTTTCTGCAGAGAGAAGGCGGCTGCAGCGGGTGACTTTCTGCAGAGAGAATGCGGCTGCAGCGGGTGACTTTCTGCAGAGAATGCGGCTGCAGCGGGTGACATTCTGCAGAGAGAATGCGGCTGCAGCGGGTGACTTTCTGCAGAGAGAATGCGGCTGCAGCGGGTGACTTTCTGCAGAGAGAAGGCGGCTGCAGCGGGTGACTTTCTGCAGAGAAAATGCGGCTGCAGCGGGTGACTTTCTGCAGAGAGAATGCGGCTGCAGCGGGTGACTTTCTGCAGAGAATGCGGCTGCAGCGGGTGACTTTCTGCAGAGAGAATGCGGCTGCAGCGGGTGACTTTCTGCAGAGAGAATGGGGCTGCAGCGGGTGACTTTCTGCAGAGAGAAGGCGGCTGCAGCGGGTGACTTTCTGCAGAGAGAAGGCGGCTGCAGCGGGTGACTTTCTGCAGAGAATGCGGCTGCAGCGGGTGACTTTCTGCAGGGAGAATGCGGCTGCAGCGGGTGACTTTGTGCAGAGAATGCGGCTGCAGCGGGTGACTTTGTGCAGAGAGAATGCGGCTGCAGCGGGTGACTTTCTGCAGGGAGAATGCGGCGGCAGCGGGTGACTTTCTGCAGGGAGAATGTGGCTGCAGCGGGTGACTTTCTGCAGGGAGAATGCGGCTGCAGCGGGTGACTTTCTGCAGGGAGAATGCAGCTGCAGCGGGTGATTTTCTGCAGAGAGAATGCGGCTGCAGCGGGTGACTTTCTGCAGAGAGAATGCGGCTGCAGCGGGTGACTTTCTGCAGAGAGAAGGCGGCTGCAGCGGGTGACTTTCTGCAGAGAGAAGGCGGCTGCAGCGGGTGACTTTCTGCAGAGAGAAGGCGGCTGCAGCGGGTGACTTTCTGCAGAGAGAAGGCGGCTGCAGCGGGTGACTTTCTGCAGAGAGAAGGCGGCTGCAGCGGGTGACTTTCTGCAGAGAATGCGGCTGCAGCGGGTGACTTTCTGCAGAGAGAATGCGGCTGCAGCGGGTGACTTTCTGCAGAGAGAAGGCGGCTGCAGCGGGTGACTTTCTGCAGAGAATGCGGCTGCAGCGGGTGACTTTCTGCAGAGAATGCGGCTGCAGCGGTTGACTTTCACGCGATCCCCCGGCATTAATTTAAATGCCTTGGGGGAAGAGTGCAGGACCCATGCAACCCCACGCGCCCCCCCTGAATAATCTTGCGCCCCCCCCAGTTTGCGCACCTCTGTCTTATTGCATAGAGCAGGGGTTGGCAACTCCAGTCCTCAAAGGTCACCAACAAGTTGGGTTTTCAGGATATCCCTGCTTCAGCAGAAGTGGCCCAATCAGTCCCTGCGTCAACACAGGTGGCTTAATGAGTCCCAGCTTCAGCGCAGGTGGCTCAATCAGTGGCTCAGTTGAAGTCAAAGACTGAGCCACTGATTGGGCCACCTGTGCTGAAGCAGGGATATTCAGAAAACCTGACCTGTTGATGGCCCTTGAGGACTGGCGTTCCCCACCCCAGGTATGGAGCGGGAAACGGATTCTTGGAAGGCAATAAAATTTGTTTTTCACAATAGATTATTACAGATTGCAACGGTTACCAAGCTCTTTAGTAATTCTAGAGCGATTTAGTTTACAAGTACTTGCAGCCTGTGCTCCCAGACAGTCCCCATTTGTACACAGAGCAGAAACACTGAGGTTTGTCCAGCACGGCCCAATCTAAGAAACGATAGTGATTTTCCATGCACACCGCCCAAACTAAATGTAACCCCTTTTCCCCCCGCCCTAAGGGAGGTCCGGTTCTGGTTACCGGTGTAGTGCTGCTCACCTGTTGGGCTAACAGGATACTGAGTGTCCGCCAGTGTTAGTGGGGATAGACAGGACAGGCTTTCGGATCTGTGGCTCTCATCTTTGGTGCAGCACCTCCATCCCAACAGGGCCTATCTGAGGTAGGTGCAGTCCCTGCCAGAAACCCTCTTTCCCTCCCCTGGATAGACTGCAGCCTCAGGCAGGAGTAAAACATAACGGTGGTCTTTATTCTTCACAGCATACATCAGCACAGCACACTGACACCATACAGCACACTCACTTCTTCTGTGGCCCTTGGAGCCACCCCTGGAGCTTGAGGCCCCAGGAGTAGTGTTGGACCGGGTCCTCATTTATAAAAAAAAAAACGGGTAACGGATACACGGCCAAAATCAATGGTTCTACCCGGTTACCCGGTTTGGCACTTACCTGCAGGGTGGCGGCGACATCTAGGACCAGCAGCAGCGGTCCTGTGGCGGTGGCAGCATCAGAGGTGTCTTCACCCGGCGGGGGGCTGCAGGAATCCCTTCCACAGCCGGCTGTCCAATAGGAACGCTCCGTCTCCTGCTCCGGTCACGTGGTTCCCCGGCGGCTCACACACACACTGTTTACCTGCTCCGGTGCTTGTGGAAGTGATTCCTGCAGCTCCCCCGCCGGCTGAAGACACCTCCGATGCTGCCACCGCCACAGGACCGCTGCTGCTGATCCTAGATGTCTTCGGAAAGGTAAGTAATAAGATTATTTCCAGCTGCCCTGACATTACCCGACGCCCGGTATTACCCAGCGCCGGGCCCACTTCTCAGTTGCCGGGTCCGGATAATGTCCGGGTAGCTGGAAATATGCCGGGTAACGCCAGGTACTGGGTAATTCCGGGTACTCTGTACACCACTACCCAGGAGTCTCTCCTTGTCTCCCACACTCCCTGATGGAGTATGGGGTAGTTGCTTCCACTCCCTTGTGGGAGGGAAGGCCTGAAACCAGGACCCTGGCTCAGCACACAGAATAACACACCCCACTCCCCCAAAGGGGAAGGAAGAGAGAACACTACATTTGGAGCTGCAGACCCTTTTTGTTACCAGGGGAGGGTCCCGGGTCTTAGCCCCGGTGTGGGCAGTACCTACTCCTTAGGCACACCCTCCCCCCTGTCACTCTAGGGAGCTGTTTACTGCAGCAGGGCATAGAGTAACCCGAACACTGCCTGCGCTGGTACCAGGGCTTATGTGCTAGGCAGGGAAATTAGTAGGCCAGGGGGTGCCTGGCTACATAAATAAGAACAAGATAAAACATTTTATAGGTCTTTCTGTTTCACCAGACGTGTAAGGGTCGATAAGACGGATACATTAAAGCTGCAGTCCAAGCTAACGGTGTTTTTTTTTAATGTTTTATTATTTCCCCTTTAATATGTGCATCAATACAATCCACACAATAAGTAATTAGCTAAGTTGCCGATCGATCCGTTCTCCTGTGTTCGACGAAGATTTGGCTCGGGGGTTCACTAAATGGCTGTCAGTGCAGCAGAAGAGAACCAAAGATGCAAAGTTCTGTGGGGAAGATCATGTGACCAGGGAATCACTAGATACAATCTAGATACTGCTAGAGAGAGGGCCGCGCTTTAAAAGGTGTGTGCCAGAGCCTGTTTCAGAACAGAAAGGGGATGTGACTTTGTAGATGGTTGCTATAGGAACAAAAAATGCTTGTTACATTATAATATAAAAAAAATATTCAGAGTTGTTTTAAAAAAAAAAAAAATGCTACAAGTATTTTCTCATAGTACAGAAATGATTTATTTAAAAACACACACGTGTAGGCTATTGCTTTGTCGTCAGCTTTAATAGAAAAGAGACAGTGACAGGAAAAGCAGCGTACAACACATTAACAATACACAGAGGCAAAAGGATCCACGACAGAAGATGCGCTGACTTCAGGGAACAGTTATTCGGTGCCGGAGGGGAGCTGCTTCTCGCCTCTCACTGAATGCATCACATGACATTCGTGCAAATGTTTTGCTTTCTACACATTTCTTGATCTCAGTAAAAAAACAAACTGTCTAACCCTGTAGTTTGACCACCTGGACTCAGACTGGCTGGGAATGCCTCCTGTCCCATCCCCAAGGTGCCTTTTTGGTCTTGGGGAGTCGGAAAACTCCATCTACTTGATAGGTGGGAAAGAGCTGAAGGAAGGGGAGCAGACGTTGGACTCAGTCTTGTGCTATGACAGACCGTAAGTGCAAAGGTGTAACAATGTGTCGTGTCATCGAAATGGATTTATTTACTGCCGGTAGCAATAAAACGGGTGTCCTGGGCCCGCTCTCTGTGCCAGGCTTCCCTCCATGTTTTGAGAAGATAGATCACTTTTGATGCAGGTCCCCCGTCTTTCTTCTGTCTCCCAATGCAAGAGGTGAAGAAGAAAAGCCCCACACAGCAAAAATGAGGGAGTAGGGCCCAAATAATGCAGAGGCCAACCTCTGTGCACATGTCTTGCCATTCAATCCTTTTCGCAGCACCTGGACCCTACGCCCTCATTTTCGCTGTGCCCGGCTTTTCTTCTCCGTCTCCTGGATTCTGCTTCAGCAGTTGCACGCCTTCGTTTCCAGCATCAGGAAGTGGGTGGTCATCGAGTTTATTTTCACTACAGCCTGTGAGCACCTATTTGTTCCTTATTGAAGTGGGGGCACTCCCAGTGAAACAGGGGGATTGTGATCTTATCACTTACCCCTTTCAGGGAATACCTGTCCATCGAATACCTTCAGGAACATGAACTTACAATCATCTTTCCTATTACCCTTTTCACCCTCTCTTCTACACCATGCTGGATTATATGTTATCGCTACTTTAAAAAGGTCCTGTTTTATTTATTTATTTATAAAATCTTTTACCAGGAAGTAATACATTGAGAGCTACCTCTCGTTTCCAAGTCTGTCCTGGACATAGTTAATATGACAAATAATACATGCTACATAGTATTAGAGCATCGTTACCACTCCCCATATCTATCTCCCGATGTAAACCTTACAAATACTTCCTTACTCCCAGTTCTTTCTCCGATTCATATTTCCACTAGTTCCACGTGCCATGACGTTAAAATGAAAAGTCCTTGTCCTCGCGTTTAAATTGCCCCGTGTCCATAACTTGTATGTATTTGAGATCTCCTCCTCCTCCGGGGTTATCTGACGGTAATCAATCTTGTGCAATTTAACCTTTTGGACACCGCCCTCATTTTCATCCAGCCAGAGATCATGGTGGATTTCAAATAAGTCAAGGGACAGAAAGGCATTGGAAATGAAAAAGTTCTCGGTGCACTTGCTTGGGTCAAGCCTCGTTGTAAGCTCTTCGGAGCAGGGACTCCTCTTCCGAAATGTTACTTTTATGTCTGGAGCACTTATTCCCATGACCTGATATTTGTTATTTATATGATTGTCACGTGTATTACTGCTGTGAAGCGCTACTGTAGTGCCGACGAGTATTATAAAACAAATCTGGGGCAGTCACCAACAAGACCCAGGTACATGCTGGGTACATGCTGCAAAATTTCAGTGACATTTCTGCAGACAGACTAATGGCCCATCGGATTAACAGCGGGGGTCCCTGGTAGTCCCATTCAAACTGAATGTGTTAATCCAATGGGCCATTAGTCTCTGCAGAAATGTCACTGAAATGTTGCAGCATGTACCTAGCATGTACCTGGATCTTGTTGGTGATAGCCCCAGATTTTCCAAGGCAAGTTTAAGAATACTCGTCGGCACTCCTGTATGTACATTAATGGCGCTATATAAATAAAGACATACATACAAGTGGTATTACTATATGTTTGCTTTTGGTAATCCCCTTTGTTTATTGCATGCAGGTCATTTAAATGGGGTGAGTCTGACCCAATGCCCTACCAAGTGTACGGACACTCTGTGGTATCACACGATAACCTGGTTTACGTTATTGGAGGCAAAGGCGAAGTTAAGTAAGTACAATCCCAACAAAATGTTCTACCGAGCTTACGGTATTTGTCAGCTTCATCGTATAAATCGCATTATTCTTCTTAGATAGTGCTAAGCACGTGTCTTACACAGAGAACCTTTATCTGTCAAAGCCACACTTTACAATGTTCCACTAGTCATAAAAAAAAGGTCAGATTTCTGTTTTACAATAGCCCTGGCAGTGTACTCAGTGCTACATCTAGAATGTTACAGGGACAATGAGCCACCAATGTGTCATAATTGTGGCACATGAAACGTGTTTTTTTTTTTATGTGATCTGAGATTCCTAAAAGTTGGAACGGCTGAAGTGTGGATTGCTGCTTAATCCCTGAAATAGAGTATGATCCATACAGTGTCCACTTACCACCAAGTAGCCAGGTGTCACTCACCTTCAGTGCCCAAAATCGGTAAGATTTTGGGGTGGATCTGGACCAAATATTTGATTTTTAATGGAAAAGTACAGATTTTTTTTTTTATACCAGTAACACCAAATGAAAACACATACCAGTATGACTGCTGAGGCTAAACGTTAATGACACGAACTGCACATTTTAGTGAAATTAACAGAAATACTTTTTCACTACACGTGCTAAAAAAAAACATGTCATGCATCCTGTAAGTCAAGAAGTGTACACAGTCCCCGTTACCAAGTGAATGGAATTGTTAGGTATGTGGCAACAGTTTCTCGCCAGATTGGACAGGCTATAAAACCAGCGACAGTCTTTTCCGGAACTAACGCGGCGTCATGTACTTCCTGTGCAGAAAATGTCTAAACAGAATGTGTGTCTACAACCCAAAGAAGTTCGAGTGGAAGGACCTGGCCCCAATGAAAACAGCTCGTTCACTGTTCGGCACCACGTTTCACAATGGGAAGATTATTATTGCCACTGGAGTGACGGACACGGGCCTGACTAACACCGTTGAGGCTTATGACATCAAGACCAACAAGTGAGTAGCTGCCAGGTTTATGCGAAGTGTATAATTATACTATCCCGTGTAACAGACATCAACATGTTCCTTAATGATTCGTGTGGAATAGCCTCCTATGGCGCTAAGGATGCAGAGTGGAATAGAGTCTTGTGTGGAGATTTCTTCTTATATGGAATACCTCAGAGAAGATGACAAGAAATAAACAAAAAACACCGCAGTAGTGTATTATCTTTGAGTCAACAATGACCGTATGGGACAAGATATAAAGAGCATTTATTGGTTAAAACAATTGTAACCTCAATTGACATAAAACATATGTGAAATGAATAAACAGCTGACTTTTCTCCTGCTATACAAAGAAAGAGTTCTCCTGCTAATTAAGAAATGTGCTTCCAAGCGCTTGTGCTTTAGGGAAGCTACGTTGCTCCGCCGTTTGGTAAAATTGAAATCCTACTCACCGTCCATGAGTAGGACATGTACAGTGGTTCGGGGTCTTTATCCGGGGATAGCCGCTTGCCGTGGGGTGCAGAACGTCCTTTTAGTGCGGGGAGATATCTTGCGGTCCTCGTGGTCTGCTACCGACAGAGTAGTTTCTAACCGTCTCCTCCCGCTGACGTCACCGTCTGATTTGCACAGCTACGGAGTCCCTGGATGGCCAAAAACCTTCCTACGCGTTTCGAAACTCCTCAATACTGGGTTGCTTCGTCAGGGATGTCTGTTACATGGGATTGTGCTTCCTTTTAAACCCTCGATGATTCAATTATGGTGATTTGATGGGAACACCCTAATAAAAGTCCTAATGAGTGTCCTGTATTTCTAAACCTGTAGTAGGATCTGTGGGAAATAGCAGTAAAGACGAAAACTTAATAATGCTTTGCCTGTTATCATTAGTGCTTAAAAAGGACCAGCATTTAGCGTAAAAAGGGGGTTTTATTCTGTTAAAAAAAACTTTAGTTTTCAAATATTTGTAAAAATGTATTTTTACATATATAGTTTCATAGTTACATAGTAGATGAGGTTGAGAAAAGACGTAGGTCCATCAAGTTCAACCTATGCTAAATTTACACAACAGATACTTTATCCTATATCTATACTTACTTATTGATCCAGAGGAAGGCAAACAAAAAAACCCATTAAGGGGAAACATTAATTCCTTCCTGACTCCAAGAATTGGCAATCGGATTAATCCCTGGATCAACATCCTTCCCATGTATACTTATTTGGTATATCCCTGTATACCTTTCCCATCTAAAAAGATGTCCAACCTTTTTTTGAACAAATCTATTGTATCTGCCATCACAGTCTCCATGGGTAATGAATTCCACATTTTAACTGCCCTTACTGTAAAGAACCCTTTCCTTTGTTGCTGGTGAAATTTCCTTTCCTCCATCCTTAAGGGATGGCCCCAAGTCCTTTGCACTGCCCATGGGATGAATAGTTCTTTTGAAAGCTCCTTGTATTGTCCCTGAATATATTTGTATATAATTATCATATCCCCTCTTAGACTCCTCTTTTCTAATGTAAATAAATCTAATTAACTCATAAGTTAGAATGTCCATCCCCTTTATTAATTTGGTGGCTCTTCTCTGCACTCTCTCTAGTTCCATAATGTATTTTCTTAGGATTGGTGCCCAAAATTGTACTCCATATTCAAGGTGTGGTCTTACTAATGCTTTGTAAAGGGGCATACTTATGTTTACTTCCCTTCCATCCATTGCCCATTTGATGCAAGATAAGATCTTGTTTGCCTTTGCAGCTACTGCATGACATTGGGCACTATTGCTAAGCCTGCTGTCTACAAGCACTCCTAAATCATTCTCCATCAAGGATTCCCCCAATATATCTCCATTTAATTTGTAAGTCGCTTTTTTATTCTTGCATCCCAAATGCATAACCTTACATTTATCTGTATTGAACCTCATCTGCCATTTACCTGCCCACGTTTCCAGTCTTTCCAAGAATTTATTTAATACCTCAGCTTTTTCCTTATCTCCAATAATCTGCCTACCCATCTCACACTGAAAGGGTCCTATATTTTCTTTTCTCATTTTTTTGTTATTAAGGTACTTAAAGAACTTTTTTGGGTTGACCTTACTTTCTATTGCAATCCTTTTTTCATTATCCATTTTTGCTAATTTGATTGCCCTTTCGCAATTTTTGTTACATTCCTTATAATTCTGATACGGTGTCTCCGTCCCTTCTGACTTAAAGAATCTAAACGCCTTCCTCTTCTTGTCCATTTCCTCCCCTACCTGTTTATTTAGCCACATTGGTTTTGACTTATTTCTTTTATACTTATTACCCAAGGGTATACACTGATAAGTGTGCTTTTCTAACAATATTTTAAAGACTGTCCATTTATCTTCTACATTTTCAACTGCAAAAACACCATCCCATTGTATTACTACTAGATTAGACCTCAGTTTATTAAAATCTGCCTTTCTAAAGTTTAAGGTCTTTGTTGAACCCAAGTAATCTGTTTTTTGATAATTTGTTTCAAATGAGACCATGTTATGATCACTGTTACCCAAATGTTCCAGGACTTGAATATTTGTTATTACTTGTACATTGCTTGATATGACCAAATCCAGAACTGCCCTTCTCCTGGTTGATTCCTCAATAATTTGGGTCATATAATTGTCTTTAAGCACCCCCAAAAACCTGTTTCCTTTTGTTGTAACGCTAATCTCATTGCCCCAGTCTATGTCTGGATAATTAAAATCCCCCATTATGCAAACATGACCCAGTTTTGATGCCTTCTCCATTTGCAAAAGTATTTTAGCTTCCTCAATTTCACAGATATTTGGCGGTTTATAGCATATTCCCACAAACATTTTCTTTATACTTTTATCTCCACTGCTAATTTCTATCCACAAAGTCTCTACATTTTCATCATTCCCTTCATAGACATCATCCCTTATAATAGGTTTTAGATCCGGTTTAACATATAAACATACTCCACCTCCCCTTCTATTTGTTCGATCCTTCCGAAAAAGAGAATAACCCTCTAAATGAACTGTCCAGTCATGAGTTTCATCCAACCATGTTTCAGTAATGCCTATGATATCATACTGCTCCCTTGCAGCTATTAATTCAAGCTCCCCCATTTTATCTGTCAGGCTTCTTGCATTAGCAAGCATGCATTTAAGTTTTTTTTCAGCCTGTACTATTATCTTATCTGCTCCTTCCTTTCTGCGCCCACTTGGTTTAGTCTTTAGAAGTTTTCTAGTATAATCTGTATTTACTATGGGTGTCTCACTGCTTGCCAAACTCGCACTTGCCCCCATTCTACCTCCATACCCCTTGTGTCCTCCTCTATTCCATTTAGTTCATTATCTGTTTCATTCCCCTCCCCCCTCCATCCTAGTTTAAAATCTCCTCCAACCTTTTTAGCATTCTCTCCCCTAGCACAGAAGAGCCCTCTTCATTGAGGTGCAATCCGTCCCTAGAATATAGATGGCACCTCTCAGAAAAGGAGACCCAATGCTCTAAAAACCCAAACCCCTCCTTCCTGCACCACTTTCTTAGCCATGCATTAACCTCCCTGATCTCTGACTGTCTCCCTGCGGTTGCGCATTGCACTGGTAGTATTTCAGAAAATAATTATTATGGTTTCAGTAAAGGCGGCTTCGCCGTTTTTCATAATCTATTGCTATAGAAGATGAAACGGGGAAAAAAAGCAGATAATTATCACAAAGTCATACAGTGAGTAAGGAGATTCCCGTTCAGGGAGAATGCAACTTAAACATTAGGATTGATTAGCTCTACTTTAGTTATTATTATTCTGTCCACAAATGTGGGTTTAAAATATTGATTTTGTTTCTCTTTTTGGTTACTTATTTCATTTTGAAATCCTCCTGTAGTATTCTAGTGAGGTCAAACTTGCTCCATGCTGGAATATACCACGGCATATGTATGTATAGCTCATGTAATGTAGTACAGGATATTTAGTATAGCACATGCAATGTAGTTAGGGTTGTCAAGTGGTTTCTCCAAAAATATTGGACACAAAGGTGCGACGCGCTCAAGACTTACACGTGCTTGAGACACACACCTCTCTCCGTTCCCCGCTCCATGCTGTTTCCTCCTCTCCTCGGCCCCACCCTCAGGCTGCTGACACCTTCTCTTGATTGGCTGCATTACTCAGCAGCAATCAGGATGACGGTAGCTGCCCAGCCCCCTAGCAACAGCCCTGCTCTCTATCTGCTCGGGGACATCTCGCAGCCCCCCGAGCCGGTTTAGTCACTAGGTCCAGCTATGTAATACCAGATCTAGGCTTTGAGGCCTACATTCCAAAAGTTGTTACACATAACATTTCAAACTGATAAAGGACGTGTTGCGGTATATGGAGAAATGCTTTTGCTTCTGTGCAAATCCAGTTCAGTAAGACAATTGCTGAGCAAACAGGGAACCAGATAATATTTCATCTTTATCCTTCAGGTGGGAGGACTTCACGGAGTTCCCACAGGAACGCAGCTCTCTCAGCCTCGTCAGCACGGGCGGGACGCTTTTTGCAATCGGAGGGTTTACAACGGTGGAGACTGAAACAGAGGAGCTTGTGCCAACAGAACTGAATGACATCTGGAGGTGAGGCAAACAGACCAGATCTCAGGCGCAGGATATACAGTATAATGCACACGACATGGGAAGACGAGCTTTTAGCCCTATGGAATCAGTAGAAACTACATGGCTAATATGATGCTGTTTCAATGCGACACCTTTTGATAACTGGAAGACCTGTTCCAGTAAATTGCCCCAAATACTAAATTAGTTAATTTTTCATTATTTTGATGGACCCACATGTTACACCTTCACGCGTCTTTATTTATAGTCTTCTAAGGTGGGTGCAATGGCCTCCCAGTTCCTGATGCAAACCTTGGATAACCCCTCTTTACCTCAGATAACCCCCCTATACCTCAGATAACCCCCCTATACCTCAGATAACCCCCCCTATACCTCGGATAACCCCTCTTTACCTCAGATAATGCCCCTGTACCTCGGATAACCCCTCCATACCTCGGATAACCCCATCCATACCTCGGATAACCCATCCATACCTCGGATAACCACTCCATACCTCGGATAACCCATCCATACCTCGGATAACCCATCCATACCTCGGATAACCACTCCATACCTTGGATAACCCCTCTTTACCTCAGATAACCCCTCTTTACCTCAGATAACCCCTCTTTACCTCAGATAACCCCTCTTTACCTCAGATAACCCCTCTTTACCTCAGATAATCCCTCCATACCACGGATAACCCTTCCATACCTTGGATAACCCCTCCATACCTCGGATAACCCCTCTATACCTCGGAAAACCCCTCTATACCTAAGATAACCCCCTCCATACCTTGGATAACCCTCTATAGCTCTGATAACCCCTCCATACCTGGGATAACCCCTCCATACCTGGGATAACCCCTCCATACCTCGGATAACCCCTCCATACCTAGGATAACCCCTCTTTACCTCAGATAACCCCTCTATACCTCGGAAAACCCCTCTATACCTAAGATAACCCCCTCTATACCTTGGATAACCCCTCTATAGCTCTGATAACTCCTCCATAGCTCTGATAACCCCTCCATACCTCGGATAACCCATCCATACCTCGGATAACCCCTCCATACCTCGGATAACCCCTCTTTACCTCGGATAACCCCTCCATACCTCGGATAACCCATCCATACCTCGGATAACCCCTCCATACCTTGGATAACCCCTCTTTACCTCAGATAACCCCTCCATACCTTGGATAGCCCCTCTTTACCTCAGATAACCCCTCTATACCTAATATAACCCTCTCCATACCTCGGATAACCCCTCTTTACCTCAGATAACGCCCCTATACCTCGGATAACCCCTCCATACTTTGGATAACCCATCCATACCTTGGATAACCCCTCCATACCTGGATAACCCCTCCATACCTCGGATAACCCCTCTTTACCTCAGATAACGCCCCTATACCTCGGATAACCCCTCCATACCTCGGATAACCCATCCATACCTCGGATAACCCCTCCATACCTGGATAACCCCTCTTTACCTCAGATAACCCCTCTATACCTAATATAACCCTCTCCATACCTCAGATAACCTCTCCATACCTCAGATAACCCCTCCATACCTCGGATAACCCCTCTTTACCTCGGATAACCCCTCTTTACCTCAGATAACCCCTCTTTACCTCAGATAACCCCTCTTTACCTCAGATAACCCCTCTATACCTCGGATAACCCTTCCATAACTCGTATAACCCATCCATACCTCAGATAACCCTTCCATACCTCGTATAACCCCTCTATATCTCAGATAACCCCTCTTTACCTTGCATAACCAGTCTTTACCTCTGATAACTACCGGTTTTCAAACAGACGAAGTCAACATTTTAGTTTTTCTTCTAAAAATGAGAAAAGCCCCAATATTGACATAAAATGAGGGATGGATAATACATCATATCTAATAAATATCACAGGGCATGAAATATCTAGGAAAATGCTGCCTCTTAATGTGAATGAAAGGCACATTACTGAGTATATCACACACATCACATGATGTCCTTTATTCTACTGCGCTCCAGCCTGCATCACGGCTGATTATTTTGTGACGCACAGCACAATGTACCGCGGGTTCTGCACTGCTCCTTTGCTCCAGTTGCCATGTTAAATATGTTACCAGGGGCCACGCAAAGAAAAAACAAAGACGCATAGGATCATGTGCCAGTCAGTCTATTGCACCCGTTCCGGCCTTAACTCTCATTCAAGTCAATGGGACTTGACGTTGCAACGTGTGTAATAACCCGTATCGGCACGTGATGCATGTGGATCTACAGTGCTGACTATATGACCAATGTCTTTATATGTAATGTATAACCCTGTTCATTTAATGTACCCATGTATCTATCACCATAACTCTCTGCCCAGGACATACATGAAAACGAGCGGTAACTCTCAATGTGTTACTTCCTGGTAACACACGTTATAAATACATAAATATGGGAATTTTGAGTGGGCTATGAATACAAATGTCTGAATTAGATTTTTCGCCATTCATTACACTCCCTGTTCGCCCACTTTGTTTATATATTTTATTTTCATCCAATAAATGTAGCGAAACCGACGGCGTTCGCAAAATGTTGCTAGGAAGGGAAAAAAACGGCCCTCTTTTTCCGTGACCTGTATTCCACAAAAGACCCTACGTGTGATTGGCCAATAAAAAAAGGTCATTGACTTTGAGTAACACTGCAAACGGACGCTTCGGAGCCCACTGCATAAGGGTCTGCGAGAGAGAGAGGGAAACTTCATATAACATTATTGTCAACATCTCCTTATATACCACAATAAGAAATTCAAATTGGTATTATATATGCGAAATATACAACTCATGTATACTAACATATGGATGTCATTCTATATCATTATGTGCATGTCATTCTTATTTGAATAGGTACACAGATGTGCCTCTCGGCTCTGCTATCTGGTGGTTTTTATGTAGGGCAGGGATGGGCAAGCCTAATCTTCAATGGCCGCCAACAGGTCAGGTTTTTAGGATATCCACTGATTCAGGGATATCCAGTCCTTGCTTCAGCACAAGTGGCTCAACAGCCCCTGCTTCAGCACAGGTGGCTCTATCAGTGGCTCAGTCTTCGATTGAGTCACAAGTGCTGAAGCAGGGATAGCCTTAAAGCCTGACCTGTTGGTGGCCCTTGAGGACTGGAGTTAGCCACCCCTTGATATAAATCAGGCCTACCAATGCCCCCTGAATAAAAGTGCTTTACACACTGTGGCGACGTTGTGTGATAAAGTAACAAAGCCTTGCGAGTGGAGTTTAGCAGAAGGCCGATTTGTACCTTTTCTTGTCCCGGGTACACTTATCGTACCTAACCAGGAGAATCTCCCTTTGCGCTAATGGGCTGTTTATGCGTATTGTATCTACAGGTATAATGAAGAGGAGAAGAAGTGGGAAGGCATGCTGAGGGAGATCCGCTATGCGTCCGGAGCCACCTTCATCGCTGCACGTTTGAATACTTTACGACTAACAAAAATGTAACAGCAACAGACGGTGTCCTATTAATGTAACAGCCGGGCGGGGGGTCGGGAAGGAGATCTGTTTTAACAAGAAGCTTCTAGCAGAAAACTAGCAAATTGTGGGACTAGAGGCAGAGACAAGATTTTGTATTATATTTTACGAAACCTCTTCATTGAAGCTAATTGTGTTAACCTAAAGGCGCAGTCTCCCTTAGGGCCAGGAGGAAGCTATGGCAGTGAGATATTAAGGGATTCAATCTGGGTGATTGATGTTCCTGCTAACCACATTTAGGCACCTGTCATTTGTTTTTTGTTAAAGGAATTTCTGACGATCAGCTTGTTAGATGGCAAACAGACATGGAGGGGGTTTGATTGCCTCTAGTCCAGGAGTGGCCAACTCCAATCCTCAAGGACCCCCCAACAGGTCAGGTGTTAAGACTGTCCCTGCTTCAGCACAAGTGGCTCAATTAGTGGCCACCTGTGCCGAAGCAGGGATATCCTTAAACCCTGACCGGTTGGTGGCCCTTGAGGACTGCAGTTGGCCACTCCTGCTCTATCCGCCATCTTTTGTGTGATGTCACTGTATGTTCAACAACTCTACAGACAAAAGGCCCCCACATGTTCTCCGGCCTTATCGTGATCCTTACCGTGATCCTTACTGGGCCTCTAACAAGGACAGTGGGTGGGCTGAGGGTTGAAGAAGCCAAATCCCCTCAAATTCATAGATCCCCCCCACCAGATGAAAAGGAAATCTTGTTTAATTTCCAAAGAAAGAGAAGTAGCCAGATCTTCACTTTAAGAAAGGTGGCATTCGTTTAAGGAAGAGTTGCACTGCCAAGTCCTTCAGAAAATGTTGTTTTATCAGCTACACAGGATTGCACTTCCTTCCCAATAACAAAACGACACTGAACAGAAATGACTATGGCATATAGTGATGATTCTAGTGATGTAGTAATATGATAGGAACACAAAACCCCCACTTCAATCCTTTCTATTTTTGAGACTTTTACATCTATATTTTGTAGCAGGAATGTATGTTCTGTTTAAGGTTTATTTATCTTCACATGAATGAATTAAATGCCTACTAACATCCTTGTGCAGTTCTCTAACTGGTACACACATTTTTGCAGGTGCATGGGGGATTATGGCATTTTTCTGCTCGCAAAAATAAAATCATCTTTCAGAGTAAATGGAGCTTGATATCCGTTTTCCTGCTGAAGCTTAACCCTTTGTATAAAAAGACCTTTATGAAATGACCTAAAATAGATCATCTGATCCAATGTAGCCTCTTTGGTAGCCAAGGGGTTAAACAAATGCAAGCGTGTGGAGCCTGCAATGAAAACATCCACCTGTCCTAAATCTTCTACATCTTCACCAGCAGCCTGGCGCCATTGGTCCTGCAATCTCATGATTGGTCTCATGAACTTAGCTCATTTTGCGATGGAGAAAGAAAAGAAAATCAGACAGCAAGATGACAGTGAAATAATGACATCACCACTAGTGATTGGCTCACTGGGAGGAAGCTGCCAGTGAAATAATTGCATCACAACTAGTGATTGGCTCACTGGGAGGAAGCTGCCAGTGAAATAATTGCATCACAACTAGTGATTGGCTCACTGGGAGGAAGCTGCCAGTGAAATAATTGCATCAACACTAGTGATTGGCTCACTGGGAGGAAGCTGCCAGTGAAATAATTGCATCACAACTAGTGATTGGCTCACTGGGAGGAAGCTGCCAGTTAAATAATTGCATCAACACTAGTGATTGGCTCACTGGGAGGAAGCTGGCAGTGAAATAATTGCATCAACACTAGTGATTGGCTCACTGGGAGGAAGCTGCCAGGTCAAACTCTTGATTTATGCTGAGCAATGGGTCTCTCACTGGATTACAGTGAGTGTGTGAACGCGGTGTGAACGCGGTGTGAACGTGGCTCCCATTTAAAAAAAAACATTTTTGGGTGGGTGGGGATGTGGGGGGGGGGGGGGGGGGCACACACACATACCCGTGAGGGTGTAGATACCTGTGCTGTATGCGGATGTTTAGGGCACAGGCAGCACACAGCTCTGTATACAAGCAGGGAAGGGGGATATACGGTGGCTGAGAAGGATCAAAGTGTGAGGACGTCAGCTCCAGGGGCCTTTGTTAGGGCTGGGAATGGGATATGGGACAATAACACACTGCTGGAAGCAGGGGACATGGGGCTGGTGTTAATAACCTGAGAGGCACACAGTGTTATATAAACACACACACACACACACACACATACACACACCCGTACCTCCGCTGGGGGGAGGAGAGAAGGGAGCTGGTTCCTGCCCGGGGGACTCACAGAGACCCCGCCCCCCCCCCACTCTCACAGACTTACCGCACAGCACACAGATCAGCTGCTGCAGATGCCGGGTAGTGGGGGAGAATACCGGGTACCCAGAGGTCCGCGGTACCCAGATGCCGGGTACCCGGAGGTCCGCGGTATAAACCTTGTCTGTGTGTCTCGTGTTGGCTTGCAAATAAAAATGGAAAGTTTTTTAAAAACTTTTCCCACAATGGTGCTGGGGGGAACAAAAGTACACGGAGTCGTGTCTGTGTATAACGCAATTTTGAAGTTTAACCAAAATGAAAACATTCGGGCGCCCGTTAGCATACGTTGCAGTTTTTACCTTCCTTTGCAATTCCATCTGGCTGTGAAGAGGTTACTTTTGTATTGGAGTTCCTCCTTTTACATTGTACAAACGTTGGTCGAAACACTTCTTCTCCACTCGCTACTTTCTCAGTCTCCAGTCACACTTCCGTCTCCACTCACTACTTTTCGTCTCCACTCACACATCAGTCTCCACTCACACTTTTCCACTCACTACTTTCTCAGTCTCCAGTCACACTTCCGTCTCCACTCACTACTTTCCGTCTCCACTCACACATCAGTCTCCACTCACACTTTTCCACTCACTACTTTCTCAGTTTCAATGATTTTAGTTTTTTTTTTCCACTTTGAGCCAATGCGGGAAGAGATATATTTGGCCGTATTGAGTAGTTTGACATGTAGTAAGTACGGATAGATCTCATCAGAGGATCGATGTTGCTTTAAATTTGTTTTACAGAACAAGAAAAGGTGCACTAGTTAGATAACGGCAAGGCGAGTGTCACCGCTTTTTCAAAAGCAGGTTTGCACAATAAATCAGAAGAACGCTTATGTGGGCTGTGCCCCTAGTAGATTTTTCTTATCTGTCTTGGTAAAGCAGTTGTTGACTTGAACCTTTTTACCGATTCAACATATTGATTTGGAATGGGGACAGTTTGCATTTTTGCAGCACCTATGTCATAGTTGAAAGACCGTGTCTCTATCTAATGTTGTTCTAATTCATATAATTGACATTAAACAGAGGTGGAAATGGGACATGTGTTTAAAAAAAAAATCTGCACTAATCTACTATATATTTGTGAAATCACTGTATGTCTGCGTCCCAAGGGTCATTCGCATTGGACCTTGGGCCTGTCACTCCTGCTCAGGCCATGCCCGCCCCCGCACACCTCTCATTGGCCTACGTCCAACACCAATGCCACACTGTCCCACCCCTCACTGACTCTCATTGGCCTGCGTCCAATGCCCGCCCCCGCACACCTCTCATTGGCCTGCGTCCCACCCCTCACTGACTCTCATTGGCCTGCGTCCAATGCCCGCCCCCGCACACCTCTCATTGGCCTGCGTCCAACACCAATGCCCTAATACTTCCACACTGTCCCACGCTTCACAGCTATCAAAACCTTCACGTCTGCTACCACAGACTGCCGAATCAGGTACAGCAGTGTTTCCCAAACTGTGCGCGCCGCGGCTTGGCTAGAGGGGCGCCGCGATCAGGGCCGCCAGCAGCGGGAAACAAGGGCTGCTAGCTCATTTAAAAAAAAAAAAAAAAAAAAAAAAACCTCTGAGGGGAAGCAGAGGAGCGGTCACGTGACCGCTCCCATCCAATGGGGCTGCAGCCTGCCCGGCATTGCAACTGCAGAGCCACCAGACAGCACCAAGGTGTGTGTGTGTGTGTGTGTGTGTGTGTGTGTGTGTGTGTGTGTGTGTGTGTGTGTGTGTGTGTGTGTGTGTGTGTGTGTGTGTGTGTGTGTGTGTGTGTGTGTGTGTGTGTGTGTGTGTGTGTGTGAAAAACGGGCTGCAGGGTGTGTGTGAAAAACGGGCTGCAGGGTGTGTGTGTGTGTGTGTGTGTGTGTGTGTGTGTGTGTGTGTGTGTGTGTGTGTGTGTGTGTGAAACGGGCTGCAGGGTGTGTGTGTGTGTGTGTATATATGTGTGGTGTGTGTGTATATATGTGTGGTGTGTGTGTGTGTGTGTGTGTGTGTGTGTATATATGTATATATGTGTGTGTATGTGTGGTGTGTGTATATCTTATACTATATTAGTGAAAGCACTGTATGTTTGCCTGCCTGCCTGCATGCATGCCTGCCTGCTGGATGTCCGGTGTCCCTAGCGGCAATCTCATTGGTCCCTTGGCCCGCCCGCCCCCGCACACCTCTCATTGGCCTCACACACTCACACCACCCCCTTGGCCCGCCCCCCACACCTCTCATTGGCCTGAGGCGGAGTGACGGGCCAAAGGTCCAAAAAAAATAAATAAAACACACACACACACACACACACACACACACACACACACACACACACACACACACACACACACACACACACCTCTCTCCCCTCTCCAAATCACCTTTTCCCCCTCCCCAGCGGCATCACCTCTTCCCCCTCCCCAGCGGCATCACCTCTTCCCCCTCCCCAGCGGCATCACCTCTTCCCCCTCCCCAGCGGCATCACCTCTTCCCCCTCCCCAGCGGCATCACCTCTTCCCCCTCCCCAGCGGCATCACCTCTTCCCCCTCCCCAGCGGCATCACCTCTTCCCCCTCCCCAGCGGCATCACCTCTCCCCCTCCCCAGCGGCATCACCTCTCCCCCCTCACCGCTCCAAATCACCTCTCCCCCTCACCGCTCCAAATCACCTCTCCCCGCTCCAAATCACCTCTCCCCGCTCCAAATCACCTCTCCCCGCTCCCCGCTCCAAATCACCTCGCTTCCCGCAGCTGCCACGCGGCGCGTAAGATGGCGGACCCCCTTCCTCCCTCGCGGCGCCGAGTCAGACGGTGGCGGCGCCCGGAAGTACAGGTAGGTGTCGCTCCCCACCTCCGGCGCCAAACGGAACTGAGAAAGGGCGCATCAACTGAGGTGTGTGTGTGTGTGTGTGTGTGTGTGTGTGTGTGTCACTGTCCACTGCCCCCCCCTCCTGTCCACTGCCCCCCCCTCCTGTCCACTGCCCCCCCCTCCTGTCCACTGCGTCCCCCCTCCTGTCCACTGCGTCCCCCCTCCTGTCCCCCCTCCTGTCCACTGCGTCCCCCCTCCTGTCCACTGCGTCCCCCCTCCTGTCCACTGCCCCCCCCCTCCTGTCCACTGCCCCCCCCCTCCTGTCCACTGCCCCCTCCCTCCTGTCCACTGCCCCCTCCCTCCTGTCCACTGCCCCCCCCTCCTGTCCACTGCCCCCCCCCTCCTGTCCACTGCCCCCCCCTCCTGTCCACTGCCCCCCCCTCCTGTCCACTGCCCCCCCCTCCTGTCCACTGCCCCCCCCTCCTGTCCACTGCCCCCCCCCTCCTGTCCACTGCCCCCCCCTCCTGTCCACTGCCCCCCCCCCCTCCTGTCCACTGCCCCCCCCCTCCTGTCCACTGCCCCCCCCTCCTGTCCACTGCCCCCCCCCTCCTGTCCACTGCCCCCCCCCCCCTCCTGTCCACTGCCCCCCCCCTCCTGTCCACTGCCCCCCCCCCCTCCTGTCCACTGCCCCCCCCCTCCTGTCCACTGCCCCCTCCCTCCTGTCCACTGCCCCCCCCCTCCTGTCCACTGCCCCCCCCCCTCCTGTCCACTGCCCCCCCCCCTCCTGTCCACTGCCCCCCCCCTCCTGTCCACTGCAGGAAATGCAGGGGGAGGAATCCATGCCTTTGAGGCGCCCCCCCCCTCCCTTTGACGCCCCCCCCCCCTCCCTTTGACGCCCCCCCCCCCTTCCCTTTGACGCCCCCCCCCCTCCCTTTGACGCCCCCCCCCCCTCCCTTTGACGCCCCCCCCTCCCTTTGACGCCCCCCCCCCCTCCCTTTGACGCCCCCCCCCTCCCTTTGACGCCCCCCCCCTCCCTTTGACGCCCCCCCCCCCTCCCTTTGACGCCCCCCCCCCTCCCTTTGACGCCCCCCCCCCTCCCTTTGACGCCCCCCCCCCTCCCTTTGACGCCCCCCCCCCTCCCTTTGACGCCCCCCCCCCTCCCTTTGACGCCCCCCCCCTCCCTTTGACGCCCCCCCCTCCCTTTGACGCCCCCCCCCCCCTCCCTTTGACGCCCCCCCCCCCCTCCCTTTGACGCCCCCCCCCCCCTCCCTTTGACGCCCCCCCCCCCCTCCCTTTGACGCCCCCCCCCCCCTCCCTTTGACGCCCCCCCCTCCCTTTGACGCCCCCCCCCCCTCCCTTTGACGCCCCCCCCCCTCCCTTTGACGCCCCCCCCTCCCTTTGACGCCCCCCCCCCTCCCTTTGACGCCCCCCCCCCTCCCTTTGACGCCCCCCCCTCCCTTTGACGCCCCCCCCTCCCTTTGACGCCCCCCCCCTCCCTTTGACGCCCCCCCCCCTCCCTTTGACGCCCCCCCCCTCCCTTTGACGCCCCCCCCCTCCCTTTGACGCCCCCCCCCTCCCTTTGACGCCCCCCCCCTCCCTTTGACGCCCCCCCCCTCCCTTTGACGCCCCTCCCTTTGACGCCCCTCCCTTTGACGCCCCCCCCCCTCCCTTTGACGCCCCCCCCCTCCCTTTGACGCCCCCCCCCTCCCTTTGACGCCCCCCCCCCTCCCTTTGACGCCCCCCCCCTCCCTTTGACGCCCCCCCCCTCCCTTTGACGCCCCCCCCTCCCTTTGACGCCCCCCCCCTCCCTTTGACGCCCCCCCCTGCCTTTGACGCCCCCCCCTGCCTTTGACGCCCCGCACGCACACACTGACTGACTGCCGCACGCACGCACACACTGACTGACGCGCACACAAAGCCTGACTGACGCACGCACACACTGACTGAGGCACACACTGACTGTGTGTGCGTCAGTCAGTCTGTGTGTGTTTGTGTTTCTGCCTCAGACTCACTGACGCGCGAGCAAACACACAGTGACTGACGCACACACGCTACATGAAGCTGTAAAGGAGGGAGGGAGGGGGGGGACTGGATTGATGTGAATGGGGGACAAACAGAGAGAGGGGGGAGGAGAGAGAGGAACGGGAACATTACATCCCGGGCAACGCCGGGTCTCTCAGCTAGTATATATATATATATATAATGTGTATGTGTGGTGTATATATATGTGTGGTGTGTGTGTGTTATACACAAAAGAGAAACCCGCACAGCTGATGCTAACCACAGTGAGGTGCTGACTGGATGGAGACTGATTGTATCATATGGGAGAAAAAAGAACCCAGTCTTCCAGCACTCAATCACAAACAAATGTATAATTGTAAATTTAAAATACTTTATTGATGCCAAGAATAAAAAAATGGGTGTTAAAACGTAATTAAACGATGTATTGCAACAGCACGTGACTGTGTCCAATTGTTACCCACCTAGAGCTGGGTGGGTGGATGTTGTAATAAAATCCCTTATAGATATTCGGGATTTGGACTGCTATATGTTATAGCTTCCTAAAAGGTATAGGAAAGGAGCCTATAGAAACTCACCCAGAGGTGTTATCAATATAAGTGTATCCGGGTATGTAGTGCACACTCACAAGATACACTTATGGCGCACTTGTATTAGTATACTGTGCAAGGTCAGACCGTATCCACCCCTATTGTGGGAATAAACTGCTCCCTGCGTGATATCTTAATTGGCGCTAGATCTTTTGTGGATTCATATTACGCCCACATAATAAGGTAAAACACAGGCTTGTAGGCAAGTATAAGGTTCATCAGGTATAAACTTTATTGACTGCAGAGTGTTAATTGATATAGAAACACCATAGGTGGTAGTGATAATGCCGTGATGTTTCTATGTGTGCTATAAACCCTGAGGGCTCACCTATGGTACTGTCAGTGAGGTGTAGGTGATCTTGACTCAGTATAGAGGTCTGTATATATTTATATTTGCCTGTTGATGCAAACCCCACTGTAGTTGTGGTTGCTGCAGCTGAGATCAGCACTAGTTATGGGGCTAATAAATAGACATAACAACTGACAGAATATATGAATCTCCTGAGCAGTTAAACACACTGACAAAATGCAAATAATGCCAACTAATAGGGTATGTGTGGGGTTAATGATGGGATGGAATCAGTGTGCGATCACCCCACCCCCCTTTCCCTATATAGCAGCTATATACCAATTGCCAGTTTATATAGGGGCCGGTCTAGCTGTAATGTATATAGCATGCCTGTCTGTAGGTGAGTTGTATAGTCCCCTAGAGGTACGAGGATCACGCTATATTGTTACAGAGCGCGATCCCGGCTTCACATGCACGCCGGGGGAAGCCGCAAATCACTCAACGCAGATCAGTATCCAACTGCTGTAGAATTTCAAATGCACTGGCTTCCCGCGTGTGCAGGAGATGATTGCCTGGGTAAGAGGATCACGCTGTATGGTAACAAAGCGCGATCCCCACTGAACATACACTTCGGGGGAAGCCACAAATCTTTTAACGCGGATCAATATCCCTCTGCTGTTACTTTTGAATGAACTGGCTTCCCGCGTGTGCAGGAGAAAAATGTTGTGTGTGTGTGTATGTATGTATGTATATATATATATATATATGTATCCCCCTGAGGAAGGTCCCATTCTGTAGGACCGAAACGTTGGGTTTCTGGATGTATTTTTGCTTTCACTAATACACTTTGATCTTCAACATTGAGTGCTGTCTCTTGTTTACCAATCCTTGGAACGGTAACGTATAACTACATTCTCTATATGGGACGTGCACCTGTGGCTTAACAGCACCTATTGGAGTGCCAACTGCCTTATCTGACTATATATATATATGTATATGTATATGTGTGTGTGTGTGTATATATGTATGTGTGGTGTATATGGATGTGTGTGATGTGTGTGTGGTGTGTGCGTGTGAATATATTTATCAAAGTTGCACTATGTTAATAAATAATTTATTCTCACATGTCTTTTTTTTTTTTTCATTTTTAAATATTATATAATGTACACACAAACACACACACACACTGACAGCTACCAAGTGACAAACACACACAGTGATACCCGCCTACCAAGCGCGCTTGCTGTCTCCTCTGCCAGGACAGCGAAAAGCTCCTGGTAGAGCGAGCGGCAGCAAGCAAGAGCGAGCAGCAGCACCTAAGCGCTTACTATGTCCCAGGCCAGAGGAACTATAGCAGCGCTGATTACAGATGCAGGGGCTTTGTGCATCTGTTCAGCCCGGCTCAGCGACGCTGAGAGAGGGAGGCCCGGCGCGCACGCTGGAGGAGCAGCACCGGGAGACTGAGAGAGAGAGTGAGGTCAGAGAGAGAGTGATGTCAGAGAGAGAGAGTGAGGTCAGAGAGAGAGAGAGTGAGGTCAGAGAGAGAGAGTGAGGTCAGAGAGAGAGAGTGAGGTCAGAGAGAGAGAGAGAGAGTAAGGTCAGAGAGAGAGAGAGTGAGGTCAGAGAGAGAGTGAGGTCAGAGAGAGTGAGGTCAGAGAGAGTGAGGTCAGAGAGAGAGAGTGAGGTCAGAGAGAGTGAGAGTGTGTGAGAGAGACACCAACTGCGCACTGCAACTGTTAGGTATGTATATACACCTTTGTTTTTACTTTGGGCGCCGCGTAAAAATCCTGATCGCCTTGGGGAGCCTTGAAAAAATTCTGATTGCCTTGAACCGAAAAAGTTTGGGAACCACTGAGGTACAGAATCTACACACAATGCACAAACACAGCACACACACACATTCACACAACACCAAACACTGCAGACTGCCTCTTCAAACCCCCCCTCCCCTCCACGCCACACATCTCCCTCCCGCAACCGGACCGCGAGGCCGCGGCCTCCACTCACACACCATGGCAACGATGTCCCTCCCCCTATCCCGCTACCTCACACAGTGTAGCTCCCGAGAACCGCACAGCACGCCACATCTCCTGCACCTCACACAGCTCCCTACCGCAACCGGACCGCGAGGCCCCCTACCCCGCTACACCATGCCACCAATGTCCCTCCCCCTATCCCGCTACCTCACACAGTGTAGCTCCCGCGGACCGCACAGCACGCCTCACATCTCCTGCACCTCACACATCTCCCTCCGCAACCGGACCGCGAGGCCCCCTACCCCGCTACACCATGCCACCAATGTCCCTCCCCCCATCCCGCTACCTCACACAGTGTAGCTCCCGCGAACCGCACAGCACGCCTCACATCTCCTGCACCTCACACATCTCCCTACCGCAACCGGACCGCGAGGCCCCCTACCCCGCTACACCATGCCACCAATGTCCCTCCCCCTATCCCGCTACCTCACACAGTGTAGCTCCCGCGGACCGCACAGCACGCCTCACATCTCCTGCACCTCACACATCTCCCTCCGCAACCGGACCGCGAGGCCCCCTACCCCGCTACACCATGCCACCAATGTCCCTCCCCCTATCCCGCTACCTCACACAGTGTAGCTCCCGCGGACCGCACAGCACGCCTCACATCTCCTGCACCTCACACATCTCCCTACCGCAACCGGACCGCGAGGCCCCCTACCTCGCTACACCATGCCACCAATGTTCCTCCCCCTATCCCGCTACCTCACACAGTGTAGCTCCCGCGGACCGCACAGCACGCCTCACATCTCCTGCACCTCACACATCTCCCTCCTTAACCGGACCGCGAGGCCCCCTACCCCGCTACACCATGCCACCAATGTCCCTCCCCCTATCCCGCTACCTCACACAGTGTAGCTCCCGCGAACCGCACAGCACGCCTCACATCTCCTGCACCTCACACATCTCCCTACCGCAACCGGACCGCGAGGCCCCCTACCCCGCTACACCATGCCACCAATGTCCCTCCCCCTATCCCGCTACCTCACACAGTGTAGCTCCCGCGGACCGCACAGCACGCCTCACATCTCCTGCACCTCACACATCTCCCTCCGCAACCGGACCGCGAGGCCCCCTACCCCGCTACACCATGCCACCAATGTCCCTCCCCCTATCCCGCTACCTCACACAGTGTAGCTCCCGCGAACCGCACAGCACGCCTCATCTCCTGCACCTCACACAGCTCCCTACCGCAACCAGACCGCGAGGCCCCCTACCCCGCTACACCATGCCACCAATGTCCCTCCCCCTATCCCGCTAGCTCACACAGTGTAGCTCCCGCGAACCGCACAGCACGCCTCACATCTCCTGCACCTCACACATCTCCCTACCGCAACCGGACCGCGAGGCCCCCTACCCCGCTACACCATGCCACCAATGTCCCTCCCCCTATCCCGCTACCTCACACAGTGTAGCTCCCGCGACCGCACAGCACGCCTCACATCTCCTGCACCTCACACATCTCCCTACCGCAACCGGACCGCGAGGCCGCGGCCTACACTCACACACCATGGCAACGATGTCCCTCCCCCTATCCCGCTACCTCACACAGTGTAGCTCCCGCGGACCGCACAGCACGCCTCATCTCCTGCACCTCACACAGCTCCCTACCGCAACCGGACGCGAGGCCACGGCCTACACTCACACACCATGCCACCAATGTTCCTCCCCCTATCCCGCTACCTCACACAGTGTATGACAACACCTACCACTGGAAATCAGATGTTCGTTGAAATAAAATATGTTTTCCTAACTATTTTACTGTCTGTATAATGTACACAACACTCACCCACACAAAACCCCCTCATACACACACACACACACACACACGCAAACATCCTGTCATTCTATGCCACACACTACACTCAAAAACATGCCATTTTTAACATGTGTATGACCAACAACACGCACTCACACACGTCACACACACAACATGCCTCATACACACACACATGCTCTCACACACACCACACACCATGCCACCGATGTCACTCCCGCTATCCCGCTACCTCACACACTCTACCTCCCGCGGAACAACCAGCACGCCTGACATCTCCTGCACCTCACACATCTCCCTCCGCAACCGGACCGCGACGCCGCGGACTACAGTCAAACAGCATGCCACCAATGTCACTCCCGCTACCTCACACACTGTATGACAACACCTACCACTGAAACTCAGCTGTTCCTTACAATAAAATATGTTTTCCTAACAATTTCACTGTCTGTATAATCTACTATATATTTCTGAAAGCACTGTATGTCTGCGTCCCAAGGGCCAATCGCATTGCACCTTTGGCCTGTCACTCCGGCTCAGGCCATGCCCGCCCCCGCACACCTCTCATTGGCCTGCGTCCAACACCAATGCCACACTGTCCCACCCCTCACTGACTCATTGGCCTGCGTCCAACACCAATGCCACACTGTCCCACCCCTCACTGACTCATTGGCCTGCGTCCAACACCAATGCCACACTGTCCCACCCCTCACTGAGCTACCACTTCCCTGTCCCACCCCTCACTGAGCTTTGCATTTGCAGCACCTAATCCTCAACCCTCACTGCTCTGGGGCCACGCTTCACAGCTCTCAAAACCCTCACCGTCTGCTACCACAGAACTGCCGAATCAGGTACAGAATCAGCTACACACAACACACGATAACACCAAACACTGCACACACAGACATTCACACAACACCAAACACTGCACACTGCCTCTTCAAAACACCACCCTCGACCCCCCCCCCGGTCCACGCCACAGATCTCCCTCCCGCTACCGCAGACCCTCTACGGGCCGCGGCCTACACTAAAACACCATCGCCACCGGCCCACACGCCACACATCTCCCTCCCGCTACCTCAGATACTCTACGTGCCGCGGACCGGCCCGCACGCCACAGATCTCCCGCCAAACAACATCGCCACCGGCCCGCAACGCCCCCAACAAACAAACACACACTATGCTAGGTACTCACTTCGGCACCGGCCCGCACGGAGCTTCTCCGAAGGCCGCCACACATCTCCCGCCAAACACCATCCGCACCGGCGCCGGGGGAGCGCGAGTCACGGGGGACCAAGCGGGCGCCGGGGGGGGGGGAGCGCAAGTCACGGGGAGGGACAGTGTGTGTGGGGGGGAGGAACAGTGTGTGTGTGGGGGAGGGAGGGACATTGTGTGTGTGTGTGGGGGAGGGGAGGCAGTGTGTGTGTGGGGGAGGGGGGGCAGTGTGTGTGTGGGGGAGGGGGGGGCAGTGTGTGGGGGGGGAGGGGGGGACACTGTGTGTGCGTGTGTGTGTGTGAGGGGGGGGGACAGTGTGTGGGGGAGGGGGGGGCAGTGTGTGTGTGGGGGTTTGGCAGTGTGACTCCCGGGCAACGCCGGGTCTCTCAGCTAGTTAATTCATAAAGACAACCACAACTTCAGAAACCAGTTCAGGCAAAGTGGAAAAAAGCTTCTACAAAGTATATTTACACTGCGCATAACTAGAAGGTTTTTGACGGAGAGGTCAGATTGGTGTAATTTTGGAAGAATATGATACAGTCATCATACTGTATACATTACTGAGTCTTCCTGCACATCCCTAGACACCTTATCTCTGAATTCTTTATGTGCATGTATCTACTTACCAGATAAAATTGAGCGTTGCCTCCAGTATTCAGGGATGTCCCGAGTACAAAATAATAATGAGAACATTATACGTTATTTATAAACGTGTCAAAATTATGAAACAATCAACGTCTTAAAATAACTGACTGAAGGTGGTTTTGAGAGACCCCGGTAAATTGTTCCAGAAGTGCGGTGTTCGGTAAGAGAAGGAAGAGCGACCAGATTCTTAATTGAACCCCGGAAACATCAGCTGTATTCTTCTTCAAAACATTGTTCGCCTTCTATCCAGTTCTTCTATTAAATGTGCGATCCTATTTACCTGGTAACTTTCCTACAGTTTCCTCTCAGTCAGTGGTCAAGAAGCTGCTAATGTAAGTACAGTACCTACGCAAAGCATTATTATTATTTGCACGTGTACTTTTATTTATACCTGAAAAAGGGCCTCAAAACGTGAATCTAAAAATAAAATGAGTTGCTACTCTCCACTCAAGTCTTGCCTCATCCATGGACACAAAGGATAGCAGAACGGCAAACAGAATGATAACACGTTGGTGTTATTTAGACTTTGGGGTTGAAAATGGAAGTCATTTCAGAGTTTTTCTCCCCAAAGTTGCCTTCTATTTCTCATAAGTTATAACAACATGGATTTTAGAAAAAAAATCAGTGAACTGCTGAGAGATCCTAGTTTAGGTAATGTCACATGGTGGACTGTCCCTGCTCTGCTGTAACTTTTCTGAAGAGGTTTCCCTTTCTAGAGATCGGAGAGAGGTGAGAGGGGTATGAGTGTGTGTGTCTCGAGCGTGTCGCACCTTTCACCATTGTGCCCAGTATTTCTGGAGAAGCCTCCTGGCCACCAGATTCCAGCATGCTTTTTGCAAGATACAGGCAAAATGTTTCGTCCATGACATGGGTCAAACAGATGGGCAAAGAGTATTATGCAGGTGCCTATTTATGTCTCCCTTACACAAGGCGAATGCAAAGACTGGTTTCTTGGGTACCAACACCCAGCCAGAATCAGGACAACCTATTCATCCAGATACAGTGCTGGGCAATGCATAAAATGGCTGGTCGGCCTACAAAGGAAGGATAGGGAATGATCAGTCTGCAGTGTCCTCAATCAGCATGGGCCAACATGTACAATACTTATGCAAAGAACTTGCTGACAAACTCATTTAGATACATTCAGTCAACGTTTGCAAAATTGCACATATGGTTTAGTAAAAGTAGTTTTTTCATGGAGGCCTGTGGGTTATGTGTACGCTCACTCAGTAAACACATCGCTTTTTTTTTTTTTTTTACCAATGTGCTGTTGAACAGTGACCAAAAAAAGCAAAGCACAAAATACACTGGATCAATGTACATCACAAATCACTAAAACCCAACAGTTCAAATATTCATCCTGTCTTATAACCTACATCAAGCTGCATAAAAACTGGCACTTCTTAAATATTGCATTAAAAGGAGCAAATCAAGAAATATATATATATATTAAATAAATCAGTTTTGATGAGGATACTTACTGCATTTATTATTTAACTCAATGCCATTTTTTAATGCGTTTGCATATACAGAGCATCCTTTGGTTTCTATAGCAGGTTTTATCACACTTCCTCAGCAGTGCAAGATCATTGTCACACTTTCCTGTTTGTGATCATCTGTTGCAAATGATCCCAGCAGTTTGAGCTGCAAACTGTAACAATAGTTACCTTAGTAATATCCGGATACATTGTTTGCTGCTGAGTTACGCGGACTGAAGGATTGATTGAAACTGAAAGGCAGCCATTATGTGAATCCCAGGAAGCAGGATCTTTGCTGATCGATTCGTTCTCCCGTGATCGATCGGCAACATAGGTAATTATTTTCAATAAGAGGTAATTAATGGCTGCCTATATTAAAACAAACATTTAACTGCCCCTTGGATTACCGCTTTAAAGTTGGGTATTAGTTACATAATTTGACCAAAGTATGATCGGCTGACCCACCACGCCAAGGTAACCCCATATCAGGCAAGTTCTAACGTCTAATGTCTTACAGCATGTCATCGGAGCCGAATCGCTCCTGCTTCTCTTTCTAGTTTTCATGGAGGATTATTATCTGGCATTTTAATGCCCAACAATTGTACGGACACGTATAGCATAACATCTTCAGGACTTGGTAGGATATTGGCGATTAAAACAAAAATGAATTGCTCTACTTCAGGTGACACTGGAGAAGGGGGAAGAATCAAGAGGTCCTAAATGGATTGAAAGCAAGGCCAAATATTTCTGACAGGACTTGACATTATTGTTCATTGAAAAAACATACTACAAGACTTTATCCTTGTTCAACAACACACACACACACACACACACACACACACACACACACACACACACACACACACACACACACACACACACACACCTAAAACTACCAAGACTATTACCAGGGTAAATTTATGTTTTCTTTATAATTGTGTAATATCTTTTCCCCGTTCCCCTTTTTGCTCGTTTTTTTTTACATGCTTTCATCTTTAGCGCGACAGGCGGTTGCCTGTCACATATATATGGTATGTGCATCTGTTTGCTATGTTACGGTAGTGTTTCCCCTCTGCTCCCTGCACCTATGAGTGATGACCGTGATTTGAATTTAGTATCAGCTGAGCCGCGCGAGTGGCGATTGGTGCGACGTAGGGGCGGGATGGAGGAGGTTCACTACTAAAAACGGGGAAAGACCATTACGATCTGTAGTCTCTTTGATAAAGCGCCTCCTGCGCGAAATGCGTTGGTGTTTTTTTTTTTTTTAACCTTCATGTGCCAATAAATAGACGTTTTACTGCCATTACCTTGCCTGGTGGAGTTTTCTTCGGCTGTGCACCACCTCTTGTTTCCTGTTCTCCCTAGAACTACCAAAGCTGCGGATCATGACATTTTTGTTCCCCAATTAAATCGATGTGGAAATTCAGCAAAAGCACGCCTGACCAGCGGCTAAAGCAGTTATAGCATAAAGCGCAGTAACTTGCTATGTAGGAATATCCCTTAAAATATAGTGGTTGTGCCATATTAAAACCTAGTGTGTGTACAATGGAAATTATAAATGGGAATATATTACTAGGTAGACACTAAAATGGTTATTCACATACACCAAATGTCTTCACTGCAGAACTCATTTAATTTATAAAATGTTAAACATACATACAATATGTTTTATGTATTTTTAAATGGAGGGCGTATCTCTGGGTGAGAGTGATGGGATGAGGAGGATGTTAGGAAAATGGAAGCAGTGTAGGTGTGTGATGGGATTATGGGAGCAGTATAGGTGAGTGATGGAATGAGGGGGATATGAGCAGTGTAGGTGAGTGATGGGATGAGGGGGATATGAGTAGTGTAGGTGAGTGATGGTATTAGGGGGATATGAGCAGTGTAGGTGAGTGATGGGATGAGGGGGATATGAGCAGTGTAGGTGAGTGATGGGATGAGGGGGATATGAGCAGTGTAGGTGAGTGATGGGATGAGGGGGATATGAGAAGTGTAGGTGAGTGATGGGATGAGGGGGATATGAGCAGTGTAGGTGAGTGATGGGATGAGGGGGATATGAGAAGTGTAGGTGAGTGATGGGATGAGGGGGATATGAGCAGTGTAGGTGAGTGATGGTATTAGGGGGATATGAGCAGTGTAGGTGAGTGATGGGATGAGGGGGATATGAGCAGTGTAGGTGAGTGATGGTATTAGGGGGATATGAGCAGTGAAGGTGAGTGATGGTATTAGGGGGATATGAGCAGTGTAGGTGAGTGATGGGATGAGGGGGATATGAGCAGTGTAGGTGAGTGATGGTATTAGGGGGATATGAGCAGTGTAGGTGTGTGATGGGATGAGAGGGTGGGAGCAGTGTAGGTGAGTGATGGAATGAGGGGGATGTTAGGGGGATGGGAGCAGTGTAGGTGAGTGATGGGATGAGGGGGATGTTAAGGGGATGGGAGCAGTGTAGGTGAATGATGGGATGAGGGGGATATGAGCAGTGTAGGTGAGTGATGGGATGAGAGGGATATGAGCAGTGTAGGTGAGTGATGGGATGAGGGGGATATGAGCAGTGTAGGTGAGTGATGGGATGAGAGGGATATGAGCAGTGTAGGTGAGTGATGGGATGAGGGGGATATGAGCAGTGTAGGTGAGTGATGGGATGAGAGGGTGGGAGCAGTGTAGGTGAGTGATGGGATGAGGGGGATGGGAGCAGTGTAGGTGAGTGATGGGATGAGGGGGATGGGAGCAGTGTAGGCGAGTGATGGGATGAGGGGGATGGGAGCAATGTAGGTGAGTGATGGGATGAGGGGGATGGGAGCAGTGTAGGTGAGTGATGGGATGAGATGGTGGGAGCAGTGTAGGTGAGTGATAGGATGAGGGGGATGGGAGCAGTGTAGGTGAGTGATGGGATGAGGGGGATGTTAGGGGGATGGGAACAGTGTAGGTGAGTGATGGGATGAGGGGGATATTAGGGTGATGGGAACAGTGTAGGTGAGAAAAGGTGAAGCGCAGACATGGAAAGGGTTGGAAATGAAGGGCCACTTGTTCCAGTAAATCTATAAAATAAATTACAATTAAAAAAAAAAAAAATTACATTTCTTTTGAACATTAAATATTTTTATTTAAAAAAAATCAATTACTTATTGCGATATATATCATTATAGCAACAAATTTATTGATATAGTTGTGGTGGGTTTTTTTCTGTTACCACCCAACCCTAACCTAGTTTATATAAAAAAATAAAATAAAAAATGAATCCATCATGACAGCAAAACGTTATTTTATTATTTATAAACATGTTATAGCCGTTTTTCTAAAGGCTTTCTATTATTACAAAGGGATCTGTTGAGCTGTCGCATGAACACGTGTCACACGTCTGCAGCAACCTTGGGTAGCCTCACAAACGGCTGAAGAGAACGGTTATGAAAGGTCAATACTTCAGAAGGATAAACCATCATTTGGACAGAACATCCAGGGTGCTCTTGCTTTATGCAACAACGCTCATCTTTCTTTACATTTCAAAGGCCTTCCCAAAGGATTCCATTGTCCGCTTCCTTCTCCCATTGATTGAAGAACAGTTCTTCTTCCAAGCTGGTGGTAAGGTTGGAAGGGGGTTGATAATAGGTTATTGCACATACATTGTTTTGACATTTTCAGTTCCTGTTACAAATCACCATTTAGTTTATATGGTCAGTATTGCCAAAGCAGCTTCATGTCATTACGAGACTGGATTCCAGTTCTGTCTTTCCACGTTTTCATAGCGCTCTAGTATTGTTACGCATCAGAATGCACTGGGATTAGAGTTAGAACACTAGGCATTGACCGGCACCGAGTTTGAAACAGGGGAACCTGGTTAAATTCCCGGTGTCGGCTCCTTGTGACTTGGGCCAGTCACTTTATCTCCCTGTGCCTCAGGCACCAAAAACAGATTGTAAGCTCCACGGGGCAGGGATCTGTGCCTGCAAAATGACTATATAAAGCGCTATGTAAAAACTAGCAGCGCTATACAAGAACAAACAATTATTATATTATTATAAGGCTTGCATCAGTCTCATAACATGGAGCCACGTTAACTACTGCACGGTCTCATGAACCATTATCAAATGGTCATGGATCCTATTCTCTCACCGCTAGGTATGTCACGCACAGAACTTTCTCCCATTGGACCTTCTGGCTCAGATTGGTGCAGGGCATGCAAGTAGAAATGTATTAAAGCAGAGGGTGTTCTAATGATCAAAAAACTGAGCAATTCCTTTCTTAAGGAGTGACAAGCTTATTGAATGTGGTTAAACACTCAATCCCTATTCCATGCAGAAATGAGACCTGAATATGAAACCCCTTGCTACTGTAATTATGTCATTAATACTGCATAACCATGTGTGAAATGTGCAAGAGTGTGAATGAATGTGTGTATGTATATGTGAATGAATGTGTGTGTATATGTATGTGTGTGTGTATGTATGTGTATATGCACGCACATATGTGGTGCCAATCCATTCTACTCTGTAAACCATACAGAATGGTTCTTGACCTCACTAGAAAGTCTTATTTATTGAGAGCAGACAGGTGGGTAACGGGGAATGAGAGAAATGAGCAGCGGTTCCAATTTATCTGAAGTCCCCATGTTGTGTGTTTCTGGTATAGGAGTACAGAACAAAGTCCAGTTAAGCATGAGCAAACAGTCACAGTACTACTTTCTACAGTGACACCAACATGTTCCTCCAAAGTGGTAAACGCCATTACCACAGCAGTGTGCGTCTAATTTATAATAAATTAAATCGTTGGTGTTACCGTTTTATGTAAGACTAGTCTTCAAGATTCCTGGGAAGTTCTAATTTGCCTACTTCGTGTGTAATAGTCGGGTGTCCCACGCACCCCTCAAATGGTTAAAAACAAAAAATATCAATCTAGTCCTCATAATATTCCTCAAACAGCCCAGCTTGTAAAGACATGACAATTAAAACACTGTCCGATAGCAAATGTTCAAATGTAGTTTTTATTTTTCTTAAAGAATTTTGATAGCTATTTAAAAAGGAAAGAACAAATTTTATTTTTCAGATTGGCAATAGGCAAGTGGTTTAGATGCTGTATCTGCACACACATCGTCTAAATTGTGCTCTGGACAAGTATAATAATTCTCACTAACAAATTCTACAACTACAATTGTCTCCTACCTCTTCTAATTAAAGTCTTTCCACTTGAAAGCACTAAAAAGACATGAAAACTGTAACGCTCAATAATACAGTGAGACAGAGAGAAGCTGGAAATGTAAGCATACAATATAGTGGGGTGGAAAGAAACTATTTCAGATAGTAAAGAAATAGGACACATTTGTCTGTTTCCAACAATAGCTACGGTTGCTGATAGTTTTCTATCTACAATAGAACGGAGAGGAAGTTGAAAGCTAAATATAGTGCTTTGTGGCGATCTTTTCCATACCTGCACCCAGAATCCTTTGCATTCAGTTATGCCAAGTGTCCCGGAGCCAGCTTCTAAAGTTTTCACAAGGGAATGTTGTTGGCAAGATGAGGCTCTAATAATTTATAGACAATAGTTACTTTGAAAGATGACAAAATGCTCGCCGGTCACATTAGGGTTATTTCCGCTACCAAGAACAGAAAGAGCTTATTACCACCCTATTCTGTCAGAGGGGCTTGCAATGCATAGCGGGGACACATTGGCAGGGAACTGTGAAGACCCCAGGCAGAGAATGAAGTTCAACCTTAATCCCCATCACTGCAATAAGGGAGCGGCGACAGCTTTGCAAAAGAGGGTTCGACCACAAGAAACGTTGGCAGGTGGGTGGCCGACAATGCTTCATAGCAAAAGTCCAATCGTCTGCTAGAATACAGGCTGCAGGGACACGGAGACAAGTCACACACAGTCTATTTGTGAATGTTTCTTCCAAGCTGCAGAAAACAGGGTTATATTGCCACAAAGAATAAGGTTGTTTTTACAGTTTCCAGTATATACAGAAAGCATCTTCATCGCCCTTTATGTTAAAGCCATGAATCGTTAAAATGATCTGTCAGGAGAATGGTTTAGCCATCAAACAAGACTGTGCTACTTATTATGAACAGAAACAGAATGCGAGTGAACAAAATATTTATATGGGACCAAAAAAAACAACCCAAGTAATTTAACCCTCTAACTGCCAGCGGGCCTTCAACATAATGCAGGGGCGGTCAACTCCAGTCCTCAAGGGCCACCAACAGACCAGGTTACGGATATCCCTGCTTCAGCACAGGTGGTAGGTACACCGGTCAACGACTGAGCCACTGACAGCCACACCTGTGCTGAAGCAGGGATATCCTTAAAACCTGACCTGTTGGTGGCCCTTGAGGGCTGGGAGTTGACCACCCCAGACCATGCAGAATGTGTGACCAGAGAGGTCTTCCAATGAATGGCAGCCCCCCGTGTCACTAAAGGCGTTAAAAGGCGGGTGACCCGTGCAATGTTTCGCGGCCCCTTCCGGGTACAGAGGGGTGGAGGATGCAGTCCCACTAGGTGTGCAGTGGAGCTGCAATCCAATGAAGAACACTTTGCGGCCTATGTACTAAGCTCCGCCAACCATTATTGGCGTAAAAATTGATGCAGCAAAATGTGAAACTTAAAATTGCGCTTGTGCCTATGTACTAAACTTATTTGCCCTCAATTTGCTCCCGGCCTGTCAAATGTTAGCCAAATGCGCGCACACACACACACACACACACACGAGCTCAGATATTAATGGTAATGTACTAAAAAAAAAAAAAAAAAAGAGAGAGTAAAAATCATCTGCCTGGTGTAAACCCTACAAAGGTCTGTTTATATGGTATAGGCAGATTTACGTTGATATATATTTATATATATATATATATAGTGTTCGACAAACCTATACATCTGCACGCCCCGGGCGAGTGGATTTAACATCGTGGCGAGCTCCTATTGGCCCAAGCAGCACACGTGTGGTACTAGGTGGCGAGTAGATTTTTTTGGTGATTTGTTGACCACTGTATATAGGCATGCCCCGCAATAATGTACACAATGGGACCGGAGCATGTATGTAAATCGAAAATGTACTTAAAGTGAAGCACAACCTTTTTTCCACTTATCGATGCATGTACTGTACTGCAATCGTCATATACGTGCATAACTGATGTAAATAACGCATTTGTAAGAGGCTCTATAGTCTCCCCGCTTGCGCACAGCTTCGGTACAGGTAGGGAGCCGGTATTGCTGTTCAGGACGTGCTGACAGGCGCATGCGCGAGCTGCCGTTTGCCTATTGGGCGATATGTCCTTACTCGCGAGTGTACTTAAAGTGAGTGTCCTTAAACCGGGGTATGCCTATATATATATATATATATATATATATATATATATATATATATATATATATATATATATATATTCTCAACCGAAAATGTATTAGATGCAGCGCTGATGTTTTTCTTATGTAGGTTAACAAAATGTATTATTTTTCACAGTATGGCTATTATAAATATTAATACTAATAATTTATATTTACGAACACTAGTTATGCATGAAAAAAAACCCTCACCCCCGTTCTGTTTATTTAAAATCGCCTCAGGTATTCCACACGACGCAATCCATCAAACGCCATCCCAGGAAAGAACTCTGCGGCGCCCTGCGCATGAAGCCGCAAACATTAACGCAGCGCACATTTGATGAAGTTTGTAATACCGTCGCACTAAAAAAAAAAAAAAAAAAAATTGATGAGCAATTTGGCTTTCAAATTTGATCTTAGTACGTAGGCCTCAAAGTGGGTTTCATCAACGGAGGTTTCCCCAAACCCAACGAAATATGCTAGGTCACTAGTCAACCTTTTGTTAACAGTCATTTGCATGATGGGGGGGGGGGGGGTGGGGGGAGGAGAAAGGTCCTATTGAAAATACTGCACAAATTAAATTTTAAAAAAAACCTTGAGTGGTCACTTAAACCGTGGCGGGGAGGGGAAAAATAAATAAGATACTTTTCACCGTAGTAACGCAACAAATAACAAAGTAACGAGAAAAAAAAATTATGGTTACATGGTCAACACAAAATATTAGAATTGATGGTAGTTGGTAAGAGGGCACCATTAACCCCTTCACTGCCAAAGGGGGCTGGCAAAACCCATTGCAAAGCAGCCAAGGTATTAACGACTAGTATTTAAATACATTGTGGATATTGAAGTTTTACCTTCCCGGTGTTACCTAAAAAAAAAATAAAGGGAGGGGGGGGGGGGGGGGGGAGCAATGGGAAGAACCAGATAAGATGCGATCAGCTTTCTGCAGAGGGCAGCGGAGCAATTCCTAGGACGTGGCGACGAGGTTTTCTAAGCAGTAAAAGAAACTCACAAGGCCGGCCACCTAAATTCATCCACACATTGTGTGAGGGCGTTACGTGGTTTACAAGGATTTCTGAGTTAGAAGGGGGGTAAAAAAATAAATAAAAATAAAGCAAGAGTTTGAAAAGGTGGAAAAGGATGATGATAACAGGGGGGTCTCACTCGGCGTGCGGTGAAGCCGGGTACCTGGTGGGGGTGTGCGGACCATTTAGTGACTTTGTACTTGAATTGAAGATGCGGACTTTGAGGTGGGAAAGTGATTAGAACTGAGGAGCCTTCTTACAAAGCAGCTGCAGCCCCATTCTGCCAACATGAAGCCTGAAATAAGAGTCTCTGGCAGCGAAAGGGAGTCAAGTAAAGGTCAGACGCGATATCCTATCAAGAAGGGGGTCTCAAACTCGGTCCTCAAGGGCCACCAACAGGCCAGCTTTTATGGAGATCCCTGCTTCAGCACAGGTGGCGCAATCAATCCTTGCATCCGCACAGGTGGCTCAGTCTTAGAATGTTGGTGTCAGTCTTTGACTGAGCCACTGATCGAGCCACCTGTGCTGAAGCAGGGATATCCATAAAAGCTGGCCTGTTGGGTGGCTCATGAGGACAGAGTTTGAGACCCCCGCTATAAAGCAATAGCCAAATAAATGAAGTAGCCTGCTCCGTAGACACTGGGTACTGTGGCACGCAGCAATCCCAAAATATCAGTGATGTGGCTGCGAGTGCGTGTCTAAAAACTACTTTACAACCAAGAGGCGGGGAGGAAAATAAAACGTTTACGTTGCAACGTTACCTCCAAAAATACATAGATACAATATTTGCCAATGGTGTGTGTGTTCAGGGAAGAAGAAAAAAAAAGTGTAACCCAATCTTAAAGGGAAGCCCAAAATACAATGTATACATACACATTAAAATAAGTTCTGGTGGGTGTAAAAATAAATAAATAAAGTGACAAAAAACCCTTCACCTAACAGTAATAGGGGAGGGTTGTCACTTTTTTACGCACCATAACTTATTTAATGTGTGGTTGAAACCACGTTGCACAGCCAGCCTCACACGGATGAGACCCAAATGGTTGAAAAAGCTGTCTGTGAGTAGGGTCACTGGCTCTGCACTTCTATAACCCAGGCTGTGCTGAAAAGCGGCGTAATGAGCAGGCATAAGCTTATAGGGGTGTGTCCATGTTAAAATGGGTTAAGAAGTAAAAAGGCGACACGGTGGGCTCATTTGCATGTCGTTTCCCAGAATCCCTGGCTGCAGTGGGAAGCATGGTATGTTAAGTAATAATGGGGCAAAGCAGGGTCGTAGATCTGTCCGAGACATGTGACTGTGCTCACAAGAAGGAATTCCTTCTTAATGAGCAAGCAATTAATTACCAATGATGCAAAGGATTAGAATGAAATCGTCACAAAGGCAACTAAAAAGAAATTTAAAAAAATGAAGGACTTCGTACGTATGACGACTCTTCGTGGTCCGTGTTGCAAAGTCGCAGAGCTTTGAACATGGTTATGAAGATTACTGGAGCAGTTATCTAAAGGGGCCCGGAGGAAATTAGAGCCTGCCAGGTTTTTGCTTTAATATATGTTGGCATTATATAAGGGATGGTAATGATTGGTGGAAAGGTTAAGGGCTGAGCTTATGTCAGATGCATCCGCCACTGAAGAGGTTGGCGTCATTCCAGCAGGAGTACAACGGACAAATGATTATTTCACTGAAGCATGGGGTCACAAATATATTAACCCTTTAGCAGGCATATGGCATGAAATATATATACGCTTTTGGCAGCAAAAGCTGCCCACTAGAAACCGCAGAAATGATTATTGACCGAGTGCATGGGGTAAAAAGACACCGCTGGCCTTTTACGGAGGCCCAGAAGAGATACACCCACCCTTCCCAACCCCCGGGGCAAACAAGAATTGCAGTAATGACAGGACGATACATGTGACCAACATCGATGGGGTTTTAATAAGAAGAAAGCATTGTGATAGTCTGGTTCAGTAATCTCTCGCCATCGATACGGTCATATTAGATCATAGGCGGCCAACTTCAGCCCTCAATGGCCACCAACAGGGCAGGTGTTAAGGCTATCCCTGCGTCAGCATAAGGGGCTCAGTCTTCGACCGCACCCCCTATGCTGAAGCAGGACTGGAGTTGGCTACCGCTGTTTTAGATAATGCCGCCACCCTTACTTTGGTGAGAGAGATTACTTTTCTAACAACCACAGTCTCCTTTATGGAAGCTGAATTGCTGCAATTTGAAGGAGAATAACTGCAGCCACTCGGAGAAGTACACACAACGATCATGTAACATCGGTCACGCAGCAGTGAATAGAGACATGGTGAGGATGCCTGTGGGTGGGTGCACCGTCAATGCCGCTAATGCAAACCATGTACCACATGTGCATGAACCACTCCAACCCACTCGCCATTGCAAATGAAAGTGGCTGCAAAAAGAGCAATGTTACGGCTACATCATTCCAACATTTCAAAGCCGTTTTTTTTTTTTTAGACTAAAAGAAATCACTTGCCAATTATGAGGCGTGCTGGCATCTTTGCCAATACAGAACTGGTATGGAAGGATTCCCTTGTTGGTTTGCACTGGGAGTTAGAGTGCAGCATATACAGTCAAAAAGGCGCACCTGGGAAACAACTGTGTGTGACATTTTCCTTTGTGTTATACCCAGTAATGTGACATGTTCATTTTCTGTGAGCGAGACAGTGACCACGAGGGGTCGAGTTGAATGCCAGCTACGTATCTTACCCTCTAGAACACCGGACAAACGATATGACATCACAAATGATGCTAATAGGCCAAGCTCGAAGTGACAAATTGCGTTTAATAACACCTTGGTTTAATGAACCCTTTTGACCTACATTGCAGGCGCCTCCAGCAGCAAAGGGGATAGATTTGACCACAAATATATGTTTTTCTATGACCAAAACTAATGTCGCCCCCCCCCCCCCCCATCCCTGTTAATTCATTTGAACCGCTATGCGGTTAGGGACAATAGCAGCCAACTGATCAGCTAAAAATAACACAAAAAAAGGAAAGATGAAATGCAAAAAAGCTCTAGTTAAAAATACTGATATAAAACAATTCCTATTCACATAATAGAACACTGTCAGACTACCCCGACACACGTGTAATTCACTAGGCAGAACAAAGTACTGTATACAATAAATGTGCAACCGTGTTGAAATGGCTCAGACAGAAAGCCACTATTTCTGAAACTTGGGAGACGTGTTTTGGGCAATGACTGGTTTATTAGACCCGGAGAGGAGGTGTGGGGGTGGAGGGGTTGGGGGGAAAGCGGAGGGTGAGGGGAGAGAGGGGGGAGGGTGGGGGGGGGGGGGAAAGAGTCCTTGTCTGTTATTGCAAAACCTGCATTCCTCGCCTCTCTCCACCAAGGTGATTCGGTCATGCAGTGGAGCTTAGCCAGTGTTGCTTAGCAACTGACTGCATGAAAAACGTGAACTCGCTTTACATAAGCATCCATCATCTGAGCGCGCTCCTTGGGACTTTGGGAAACTATGCCAAATGACCCCATTTTTCCTCGCCTCTCTAGAACGCCAAGGAGGAGAGGGGGGGAGGGGGGGCTAGGGAGACACATATATATATATATTTTTGTCATATAGGGTGCTTTACGAACGTCTCTAATTCACAGAAGGGGGAAAAAAGCAGGGCTCAACCGTATTAAAATTCTAAGATATATTTAAAAAAAAAAAAATAATAATAATAACTACAGTAATAGGAATAAACACAGCCATGAAGCCCTTTGTCCTTATTTCAATATACCAATTATTTGGTGTGCGTGTGTGTGTGTGTGTGTGTGTGTGTGTGTGTGTGTGTGTGTGTGGTAAGAGCCTATTGACGCTGGGTGCTACAGTATGATATATGGTGGCTCAATACTCCCCCATCCACATACGGAGGGACTTCCAGGACCAGAAGGGGGGGGATACAAAAATAATAACCATGATTCCACAGCGTTGTCTTGAGGGGCACTTCAGAATGTCAGGCCAGTCTTAGGTTCGTCTAGTTGTTGTTGGCATTTATCCGGCCGGCAGGGAACAGAGGGGGAGGAGGGGCCAGGTGATGCACTGGAGGCGGCATTCCGTGGGGGAGTGACTGGAGCAGCGGCAGAGCCAGTGGGTGCTGCGGCAGAGTGGGCGAGAGGCCGGGGCTGGACTGGCCAGGTGAATTGCCACTCTGGGAGGAGGCGGAGAGGCTGGCAGCAGTGCCAGGGCTGCCAGGAGTTGGGGGATTGCCACCCTGGAAGCACTTTTCCCTGTGGGCCTTCAGCATGTTGGAGAAGCGGAAGCGCTGGCCGCACACGTTGCAGGGGTAGGGCTTCTCGCCGGTGTGCGTCCGGCGGTGGCGCTTCATGTTGGGCCGGCTGGTGAAGCTCTTGCCGCAGATCTCGCAGATGAAAGGTTTCTCTCCTGCAAGAGTAGAAAGGAGAGGGATGGGGCAGACACTGGTCACTGGCAAGACTTGCACATAACAGCTCAGAAATATTAACCGCCAACATCCCTTGGGGTTGTATGGTTACGAGGAATCAGAAGCTGGATGACCATCACATAAATACACGTATTTAAGTGACATCATCCAATGCCCCTCACCTCCAATTCATGCAGCCCTTCAATAACCCATCTGAATAAGTATAAATGCACTACAATCCCAAACAGCACTGAAGCCATTAACAGTCTTCTAAAAACATACAAAGTTGTGCAACATATCAATTTTAGACTGGTGGACTATCCTTGGCTAATGTTTCTGCATATCTTCAGATTAATCTGCTTCTGAATAATTCTCCTACCGTTAGCTAGGAGGCTTGTGGTTAAGGTACGAGTCCTGAACTATTAATTGGCAGGGGGTTTACCCAGAGTAAATGCAATAGACTTTGGAATCTATGGCAGAGAAGGACACTGGCCCATATTTACCAAGCAGAGCAACGGAAAATACCATACGGCCCATTACCTTGAATGGGACAGCAAGTCATCATCCGGCACCAGAAGGCTTAGTACAGTGGCTCCTAAATCCAGTCCTCAAGGACACCAACAGTGCAGGTTAAGGCTATCCTCATTAGCAAAGGTGGCACAATCATTTTTGACTACACCATCTGTTAGTCTTGAGGACTGTATTTGGGAACCACTGGCTTAGTACATATACCGTCTTACACCATATATGATCTTTGCCATTGTTTTCGTTTGTTGGGGCACGCTTTAGTCCTTACCAACTGCGATTAGGAGGCGGAGAATATTCTACAACACAGAAAAGATGCTTAGGTAGAACTTCAAGAAGAAAGTCAGGGGTGGTGTGAACCTCTGCAAGTAAGGAACTTATTCTTTATCCGCCGAAGCGGACGATTGGGAAGGTAATCCGAAAACTGCCTGACTTTGGCGGAAATAAAATAAGCCCCATATATGTCACATCTTAAGTGTCACATTTAAAGTGTATGTTTCTGTGATCTGAATTCTCCTATCAATCAATTGCAACAGAATTTAAAATCTAATTAACTATTTGGGTAGGTTTCTGTGAATTGATTAGGCAGACCCCCTCCCTTAATTGTTAGTCAAATGCATGTGATCAGAGTAATTAAGACAGTCTACCTTGGCTGCGAGCCATATGGCTGTGTATCACATTTTAATTGTCACATTTCCAGTGCAGGTAGAGTTAATTTTGGAGTTGAAATTGGAGGTGAAGATTAGAGGAAGATATCTGGACTCTGCACAACAACATCTTTGCCACTGTGAGCACTTGACTTTCTATAAGCTGTGATTATTTGTACGCTTCCTATTCTCCAATAATTGGGAAGTCTCTCCTCCTGCATCTCACTATGCCCTCCCTATTGCTTTTTCTGTTTACTGTTTCCTCACTCCTTCGTGAACGTCTCTGCTCTCTCCAACTTCCCCACTGCACCATTATTTATACACCTCTCTGCAAGAAACTTCTTTACCCCGCAATAAAAAGCATCCCCACAAATCCTCTATTCACCCCCTCTGTCTACTCCTTCCTGCTGCTAGGGATCTCCCCTAAGCGTTAACCCAGACATACACACCCACAGTCATTCCTAACAACCATTGTGGCCAAGCTCTGCCATCTACAGGCACTTATTCCCTCACCTGCTGTCTCTAAGTCTCCCATTATACCACTTAGATTGTAAGCTTTTCAGGGCAAGAATTTCCTTTCCTATTGTCTGATTTTGCTGCGCTTATTGTATTATTATAATTCCTTGTACTGTATTCTTTGTGCAGCGCAGAGTACACTTTTGGCGCTATATATATAAATAAAGACATACAATACGAGTTCTGCATCAAATGAGCCCGTCTATTCAAGGACCCAAGCATGTTCCCATGATAACATCGTACCCCCTGATAACACAACATTATCCTGTTAGAACACACAATATACTTTTCAATAGAATTCAGTGGCCATGTTGGTGCAGAACATTAAAACATATCCCACCATCATGTAGGGAAGGGAAAAAGAAGCCTGCTACGTCTGTATATGCAAGTGTCTATTGTGTTTATAAAAATGAACTCATTTTGCTAGTCGTGGTTTCTGTGTGCGCAGAGTTTTTGCAGCACAAGCACAGGCGATAGAAATCCTGGGTGGACACCTGCAGGGATACAGCCGAAAGACTAGACGCATTGGGATCTGCAGTCTCATGTGTTTGGTTTGATGATTATTGATGGAATCTTGACACCTTGGTAGGCGAGTTTATGTCCTTGGACTCTCTGATTGAATTATAAACCAACTTTGCCATTCTAATAATTGTTTTCCTGATTAGTCTTACTGTGGCTTTCACGGATCATCGACGTTAAATCAAGTGGATTCATTCAGTTTGCTCCCTTTATATTACTTTATTAAACTGTACATTGTTGCCATGTTTTATGGCTGTATTATAATTGAAAACAGCGGTTAATGACAGCTTTGCAAATTCTGGGGTAGAGGCTCACACAGTAAAATGGGCTATCAGAGTGACAAAGGCAAACTACCCTGTGCTCGAGTTCTCCAGCTCAGGGAAGAGGCTTCACAGAATACTGAAGGGTCTTTGGTTGGGATTCATTGTCCCACGATGCAGGGTATCGCACAGCGATCCGACAGAAACTGCCATTCAAGACCATTGTAGGTATAGCTTGATCTGGGTGCGATACTCTGCATTGTGGCTTGATAAATCCCAGCCTTTATATTGCGGCTTTTAGCACACCCTGCGATATGTATAGGACGAGTAAGAGTATTGCAAGAGTGGTAACATCACCGGCCTTTGAAACGGGTGAACGGTTCGAAGCAGACGGACCAGAGACAGGTCACACCCCATGGCTCAGACACCGAATGTAGTGACCTGAGACGAGTCACGCCCCATGGCTCAGGCACAGGCACAGGCACAGGATGTAGTGTGCAAGCTCTCAGTGCATTGCAAATGCTTTTTGCAGACTTGATGAGGCCCTGGGACTTGCCAGTATTAAATAAGAAAATTATTACTACAGTACTACTAAAAAAACGGATCTACAATCTATCCTTTGGATCTGCAATCTATCCTTTGGATCTGCAATCTATCCTTTGGATCTGCAATCTATCCTTTGGATCTGCAATCTATCCTTTGGATCTGCAATCTATCCTTTGGATCTGCAATCTATCCTTTGGATCTGCAATCTATCCTTTGGATCTGCAATCTATCCTTTGGATCCTTCACAGAAACCTGCAGAGGAGCCTGGGGAAGAGCACAGAGACCACGAAAAAGTGAGCATTGGACGGAAAGGGGGAGCGGATGATCTTGAGCGGCAGAGGCTTTTGATTTATGCCCAGTACCATGGCCTCCCTTGGGAGTGCGTTACTACTTATTCTTTTCGGATAGATCTCGCTCTGCACCCTTGGAGGTCTCGGTGTGCTTTTCCACGGTTCCTTCTACTCGGCGTTTGACCACCCAGACGATTTGCACTGATCCATCGGAGAACAAATAAGTACTTTTACCAACATTCCCACTGATTAAATACAATCTTGTTCTCATTTTCATTTACATATGACATTTAAACATATTTTTTGCATTTCCCCCATTTAATAGTAATTTCTATAGCATGCTTTTACTTTTTGGTCTCTGCCTTGCATTGATTTTAATTAGTTTATCCCTCTCATAGCCCACTTTATTTACATCTCTTGTGCACCTTTTAGTACTAAAAACTACTAATTTTTGCGTTTTACTGAACCACAGAGGTTCGTGTAAACATTTCTAAGTGATTAGGATCTATTGTTTCATTTGGTGTACAAACTACTTCTTAAGTAAAGCTGGACAGACTCTACAATCCAAACCTCCCTCTCACCCCCTTTGGTAATTAACCACGAAGAGCCCTTCTCAGTACACGCCGGAGACTTCGCTGCTGATGCTTTTGAAATAAGGAAGAAAAAAAAACAGCCCTCATCTGATTCAATAAAACAGGAGCGGTCAACTCCACTCCAAGGGTCACCAACAGGTCAGCTTTTAAGGATATCCCTGCTTCAGCACAGGTGGCTCAGTCAAAGACTGCACCACATGTACCGAAGCACAGAACTGGGCTATCGAGGGCTGGCCGCCCCGGCAATAAAGGACTAGGAGGCAGCCACAGTAGCGCCATGAAAAAGTTCAGAACGTTTTTTGGGCCAAATGCAAAGAAGAAATTTCCCCACAAATTACACATTTCATGTAGAGCTGCGAAAAGGCAAATCGCAGTCATCCAGACCGCAACTGATCGGTCGCCTAGTCCAGCGCGGTGAACCGACTAATTTGGAAATCTATGTGGCGTTTGCCATAAAGAAAAAACAATTTGGCAGCCTGGACTAGATAAAAAACACAAAAATTATCAACCCCTTAGTAGACAGACAGACAGACAGACAGACAGACAGACAGACAGACAGACAGACAGACAGACAGACAGACAGAACAGCCTATAAACCATATGCGAAAAGGTCACATGATAAAGCAACCAGGCTGCTAGTTTTACCACGAGTTTGCGGCCTTCACTGATGACGGGAAATATTTTTTTTGCCACATGGTTCCAGCCCTTATGAAAAAGCCCATGCCGTAACAAGGCATGGCGTCACCAGTACAGGCAGCAAACGTGTGGCAAAACAAGCAATTCTATTGCTTTATCACATGACCTCTTTACACGTGGTATGTGTCGGTGAAAGGTTCTCCAGTATATAGGGGCCCGGCCTTTCATACCACATCAGTAATGAGCAGAGAGCACAGGTCAGGAAAAGCAGCACAGAGTATATGAAGGAGACACTTCTTTTAACGATGATGATCTAGATGTTGTACTATAGTAATCTTGAAGCAAATGAGTAGAGGGCTTGAAATCAATGGTTGGACACCTTCGACAGCGGAGAGAAATTGGCATAAAAAATAAACCCCAAAAGCAGCAAAGAACGCAGCATAATGACATTTTTAAACGGCATTTCATCAATTTCTGTAAACTAAAACAACGGCCCGCAGTTTTTACAGAATTTAGGGGGAAAAGTCTGATTTTTTTTGTATAATTGAATAATCTTCTTAAGACTCATTAGTATGCGGCACTGGTAGATAACCGGGCACATCCCGGTTTCAAACTTGGGGTCTAAACGCTTTGAAATAATTCTCTGTTATGACCCTAAATTCGCCTCCAACTAGGATCCTCCAGACCGCGGCCCGAACCCAGCCTCTCCCAACAACCTGTGCACAGGAACGCAATCCCCGCATCCGATTGGCATCGGTACGTTATGTAATGACCGAATCACACACCCTACAGATTGTACTGGAAACTCGGCACCTTGTGCACTGGAAGGACTCGTGCCCACAGGAAAAACCGATCATTTCTAGTGCCCTCAACTGCTTCGCGTAATCTGCCCAAAATGTATTTGGATGAACCAGCTCAGGACGAGCCTGGTCGACGTCTTGCCATCACCCGGTTTCTCAATGTCCGCTGCAGCACCTTCTCCGGCATTATTCCCACGCAACGGCGGCTCAATAATAAAATGAAGACCTCTCCCTGTCCCGAGGCGTTCCCAGTTTCCCCTTAAAATGACTTTACAGCCATTACGCGGCACCTGTTCACAACTCCACCAAAAATAAATAAAGATTGCACCAAGTCAGCAATGTTCATTGTGACCCATTTTTAATCCTTTACTGACTCAATGGTAAAAACCTCAAAATAACCTGCCAAACCCCCACATTAGTTGGCCTGCTTTTCAGGACAACCAGTCCCCGTCACAGTGAACTCTACGGTCTGTGTACTCGGCGCTAGGTGAGAATGACTGAAATAGTCAGTATAGCGAGAGCCAACATTCATAATTAGTCGTCATATGTTGGTTCCCATAGGGCAGGGGGTCAGCAACCCTGGTCCTCAGGGGCTGCCAACAGGTCAGGTTTTCAGGATATTCCTGCTTCAGTGCAGGTGGCTCAAATCAGAGGCTCATCTGATTGAGCCACCTGTGCTGAAACAGAGACCGATTGAGCTACTAGTGCTGAATCAGGGATATCCTGAAAACCTGACCTGTTAGGGGGGCTTGAGGACTGGGGTTGAACACCCCTGCCATAGAGCACAGGATAATCCTACCCTCATGGTCCTTCCTTGCCCTGATTAGGCAAATGTTCACTATCGGATGGAAGCAGAACAGTGGGATCTGTGTACCATGGATTACATATAAATGTTTTACTATTCAGTGCTGAGGGGGCCGACACAGCATTGCAGTTATACTCCTTCCCAGGGTGGCTGTGTGGGGGGCGGAGAAGTATAATAGCAGGTGCTTTGGATTTGGACAAGAAGGGGGTGTAACACTAAAGTGTTTTGCGGGTTAGAATAGGAAAGGGCTGTAACATTTTAAATGATGTAGTAGTATATTAGTAAAGGGGGTATCGAATACGAAAATGGGAGTGTAATTTATAGTTACGGGGTATAGACTATAAAAGGGGGAGTATTAGTAAAAGGGTATAGAATATGAAGATGGGGTTATTATAGTAACGGATATAGAATAAGAACATGGTAACAGCAAAGGACTGTAGGATATGAATCTGTGGTATTATAGTAACAGAGTATAGACTATGAAGATGGGGTGTAATGGTAACGGGGTATAGATTATGAAGGAGAGGCAAAAGTAAAGGGGTATCGAATATGAAGATGGGTGTAATAATAAATGGGTATAGATTACGCAGAATGGCCATAATGGTGTACTAGCACAGGGGTATTGATTACGAAGGAGGGGAGTAATAGTAACGAGGTATAGAATATGAAGATGGAGAATAACAGTAATGGGGTATAGATTATGAAGATGGGGAAGTAATAGTAACATGGTATAGATTATGAAGATGGCAAGTAACAGTAACGGGGTATAGATTATGAAGATGGGTAGGAGGGATGGTAGTGTAATAGTAACAGGGTATAGATTATGAAGATGGGGAGTAATAGTAACATGGTATAGATTATGAAGATGGGGAGTAATAGTAACAGGGTATAGATTATGAAGATGGGGAGTAATAGTAACAGGGTATAGATTATGAAGATGGGGAGTAATAGTAACAGGGTATAGATTATGAAGATGGGGAGTAATAGTAACAGGGTATAGATTATGAAGATGGGGAGTAATAGTAACAGGGTATAGATTATGAAGATGGGAGTAATAGTAACAGGGTATAGATTGTGAAGATGGGGGAGTAATAAAAACAAGGTATAGATTATGAAGATGGGGAGTAATAGTAAAGGAGTATAGATTATGAAGATGGGGAGTAATAGTAAAGGGGTATAGATTATGAAGATGGGGGAGTAATAATAACAAGGTATAGATTATGAAGATGGGGAGTAGTAGTAGCAGGGTATCGAATATGAAGATGGGGGAGTAATAGTAACATGGTATAGATTATGAAGATGGCAAGTAACAGTAACGGGGTATAGATTATGAAGATGGAGAATAACAGTAACAGGGTATAGATTATGAAGATGGGTAGGCGGGATGTTAGTGTAATAGTAACAGCGTGTAGATCATGAAGATGGGGGAGTAATAATAACAAGGTATAGATTATGAAGATGGGGGAGTAATAGAAAAGGGGTATAGATTATGAAGATGGGGGAGTAATAGTAAAGGGGTATAGATTATGAAGATGGGGGAGTAATAGTAAAGGGGTATAGATTATGAAGATGGGGGAGTAATAGTAAAGGGGTATAGATTATGAAGATGGGGGAGTAATAGTAAAGGGGTATAGATTATGAAGATGGGGAGTAATAGTAAAGGGGTATAGATTATGAAGATGGGGTAATAATAACAAGGTATAGATTATGAAGATGGTGGAGTAATAGTAACAGGGTATAGATTATGAAGATGGGGGAGTAATAGTAAAGGGGTATAGATTATGAAGATGGGGAGTAATAACAACAAGGTATAGATTATGAAGATGGGGAGTAATAATAACAAGGTATAGATTATGAAGATAGGGAGTAATAATAACAAGGTATAGATTATGAAGATGGGGGAGTAATAGAAAAGGGGTATAGATTATGAAGATGGGGGAGTAATAGTAAAGGGGTATAGATTATGAAGATGGGGAGTAATAATAACAAGGTATAGATTATGAAGATAGAGGAGTAATAGTAAAGGGGTATAGATTATGAAGATAGGGAGTAATAGTAAAGGGGTGTAGATTATGAAGATGGGGTAATAATAACAAGGTATAGATTATGAAGATGGTGGAGTAATAGTAACAGGGTATAGATTATGAAGATGGGGGAGTAATAGTAAAGGGGTATAGATTATGAAGATGGGGAGTAATAACAACAAGGTATAGATTATGAAGATAGGGGAGTAATAATAACAAGGTATAGATTATGAAGATAGGGGAGTAATAATAACAAGGTATAGATTATGAAGATAGGGGAGTAATAGTAAAGGTGTATAGATTATGAAGATGGGGGGTAATAACAACAAGGTATAGATTATGAAGATGGGAGTAATAATAACAAGGTATAGATTATGAAGATGGGGAGTAATAATAACAAGGTATAGATTATGAAGATGGTGGAGTAATAGTAACAGGGTATAGATTATGAAGATGGGGGAGTAATAGTAAAGGGGTATAGATTATGAAGATGGGGAGTAATAATAAGGTATAGATTATGAAGATGGGGGAGTAATAGTAAAGGAGTATAGATTATGAAGATGGGGAGTAATAGTAACAGGGTATAGAATATGAAGATGGGGGAGTAATAGTAACAGGGTATAGATTATGAAGATGGGGAGTAATAGTAACAGGGTATAGATTATGAAGATGGGGAGTAATAGTAACAGGGTATAGATTATGAAGATGGGGGAGTAATAGTAACATGGTATAGATTATGAAGATGGCAAGTAACAGGGTATAGAATATGAAGATGGGGGAGTAATAGTAACAGGGTATAGATTATGAAGATGGGGAGTAATAGTAACAGGGTATATATTATGAAGATGGGAGTAATAGTAACAGGGTATAGAATATGAAGATGGGGGATTAATAGTAACATGGTATAGATTATGAAGATGGCAAGTAACAGTAACAAGGTATAGATTATGAAGATGGGTAGGAGGGATGGTAGTGTAATAGTAACAGCGTATAGATTATGAAGATGGGTAGTAATAGTAACAGGGTATAGGTTATGAAGATGGTGAGTAATAATAACAAGGTATAGATTATGAAGATGGGGGAGTAATAGTAAAGGGGTATAGATTATGAAGATGGGGGAGTAATAGTAAAGGGGTATAGATTATGAAGATGGGGGAGTAATAGTAAAGGGGTATAGAATATGAAGATGGGGAGTAATAATAAGGTATAGATTATGAAGATGGGGGAGTAATAGTAAAGGGGTATAGATTATGAAGATGGGGAGAAATAATAACAAGGTATAGATTATGAAGATGGGGGAGTAATAGTAAAGGAGTATAGATTATGAAGATGGGGAGTAATAGTAACAGGGTATAGAATATGAAGATGGGGAGTAATAGTAAAGGGGTATAGATTATGAAGATGGGGAGTAATAATAACAAGGTATAGATTATGAAGATGGGGGAGTAATAGTAAAGGAGTATAGATTATGAAGATGGGGTTATTATAGTAACGGATATATAATAAGAACATGGGGAGTAACAGTAATGGACTGTAGTATATGAATCTGTGGTATTATAGTACACAGGGTAGGAGGGATGGTAGTGTAATAGTAACAGCGTATAGATTATGAAGATGGGTAGTAATAGTAACAGGGTATAGATTATGAAGATGGGAGTAATAGTAACAGGGTATAGATTATGAAGATGGGGAGTAATAGTAACAGGGTATAGATTATGAAGATGGGGGAGTAATAGTAAAGGGGTATAGATTATGAAGATGGGGAGTAATAATAACAAGGTATAGATTATGAAGATGGGGGAGTAATAGTAAAGGAGTATAGATTATGAAGATGGGGAGTAATAGTAACAGGGTATAGAATATGAAGATGGGGAGTAATAGTTACAGGGTATAGATTATGAAGATGGGGTTATTATAGTAACGGATATATAATAAGAACATGGGGAGTAACAGTAATGGACTGTAGTATATGAATCTGTGGTATTATAGTAACAGAGTATAGACTATGAAGATGGGGTGTAATGGTAACGGGGTATAGATTATGAAGGAGAGGCAATAGTAAAGGGGTATAGAATATGAAGATGGGTGTAATAATAAATGGGTATAGATTACGCAGAATGGCCATAATGGTGTACTAGCACAGGGGTATTGATTACGAAGGAGGGGAGTAATAGTAACGAGGTATAGAATATGAAGATGGAGAATAACAGTAACGGGGTATAGATTATGAAAATGGGGTAGGTGGGATGGTAGTGTAATAGTAACAGCGTATAGATTATGAAGATGGGGAAGTAATAGTAACATGGTATAGATTATGAAGATGGCAAGTAACAGTAACGGGGTATAGATTATGAAGATGGGTAGGAGGGATGGTAGTGTAATAGTAACAGGGTATAGATTATGAAGATGGGGAGTAATAGTAACAGGGTATAGATTATGAAGATGGGGGAGTATTAATAACAAGGTACAGATCATGAAGATGGGGTAGTAATAGTAAAGGAGTATAGATTATGAAGATGGGGAGTAATAGTAACCAGGGTATAGATTATTAAAATGGGGAATAATAGTAACAGGGTATAGAATATGAAGATGGGGGAGTAATAGTAACATGGTATAGATTATGAAGATGGCAAGTAACAGTAACGGGGTATAGATTATGAAGATGGGTAGGAGGGATGGTAGTGTAATAGTAACAGCGTATAGATTATGAAGATGGGTAGTAATAGTAACAGGGTATAGATTATGAAGATGGGGAGTAATAGTAACAGGGTATAGATTATGAAGATGGGGAGTAATAGTAAAGGGGTATAGATTATGAAGATGGGGGAGTAATAATAACAAGGTATAGATTATGAAGATGGGGAGTAGTAGTAGCAGGGTATAGAATATGAAGATGGGGGAGTAATAGTAACATGGTATAGATTATGAAGATGGCAAGTAACAGTAACGGGGTATAGATTATGAAGATGGAGAATAACAGTAACAGGGTATAGATTATGAAGATGGGTAGGCGGGATGATAGTGTAATAGTAACAGCGTGTAGATCATGAAGATGGGGAGTAATAGTAAAGGGGTATAGATTATGAAGATGGGGAGTAATATTAACAAGGTATAGATTATGAAGATGGGGGAGTAATAGTAAATGAAGATGGGTATGGATGGATAAGATGGAAAATGAATATAGAATAGTAAATGAAGATTATGAAGATGGGGAGTAATATTAAAGGGGTATAGATTATGAAGATGGGGAGTAATAATAACAAGGTACAGTATAGATTATGAAGATGGGGAGTAATAGTAACAGGGTATAGATTATGAAGATGGGGAGTAATAGTAAAGGGGTATAGAATATGAAGATGGGGAGTAATAGTAAAGGGGTATAGAATATGAAGATGGGGAGTAATAGTAAAGGGGTATAGATTATGAAGATGGGAGTAATAATAACAAGGTATAGATTATGAAGATGGGAGTAATAATAACAAGGTATAGATTATGAAGATGGGGAGTAATAGTAAAGGGGTATAGAATATGAAGATGGGGGAGTAATAGTAACAGGGTATAGATGATGAAGATGGGGGAGTAATAATAACAAGGTATAGATTATGAAGATGGGGGAGTAATAGTAAAGGAGTAAAGAATATGAAGATGTGGGAGTAATAAAAACAAGGTAAAGATTATGAAGATGGGGGAGTAAAAGTAAAGGGGTATAGATTATGAAGATGGGGAGTAATAATAACAAGGTATAGATTATGAAGATGGGGAGTAATAGTAAAGGTGTATAGATTATGAAGATGGGGAGTAATAATAACAAGGTATAGATTATAAAGATGGGGAGTAATAGTAAAGGAGTGTAGATTATGAAGATGGGGAGTAATAATAACAAGGTATAGATTATGAAGATGGGGAGTAATAGAAAAGGGGTATAGATTATGAAGATGTGGAGTAATAGTAAAGGGGTATAGATTATGAAGATGGGGGGTAATAATAACAAGGTATAGATTATGAAGATGATGGAATAATAGTAACAGGGTATAGATTATGAAGATGGGGGAGTAATAGTAAAGGGGTATAGATTATGAAGATGGGGAGTAATAATAACAAGGTATAGATTATGAAGATGGGGAGTAATAGTAAAGGGGTATAGATTATGACGATTGGGAGTAATAATAACAAGGTATAGATTATGAAGATGGGGGAGTAATAGTACCATGGTATAGATTATGAAGATGGCAAGTAACAGGGTATAGAATATGAAGATGTGGAGTAATAGTAACAGGGTATAGATTATGAAGATGGGGAGTAATAGTAACAGGGTATATATTATGAAGATGGGGAGTAATAGTAACAGGGTATAGAATATGAAGATGGGGGAGTAATAGTAACATGGTATAGATTATGAAGATGGCAAGTAACAGTAACAAGGTATAGATTATGAAGATGGGTAGGAGGGATGGTAGTGTAATAGTAACAGCGTATAGATTATGAAGATGGGTAGTAATAGTAACAGGGTATAGGTTATGAAGATGGGAGTAATAATAACAAGGTATAGATTATGAAGATGGGGGAGTAATAGTAAAGGGGTATAGATTATGAAGATGGGGGAGTAATAGTAAAGGGGTATAGATTATGAAGATGGGGGAGTAATAGTAAAGGGGTATAGAATATGAAGTTGGGGAGTAATAGTAAAGGGGTATAGAATATGAAGATGGGGAGTAATAGTAACAGGGTATAGATTATGAAGATGGGGAGTAATAATAACAAGGTATAGATTATGAAGATGGGGGAGTAATAGTAAAGGAGTATAGATTATGAAGATGGGGAGTAATAGTAACAGGGTATAGAATATGAAGATGGGGGAGTAATAGTAAAGGGGTATAGATTATGAAGATGGGGGAGTAATAATAACAAGGTATAGATTATGAAGATGGGGAGTAACAGTAACGGGGTATAGATTATGAAGATGGGTAGGAGGGATGGTAGTGTAATAGTAACAGCGTATAGATTATGAAGATGGGTATTAATAGTAACATCTTATAGATTATGAAGATGGGGGAGTAATAGTAAAGGGGTATAGATTATGAAGATGGGGGAGTAATAGTAAAGGGGTATAGAATATGAAGTTGGGGAGTAATAGTAAAGGGGTATAGAATATGAAGATGGGGAGTAATAGTAACAGGGTATAGATTATGAAGATGGGGAGTAATAATAACAAGGTATAGATTATGAAGATGGGGGAGTAATAGTAAAGGAGTATAGATTATGAAGATGGGGAGTAATAGTAACAGGGTATAGAATATGAAGATGGGGGAGTAATAGTAAAGGGGTATAGATTATGAAGATGGGGGAGTAATAATAACAAGGTATAGATTATGAAGATGGGGAGTAACAGTAACGGGGTATAGATTATGAAGATGGGTAGGAGGGATGGTAGTGTAATAGTAACAGCGTATAGATTATGAAGATGGGTATTAATAGTAACAGCGTATAGATTATGAAGATGGGAGTAATAGTACCAGGGTATAGATTATGAAGATGGGGAGTAATAGTAAAGAGGTATAGAATATGAAGATGTGGGAGTAATAAAAACAAGGTAAAGATTATGAAGATGGGGGAGTAAAAGTAAAGGGGTATAGATTATGAAGATGGGAGTAATAATAACAAGGTATAGATTATGAAGATGGGGGAGTAATAGTAAAGGTGTATAGATTATGAAGATGGGGAGTAATAATAACAAGGTATAGATTATGAAGATGGGGAGTAATAGTAACAGGGTATAGATTATGAAGATGGGGGCTAATAGTAAAGGGGTAAAGAATATGAAGATGGGGAGTAATAGTAACAGGGTATAGATTATGAAGATGGGGAGTAATAGTAAAGGGGTATAGAATATGAAGATGGGGGAGTAATAATAACAAGGTATAGATTATGAAGATGGGGGAGTAATAGAAAAGGGGTATAGATTATGAAGATGTGGAGTAATAGTAAAGGGGTATAGATTATGAAGATGGGGGGTAATAATAACAAGGTATAGATTATGAAGATGGTGGAATAATAGTAACAGGGTATAGATTATGAAGATGGGGGAGTAATAGTAAAGGGGTATAGATTATGACGATGGGGAGTAATAATAACAAGGTATAGATTATGAAGATGGTGGAGTAATAGTAACAGGGTATAGATTATGAAGATGGGGGAGTAATAGTAACATGGTATAGATTATGAAGATGGCAAGTAACAGGGTATAGAATATGCAGATGGGAAGTAATAGTAACAGGGTATATATTATGAAGATGGGGAGTAATAGTAACAGGGTATAGAATATGAAGATGGGGAGTAATAGTAACATGGTATAGATTATGAAGATGGCAAGTAACAGTAACAAGGTATAGATTATGAAGATGGGTAGGAGGGATGGTAGTGTAATAGTAACAGCGTATAGATTATGAAGATGGGTAATAATAGTAACAGCGTATAGATTATGAAGATGGGTAGTAATAGTAACAGGGTATAGGTTATGAAGATGGGAGTAATAATAACAAGGTATAGATTATGAAGATGGGGGAGTAATAGTAAAGGGGTATAGATTATGAAGATGGGGAGTAATAGTAAAGGGGTATAGATTATGAAGATGGGGGAGTAATAGTAAAGGGGTATAGAATATGAAGATGGGGAGTAATAGTAACAGGGTATAGATTATGAAGATGGGGAGTAATAATAACAAGGTATAGATTATGAAGATGGGGGAGTAATAGTAAAGGAGTATAGATTATGAAGATGGGGAGTAATAGTAACAGGGTATAGAATATGAAGATGGGGAGTAATAGTAAAGGGGTATAGATTATGAAGATGGGGGAGTAATAATAACAAGGTATAGATTATGAAGATGGGGAGTAACAGTAACAGGGTATAGATTATGAAGATGGGTAGGAGGGATGGTAGTGTAATAGTAACAGCGTATAGATTATGAAGATGGGTAGTAATAGTAACAGGGTATAGATTATGAAGATGGGGAGTAATAGTAAAGGGGTATAGAATATGAAGATGGGGGAGTAATAGTAACAGGGTATAGATTATGAAGATGGGGGAGTAATAATAACAAGGTATAGATTATGAAGATGGGGGAGTAATAGTAACAGGGTATAGAATATGAAGATGGGGGAGTAATAGTAAAGGTGTATAGATTATGAAGATGGGGAGTAATAACAAGGTATAGATTATGAAGATGGAGAGTAATAGTAAAGGTGTATAGATTATGAAAATGGGGAGTAATAATAACAAGGTATAGATTATGAAGATGGGGAGTAATAGTAAAGGGGTATAGAATATGAAGATGGGGGAGTAATAGTAACAGGGTATAGATTATGAAGATGGGGAGTAATAGTAACAGGGTATAGAATATGAAGATGGGGGAGTAATACTAACATGGTATAGATTATGAAGATGGAGAATAACAGTAACAAGGTATAGATTATGAAGTTGGGGAGGAGGGATGGTAGTGTAATAGTAACAGCGTATAGATTATGAAGATGGGTAGTAATAGTAACAGGGTATAGATTATGAAGATGGGGAGTATTAATAACAAGGTATAGATTATGAAGATGGGGGAATAATAGTAAAGGGGTATAGATTATGAAAATGGGGGAGTAATAGAGATGGGGGAGTAATAGTAAAGGGGTATAGATTATGAAGATGGGGGAGTAATAGTAACAGGGTATAGATTATGAAGATGGGGAGTAATAATAACAACAAGGTATAGATTATGAAGATGGGGAGTAATAATAAAGGGGTATAGATTATGAAGATGGGGGAGTAATAGTAAAGGGGTATAGATTATGAAGATGGGGGAGTAATAGTAAAGGGGTATAGGTAATACTAAAGGAGTATAGATTATGAAGATGGGGAGTAATAGTAAAGGGGTATAGATTATGAAGATGGGGAGTAATAGTAAAGGAGTATAGATTATGAAGATGGGGAGTAATAGTAAAGGGGTATAGATTATGAAGATGGGGGTGTAACAGTAAAGGGGTATAGATTATGAAGATGGGGGAGTAGTAGTAAAGGGGTATAGATTATGAAGATGGGAGGGAAGGGAGTGTAATAGCAAAATACTTTGACAGAAAGGGGTAAAAAAACAATATTAAATGTGTTTCCTTACTTTCCTTACCGGTATGGGTCTTCATGTGTTCGTCAAAATACTGTTTCATGTTGAAGTCTTTGCCGCACCACTGGCACATGAACTGCTTGTGCCCAATGTGGATGCTCATGTGCGAGCGCAGCTGGTATTTGTACTGGAAGCGCTCGTGGCAATTCTGCCGGAGAGAAAAAGGGGACAGATCTGAGATGCAGCTCGCTAATGCAAAGTAACACCGTACAGTCGGTCTCAGGTAGCTTGTACCGACGCAGGCTAACGGGCCCTTTTCTCCCAGAGGCGGGCAATTGCAAAACGCCGGCAAAAAATATATATTTGTCTTAACTTATTTTGTTGTTATTTATTTTTCTGGAGTGCTCGCTCCTTTCATCTTTCTCTTAATTATAAGCAGCACTGCTAAGGATTTTGTAGTCATGTGATTTGTTTCACTCGTTCCACATCCAACAGGGATCTCGTGGCACTAGCGAAGTCACCGTGGTTATGCAACTGGCTACTTCATGTGCCCAGAAGCTGATAAAGTCATGAGATCAGAGGAACAATCTAATCTGGCTGGTTCTAGAACCAACAAGGTATATAGAACGGCCTTCTATAAAACAGTCATGTACTGAACATTTCAATCTTCCTGCTACAATTATGCCAACAGGTTGATATTCAGGTGCTGCTGTGATAAAGGTCCAATATCACCATTGTTGGGACACAATGGTAGCGACAGCGCAGAATATTACATCTCCCACCAGAACAGGACAATGCCTCCTGCGACAGCCAGAAGAAGGGCGTTGTACCACAACCTCACCTCGCATTTGAAAGGTTTCTCCCCGGAATGCTGGAGGGAATGGACTTTCAGGGACATGCTGCGCTTGAAGGACTTTCCGCAGGTTTCACACGTGAAGGGCATGTCCTTTGTGTGAGCTGTCGCAAGACAAGACAAGAACATCGGTCATTGGGAGGCTGATAAAAGCTTTACCTGCCAGACATTTTTTTTTTTTTTTTGATTGCAGTACACTGGAAAACCATCTCCTCCTGTATTTCCCTACACCTGAACTGTAAAGGTTATAGCACGGCAAATAATGATTGATCGATGTGACACGTATAGTGTTTGATCTGAGCGTATTGGAAATGTGTGCGAGGCAAATATAATGGTATATATGAAAAAAAGGGTTGTATTGACCTCGTTTTTGGATTCTTTTCCAGCCTCAAAATACTCCCTCTGAACTTAGACAGGTGCATGCTGCCCCCGCTTACATAATTGGGTAAAAGTAGTGGGGTTTTCTAAACTTTGGTGACTGCATAAACGCCACCAAAGCAGACTTGTTAAGCTATTTGGGAAAGTGTGCTATGTGGGACTGCACAAACATGAAATGTTTAAAAAGGTGGTTACAACCACTGTTGATGCATACATTGAGATTATATACATACGTGTATGTATATATGTGTGTATGTGTATGTGTGTATGTGTATGTGTGTATGTGTATGTGTATGTGTGTATGTGTATATGTGTGTATGCGTGTATGTGTGTGTATGTGTATATGTGTATATGTGTGTATGTGTATATGTGTATATGTGTGTGTATGTGTATATGTGTGTGTATGTGTATATGTGTGTGTATGTGTATATGTGTGTGTATGTGTGTATGTGTGTATGTGTGTGTGTATGTGTGTATGTGTGTGTGTATATGTGTGTGTATGTGTGTGTGTATGTGTGTGTGTGTATGTGTGTGTGTATGTGTGAGTATGTGTGTGAGTATGTGTGTGAGTATGTGTGTGAGTATGTGTGTGAGTATGTGTGTGAGTATGTGTGTGAGTATGTGTGTGAGTATGTGTGTGAGTATGTGTGTGAGTATGTGTGTGAGTATGTGTGTGAGTATGTGTGTGAGTATGTGTGTGAGTATGTGTGTGAGTATGTGTGTGAGTATGTGTGTGAGTATGTGTGTGAGTATGTGTGTGAGTATGTGTGTGAGTATGTGTGTATAATTTTGTCTAATCACTGTTTTAATTGAACACAACAGAAAAGTAAAGACGACACTCCGAATTGAAGGCATTTTTCTGTTCCATTTCACTATAAAATAGGTAATTAGATCAGATTATTAATACTTATGTAATAAAGAGGCAGGGGCGGGATAAAGCAGGAGGTAAAACCCACCCTAAACCTAAGGTTACATACAATGCTTAGACACTGGAACTGCTCCCAGAGCAAATGTATAACCTGCTCTGCGACGACATAGTTACTCACCAACCAGGTGCTTCCGCACGTGAGCCATGGTGTAGAATTTCTTCTCGCAGATGTCGCAGGAGAATTTCTTCTCTGCATAGCCATGCACTATTTTATTATGCTCGTGGAGGGACCAAAGCTTCTTAAAGGTCTTCCCACATGTTAAGCACTAAAACAAGGAGAAACCAGACAAAATCGTGTTGCTTTATACAGAAAGGGATGAAAATGACAAGATCCCAAACAAACACCACAGCCCAGATCATCCTCAGACAGACGACAGGTATCTCCTGTGCACTGGTCAAAGGAAGGACCGCCGGGTCCGCAGAACCATGTGGGTGATGCACTATCAAAAAAAAGTCTTCAATACCAATTCCTCACAGATTATCAAAAGATCTGATTGTTTTTATGGACTCCTATTAAACCCCCATATCTGAAACAAAAAAAAGCAAAATCACCAGAAAGCAGCATCAGCAAGTGTATCTAGTGCAGAAACATTTGCACTGTGGAGCCTGCTGGGCTACCAACTTCTTGGGCAAGGGAGGGGAGCGGGGGAGGATTTGAAGTAAAAAGGGCGCAGTGGTCTTTTTTTTTATTACAAAAAAAAATCAGGTTATGGTGGGTAAAAGAAACAAGTGCCAAAAACCCTCCGAGTGGACAGCAAATAAAAACACCACCTGTGGGCACATTCAGTCTCAGACAGGTCTGCCACCCTGTTTCTCACCATCATCTCTTAGCATATCGTTTTAACACAGCCTGGGTTAAAGAAGTGGATGGCCACCACTCTATCTACTCGCAGACAGCCGTTCCCACCTTGTGTATCCCAGTGGGAGAGGTTAGCAATACTGGCGTTGCAATGCGATGCTGGGATAGGTTTCAACCACACATTAAACCCAGGCGGCGCTGAAAAGCAAAGTCACGTGGCTGGCATATGTTTATAGGGGATCCATGCTACAATGGATTAGAAGTAGTAAAAGGTGACTCGCTGGTCATTTGCATGTCATTTCCCAGAATCCATAGCTGCAGTGGAAGCACGGTTGGCCAAGAAATGGATGAAAAGCAGCTTTGCAGACCTGTCTGATGTGAACACGCTCACAAACGGTATTTTGTTATTTGCGGTGACAAAAATACAATTATTGAAGAACATCTTGCACGAACAAATATAAAGTCAGCATGAAAAATAAACCCCAACTCCCCCAACCAGAGCGTTGCCAGGACTCCCCTTTAATTGAGGCAGTGCCTGTAGGGGTGAGGCAGGTCTACCTTACAGGACGATTCTACAGGCACCAAGTGCTGCTCCTTATTTCCTCGAGACACGGGACATTTATCCAAAAGCCGGTCTCAAATATCCAAGGGGCACCAAACCACAGGAACAGTCACAAGATCCGGCTGCTCGAGATTTATAGGTAGGAATTGACTGAATTAATCACCAATTAGTCAAATGCATAATACTAAGTAAAGCTCCTCTGCGCTCACTTTGCCAATGTATGTTTAATTATTTTCTTTACCCCCTGGCACTTGGAGGTTGGTGTATGCAATTTCCAATGAAAACAATATATGTAAAGTTTGTTAAATACAGTGACTTTTTATTTATCCCCCCGAATGGCAAGCTTAATGGTAGTTTTCTGTAGCCCAAAATAAAATTTAAAAAAAAAGATACAAAATTAAATTTTACAAACGGAGAGTGGTAAAATCCAGTGAATTTTCTTTCCAAAATGTGGAATCCTAATCATCATTTTCTATAACCTCTCAGTATTATTCATATTCATCTAAAAGCATCGTCTGCCTTGGTTTCCTGGAGTCCTGTCCACCCACGGTATATTAAATGCACTATCCACCCACGGTATATTAAATGCACTATCCACCCACGGCATATTAAATGCACTATCCACCCACGGCATATTAAAAGCACCATCCACCCACGGTATATTAAATGCACTATCCACCCACGGTATATTAAATGCACTATCCACCCACGGCATATTAATACCACTATCCACCCACGGTATATTAAAAGCACCATCCACCCACGGCATATTAAAAGCACTATCCACCCACGGTATATTAAAAGCACTATCCACCCTGGTATATTAATACCACTATCCACCCACGGTATATTAAAAGCACTATCCACCCACGGTATATTAAAAGCACCATCCACCCACGGTATATTAAATGCACTATCCACCCATGGCATATTAATACCACTATCCACCTACGGTATATTAAAAGCACTATCCACCCACGGCATATTAAAAGCACTATCCACCTACGGTATATTAAAAGCACTATCCACCCACGGCATATTAAAAGCACTATCCACCCACGGTATATTAAAAGCACTATCCACCCTGGTATATTAATACCACTATCCACCCACGGTATATTAAAAGCACTATCCACCCACGGTATATTAAAAGCACCATCCACCCACGGTATATTAAATGCACTATCCACCCATGGCATATTAATACCACTATCCACCCACGGTATATTAAATGCACTATCCACCCATGGCATATTAATACCACTATCCACCCACGGTATATTAAATGCACTATCCACCCACGGCATATTAAAAGCACTATCCACCCACGGTATATTAAAAGCACTATCCACCCTGGTATATTAATACCACTATCCATCCACGGTATATTAAATGCACTATCCACCCACGGTATATTAAAAGCACTATCCACCCACGGTATATTAAAAGCACTATCCACCCACGGTATATTAAATGCACTATCCACCCACGGCATATTAAATGCACTATCCACCCACGGTATATTAAAAGCACTATCCACCCACGGTATATTAAATGCACTATCCACCCACGGTATATTAAATGCACTATCCACCCACGGCATATTAAATGCACTATCCACCCACGGTATATTAAATGCACTATCCACCCACGGCATATTAAATGCACTATCCACCCACGGTATATTAAATGCACTATCCACCCACGATATATTAAATGCACTATCCACCCACGGTATATTAAATGCACTATCCCCCCACGGCATATTAAATGCACTATCCCCCCACGGTATATTAAATGCACTATCCCCCCACGGCATATTAAATGCACTATCCACCCACGGTATATTAAATGCACTATCCACCCACGATATATTAAATGCACTATCCACCCACGGTATATTAAAAGCACTATCCACCCACGGCATATTAAATGCACTATCCACCCACGGCATATTAAATGCACTACCTACCCACGGTATATTAAATGCACTAATCCACCCACGGTATATTAAATGCACTATCCACCCACGGTATATTAAATGCACTATCCACCCACGGCATATTAATACCACTATCCACCCACGGTATATTAAAAGCACCATCCACCCACGGCATATTAAAAGCACTATCCACCCACGGTATATTAAAAGCACTATCCACCCTGGTATATTAATACCACTATCCACCCACGGTATATTAAAAGCACTATCCACCCACGGTATATTAAAAGCACCATCCACCCACGGTATATTAAATGCACTATCCACCCATGGCATATTAATACCACTATCCACCTACGGTATATTAAAAGCACTATCCACCCACGGCATATTAAAAGCACTATCCACCTACGGTATATTAAAAGCACTATCCACCCACGGCATATTAAAAGCACTATCCACCCACGGTATATTAAAAGCACTATCCACCCTGGTATATTAATACCACTATCCACCCACGGTATATTAAAAGCACTATCCACCCACGGTATATTAAAAGCACCATCCACCCACGGTATATTAAATGCACTATCCACCCATGGCATATTAATACCACTATCCACCCACGGTATATTAAATGCACTATCCACCCATGGCATATTAATACCACTATCCACCCACGGTATATTAAATGCACTATCCACCCACGGCATATTAAAAGCACTATCCACCCACGGTATATTAAAAGCACTATCCACCCTGGTATATTAATACCACTATCCATCCACGGTATATTAAATGCACTATCCACCCACGGTATATTAAAAGCACTATCCACCCACGGTATATTAAAAGCACTATCCACCCACGGTATATTAAATGCACTATCCACCCACGGCATATTAAATGCACTATCCACCCACGGTATATTAAAAGCACTATCCACCCACGGTATATTAAAAGCACTATCCACCCACGGTATATTAAATGCACTATCCACCCACGGTATATTAAATGCACTATCCACCCACGGCATATTAAATGCACTATCCACCCACGGTATATTAAATGCACTATCCACCCACGGCATATTAAATGCACTATCCACCCACGGTATATTAAATGCACTATCCACCCACGATATATTAAATGCACTATCCACCCACGGTATATTAAATGCACTATCCCCCCACGGCATATTAAATGCACTATCCCCCCACGGTATATTAAATGCACTATCCCCCCACGGCATATTAAATGCACTATCCACCCACGGTATATTAAATGCACTATCCACCCACGATATATTAAATGCACTATCCACCCACGGTATATTAAAAGCACTATCCACCCACGGCATATTAAATGCACTATCCACCCACGGCATATTAAATGCACTACCTACCCACGGTATATTAAATGCACTAATCCACCCACGGTATATTAAATGCACTATCCACCCACGGCATATTAAATGCACTATCCACCCACGGCATATTAAATGCACTATCCACCCACGGCATATTAAATGCACTATCCACCCACGGTATATTAAATGCACTATTCACCCACGGCATATTAAATGCACTATCCACCCACGGCATATTAAATGCACTATCCACCCACGGCATATTAAATGCACTATCCACCCACGGTATATTAAATGCACTATCCACCCACGGCATATTAAATGCACTATCCACCCACGGTATATTAAATGCACTATCCACCCACGGCATATTAAATGCACTATCCACCCACGGTATATTAAAAGCACTATCCACCCACGGCAATGCACTATCCACCCACGGTATATTAAATGCACTATCCACCCACGGCATATTAAATGCACTATCCACCCACGGTATATTAAATGCACTATCCACCCACGGCATATTAAATGCACTATCCACCCACGGTATATTAAATGCACTATCCACCCACGATATATTAAATGCACTATCCACCCACGGTATATTAAATGCACTATCCCCCCACGGCATATTAAATGCACTATCCACCCACGGTATATTAAATGCACTATCCCCCCACGGCATATTAAATGCACTATCCACCCACGGTATATTAAATGCACTATCCACCCACGATATATTAAATGCACTATCCATCCACGGTATATTAAAAGCACTATCCACCCACGGCATATTAAATGCACTATCCACCCACGGCATATTAAATGCACTACCTACCCACGGTATATTAAATGCACTATCCACCCACGGTATATTAAATGCACTATCCACCCACGGCATATTAAATGCACTATCCACCCACGGCATATTAAATGCACTATCCACCCACGGCATATTAAATGCACTATCCACCCACGGTATATTAAATGCACTATCCACCCACGGCATATTAAATGCACTATCCACCCACGGCATATTAAATGCACTATCCACCCACGGCATATTAAATGCACTATCCACCCACGGCATATTAAAAGCACCATCCACCCACGGTATATTAAATGCACTATCCACCCACGGCATATTAAATGCACTATCCACCCACGGCATATTAAATGCACTAACTACCCACGGTATATTAAATGCACTATCCACCCACGGCATATTAAATGCACTATCCACCCACGATATATTAAATGCACTATCCACCCACGGTATATTAAATGCACTATCCACCCACGGTATATTAAAAGCACTATCCACCCACGATATATTAAATGCACTATCCACCCACGGCATATTAAATGCACTATCCACCCACGGTATATTAAAAGCACTATCCACCCTGGTATATTAATACCACTATCCACCCACGGTATATTAAAAGCACTATCCACCCACGGTATATTAAAAGCACCATCCACCCACGGTATATTAAATGCACTATCCACCCATGGCATATTAATACCACTATCCACCCACGGTATATTAAATGCACTATCCACCCATGGCATATTAATACCACTATCCACCCACGGTATATTAAATGCACTATCCACCCACGATATATTAAATGCACTATCCACCCACGGCATATTAAATGCACTATCCACCCACGGTATATTAAATGCACTATCCACCCACGATATATTAAATGCACTATCCACCCACGGCATATTAAAAGCACCATCCAAATATTGAAAACAATATATGTAAAGTTTGTTAAATACAGTGACTTTTTATTTATCCCTCCGAATGGCAAGCTTAATGGTAGTTTTCTGTAGCCCAAAATAAAATTAAAAAAAAAAGATACAAAATTTAAATATACAAACGGAGAGTGGTAAAATCCAGTGAATTTTCTTTCCAAAATGTGGAATCCTAATCATCATTTTCTATAACCTCTCAGTATTATTCATATTCATCTAAAAGCATCGTCTGCCTTGGTTTCCTGGAGTCCTGTCCACCCACGGTATATTAAATGCACTATCCACCCACGGTATATTAAAAGCACTATCCACCCACGGTATATTAAATGCACTATCCCCCCACGGTATATTAAATGCACTATCCCCCCACGGTATATTAAATGCACTATCCCCCCACGGTATATTAAATGCACTATCCCCCCACGGTATATTAAATGCACTATCCCCCCACGGTATATTAAATGCACTATCCCCCCACGGTATATTAAATGCACTATCCACCCACGGCATATTAAATGCACTATCCCCCCACGGTATATTAAATGCACTATCCACCCACGGCATATTAAATGCACTATCCCCCCACGGTATATTAAATGCACTATCCACCCACGGTATATTAAATGCACTATCCACCCACGGTATATTAAATGCACTATCCACCCACGATATATTAAATGCACTATCCACCCACGGCATATTAAAAGCACCATCCAAATATTGAAAACAATATATGTAAAGTTTGTTAAATACAGTGACTTTTTATTTATCCCTCCGAATGGCAAGCTTAATGGTAGTTTTCTGTAGCCCAAAATAAAATTTAAAAAAAAAGATACAAAATTTAAATATACAAACGGAGAGTGGTAAAATCCAGTGAATTTTCTTTCCAAAATGTGGAATCCTAATCATCATTTTCGATAACCTCTCAGTATTATTCATATTCATCTAAAAGCATCGTCTGCCTTGGTTTCCTGGAGTCCTGTCCACCCACGGTATATTAAATGCACTATCCACCCACGGTATATTAAAAGCACTATCCACCCACGGTATATTAAATGCACTATCCCCCCACGGTATATTAAATGCACTATCCCCCCACGGTATATTAAATGCACTATCCCCCCACGGTATATTAAATGCACTATCCCCCCACGGTATATTAAATGCACTATCCCCCCACGGTATATTAAATGCACTATCCCCCCACGGTATATTAAATGCACTATCCACCCACGGCATATTAAATGCACTATCCCCCCACGGTATATTAAATGCACTATCCACCCACGGCATATTAAAAGCACCATCCACCCACGGCATATTAAATGCACTATCCCCCCACGGCATATTAAATGCACTATCCCCCCACGGTATATTAAATGCACTATCCACCCACGGCATATTAAATGCACTATCCCCCCACGGTATATTAAATGCACTATCCACCCACGGCATATTAAATGCACTATCCACCCACGGTATATTAAATGCACTATCCACCCACGGTATATTAAATGCACTATCCACCCACGGCATATTAAAAGCACCATCCACCCACGGCATATTAAATGCACTATCCACCCACGGCATATTAAATGCACTATCCACCCACGGTATATTAAATGCACTATCCACCCACGGCATATTAAAAGCACCATCCACCCATGGTATATTAAGTCTGCTGGCCAATGGCCTTTTCCGACTAACGCATGTGGTTAGCAGCTCTTGTGCTTAGCCCGGGCCTAAATCTATAAACCAGTTCTTCACCACCTCCCTCATTACAGACGCATCCTCAAGCTTTATGGGTGCGTCCTTTTGGCGAGGTCTTCCTATTCACCTCTGTATATTCCGCAGCGGCCGGCAGCTCACACAGGGTATACGTCACATAGCATTAAGTGAGCCAATCTCATTTGTTTAGGCCAATTCATTGTTTTAGTAGTAAGGCCACATCCATGTCGCTTGTGTGCGCGCGCAACTAAGCGCCGTGACATCACGCTCGCATGTAGCTGGGGCGATGCTTGTCCTGTAGGTAGACGCGGCAGGGAGGCGTGTCGGGGGCGTTGACGTGACATCACTGAGCGGGTTCGCCCTCGTTGGGCAAACCGCTCGCGTGATCCGCCGCCGTGCAGCACACTATACACGATCCCATTACCCCAATGTGATTAATCGCGCGTCTCTCGCGCGCAAGCACGCGGCCTAACAAAGGAGCGAGAGGGGGTAGGGGGAATGATACTTTTATTGGACCAACAAGTCGTTGAAATGTTACAAGCTTTCCAACCGACCCGGGCCCTTCATTGGGTAACATGTCAACAACTTGCTGGTCCAATAAAAATAAAAACTTATATAACCTACTCCCTCTCCCTCCTTTGTTATTCTCTCCACACAACACAGAAGGCTACACACCAGGCCTGTGAACAGACAATAGAATATATCCTGGCAACTAAGCAATGAAGTTGTAATCTAAAAAGCAGCAGAGAATAAACCATATGATCATCACCGACACATTGTAGCTACTCTGACCGGCAACATAACTACAACGCTAAAGACTAACAGCAACTGATTACTATGCCAGCTATATTTAATACAATGGAGATATACACACACACACACACACTTTATAAATTGGCCACTATGTTTCAACACACGCGGGGTTCCGCAGCCCTGGGGTTCAGCGGCCCTGGGGTTCAGCGGCCCTGGGGTTCCGTGGCCCTGGGGTTCCGTGAGAGGATCAAAAGGGTGCAGCGGGATTTCCCCGATCTCCCAGAGCAGGGCAGTTTCCTCTATCCGGATTGGCTGCTGCTGGGTAATGCAGCCAATCAGGATGGGGTGCCAGGAGCCTGTGGGGGTTTTGCCAAGCAGGAGGAGGAGGAAGCAGCATGGGCAGTAGAGAGGTGAGGCTGTGTGTCTCTGTTCTGGTGTGTGTTTTGTGTGACTGTCCTGTTGTGTGTGTGTGTGTGTGTGTGTGTGTTCTCTGTGACTTTGGCTCCCCTGCCCCATCTGATTATCTCCTGTGTCTCTCTCTGTGACCCTGTCCTGTTGTGGTGATGCCTCAGCAACTGAGCACTGTGGTTAGGGGTGCAGAGAGAGAAGAGGTTGAAAACCTAGACAATATTTAGGATTAGTGTGGTCTTATAGATTATTATATAGTAGGTAGGGGGGATAAAGTAAATAAATCATTGTACCCGCGATTGCCGCTTTAAGAACCAAAGCGGGTCACACTTGATCCTCAGTATATCTCGTAAATGGTTACATTAATAAAACAATACCAATTACATATAGTACGGTGAAGCAGAGGCTCAGAGAGTACAGGCACCAACGCCGAAAACAAGGACACCAACCTTGGGCAAATCTCCCTGTGCCAAACTTCTATTGTAAGCTCCACGGGGGCAGGGACCCGAGCCGGCAAAATTCTATGTACAGCACTGTGTATACGGTCATTTGTGTAGGGTACTACAACTATATAGATAGATACACACACAGAAGCAGATTACACGGGTAACATTTTATTTTAACCCTTTCAGGCCCGATTTTATAACTTGAAATCTATATATCTAAATACAAGGTTATGTACAACAACGTAAGTCTTCAGTAATCTCACACTCTCACACTCTCACACTCTCACACTCTCACACTCTCACACTCTCACACTCTCACACTCTCACACTCTCACACTCTCACACTCTCACACTCTCACACTCTCACACTCTCACACTCTCACACTCTCACACTCTCACACTCTCACACTCATTTGTTGGTTTCTGGAGGAAGTTATTTTGCGTTTGTGGCCATTTACAGAATACTGGAAGTTGTAGGCAGGCTGAAGTGCAGGGAGATTCCTTGATTACCAATTGCTTTGGCTTCTGCTTCTTCTGAAATCGCACAAACCTGTCCATTTAATTGCTGTATGAAATGAAGTTCAACAGGAAAAGAACTCGGACATTAAGTTCCTTCCATGGGTGCATCGTTGATCTAAACTCGGCTCTCGTAAGAATCTGTGTAAATAAAATAGCCACTCCAGGGTGTTTTTTTTTTTTTTTATATATATATATAGCTTATTTAAAACAAAAATACATAAGTTTCTTCCCTGAGCTAATATCTTGGCATTTTGATTTGAATATTTGTTTTCATTATATCCCTGCCTGAGCACAGGTAGCTAAATCCTTTTCTGAGTCATTTTGTCCAAACCGCCTGTGCCGAGGGATGTCCTGGGAACTGGACCTGTTGGGGAGGGGGGGGGGTGGGGGGGTAGGTTCTTGAGGACTGGAGTTCGGAACCACGGCTATAACCCGACAAGTGGTGCCATGGGTTTAAAAACTGCAAAACAAACCCAAATATGCATTTAACCCCGGTTCTTTTAATGTAACCATGTATTGTCATTATAACTCGGTGCCCAGGACACACTAGAAAACGAGAGGCAACTCTCAATGTATCACTTCCTGGTAAAACATTGGAGAAATAAATAATTGTTAATATTGCACGTCTTTTAGAATTTTATTGAAGAAATCTGAAGGGGAATAGTGTCTTGTTTGCGACTTTCTGGAAAGTGCGGTGACTGAAGGTTTCCGTGTGACCGATGTCTATGGCGAGTGGGATGATCAAGCCATACTTCAAAAAAACAGGCACCGGCTAATGAAGAAATACCAGCTAAAAAAAAGTCGTGTGGCAAGACCATATATAAAAATTACTTGAACATGTACACAAGGCCTGAAAGGGTTAATATACATATAATCAGGGGTTGGTGGGAGTAATCCTTTAAAAGCCATTAAGTCTAATATTTTGTGTCAAACATCTCAAAACAAAAGCCATGGATGAAACGGAGAACTTGTCCATCATATTGTACCTTTAATTTTACACACACACACACACACACACACACACACACACACACACACACACACACACACACACACACACACACACACACACACACACACACGGCCAAGTTTTCAAAATGTAACCCGTCTTCAACACCTGTCAATGCTTCAGGCATTCCTGAGTCTCCCCTCAACAATGCCTAAACAGAGACACACTGATTCCTCTGCCTAATTCATACATGTGTAGCCAGGTACCCACTGGGCAACCAATGCCCAGCCTAACACATAAGCCCTGGTACCAGCGCAGGCAGTGTTGGGGCTAAATCTATGCCCTTGCTGCAGTAGACTGCTCCCTTGAGTGACAGGGGGGGGAGGGGTGGGCCCGAGAATTTTCTAAGGAGTGATTGCGCCAATGGATGGAAACAGAAGCGGCGCTCCACTGGCGTTTCCGGCACCCGGGGGAGTGGTTGTGTCCTGTGATCACATGACCCAGGGAGCCATGTTAACTGTACTACTGAAACCAAATTGGCTCTGGTTCGAAGTGGGCTGTCCCATTTAAAAATAAGCAGCCATTGTAACTCGAACCAAAGTCATTGAATCCCTACAATCTTTAAATGATCATTTGGTTAATACCAGGTGACAGAGTCTGAAAAAATAACGCTGCACTTAGCTGCCTGAGCAACTGTAATGAAATTAGCAGTAGATGATAATCCAAGGGCCACTTTAAAGCATTTGAGCACCGGGACAGCGATCATGCTGTTCAACTTCCACATAGATCGCGTTCTTTATCTCCCCATGAAAAACAAACTGAAACATTAAGACGTGGCTGCTACGTTAAGGAACCCCTCGAGTAGCAGGCCGCACCACTTAATATAGGGCACCCAAATGGTTAAAACATTTCACAGGGTAGATCTGGCCTGCAAATTGAGGGGACCGGATGTACAGGGGTAAGAGAGCCATATCCAAGAGAGAAAGGGCCTATAATAGAACAGTGAATGGTCTTAATATTAACATATAAGCATGCCGCTGAAATTAATTCGAAGGGTCCTAGGAACGATGACCAGCTGTAAATGAAAATGTAAGCCAATAACTTCCCCAACGTAGATCTATTTCTCAAATTGGTAGTGACCGACATCAAGAAATAATCGGACAGAGGAACCAGTAGGGTTTGAGAACTTAAGAAATTAGAGCATTTTGTGAATTTCAAGTCAGATGGAGGGAATGTGGTGTTCACAACAGAAGATTTCTATAAACTAGAAACGCGAAAGTTACTCTACAACACAGAGAGAGAGAGAGAGAGAGAGAGAGAGAGAGAGAGAGAGAGAGAGAGAGAGAGAGAGAGAGAGAGAGAGAGAGAGAGAGAGAGAGAGAGAGAGAGAGAGAGAGAGAGAGAGAGAGAGAGAGAGAGAGATCCAACAATAAGATATACTTAAGAGATTGAACAGTTATTGTATTTCACTAGAGAAAATAATCTTATTAGCTAGCATGAATTTGCCCTTTTGAACAAGATTTTAAACACGTATGATTCCAAAAAGGTGCATAAGAACATATGCCCAGGAGACCTATGGTCTCACGTGTAGGTGATTGCTACACTATGTAGACAAAGTTTTGAGGCCTTGCCTGTATAGTATATACACTTCATGTTAAAGACAGCTTCTGTCTTAGAGATCTAGATATGGGAATGCAAAATGAGATCCTTTTAGTAACCTTGGATATTGAATCCCCCTTATAAGCGTTTGCCACAGGTTTAAACCCTAATCTTTTCTAGTTATGAGAGGTTAATCAGTATCATGCTCATAATTTTGTATTAATAATGGACAATAAATACTGCCTGCAGTTAGAGGGAATAGACGGGTGCCACCTTTATTTAGGCTGGTGGGAACAGTTTTCTTAGAAGATCCAAAAGAATATACGGCACATCGCCCAGGTTTTTAGATGATCTCTTAAAGATTTGAGATGCAAAAGTTGTGCAACTGTTCCAATTTGTTATATTAGGATCATAATCCTTAATTATAGGCCAAATGGGTGGAAATTCCACACATTTATGAAATCCCTGCTCCGACTGGACAAAATTTAGGGCATTAACCTTAATGCCCAGATATTGTCACCTGGCCAAAATTTAGAATAACCCCATGTGGGATATTCACTAATGTGGGATGTGCACGATCTCTATGACACGTGTACGTGCATATACACACATCAACCGAGATGGATGTGGAGACCAAATGTATACGATGGGGAAAAACCCAACAAACATCTGAAGGATATTAGAACATACTAGTGCAGGGGTGGACAAAACTATCAAAAACTTTGGAGCCAGCCTGAATTTTTAGGCGCAATCGTTTTGTTAAAGCACAAAAGGGGATGTTGGCCCCCTCCCATCGGCAGCTGTGTATGTGTGTCAGTGTGCATCTGTGACACAGCCACACCCCCCCCCCCCTCACACTTTTCCCACTGCTTTTCTTACACTGGGTATCAATGATTGGCACAGCCTTTGGGGGC